>NC_137226.1:252196-347196 GCF_949987685.1 Ammodytes marinus
TTAAACCTGCAGTGTGTAGAATTTTGGGTTTTACTTCCTAGCAGACTTTGTAGAAAATAATTATAATATCCACAAGTACATTTAATTTAGTGCATAATAGTTGATTTTTTTTTATTATTATTATTTTTTTCCCTTAGAAAGGGTCTCATATATGTCCATATTTATCCATACTTTGGACCAAGGCTTTGTCACCGCCATTGTTTAAAAATTGCAATTGTTCTTGAAGGCCACTGTAGCTTCTGTTATTATTCTAAAGGGTTGGGGTTACCCAGGGAGCGTTGCATTCTAGAACTTTATAGAACTTTCTTGATGATGTCATATTACACACTGCCCCTTTAAATACCCTTTTTTTTTTAAAAGAACACAAAATAATAAACGGTAAATGGACTTGACTTATAAAGCGTTGTTTAGCCTATTTTCTCAGCCCCAAAGCGCAAAACACAAATGTAAAAGTGAACACACAAAAAAAGTCAACGAGGTGTCATGTAGGTCCCTTCAGTACTGTTATATAGTCCAGGAAAGGCTGACATATCTGTTTAAACTTCTCTGCTTTCCCTGAAATCTCATAACAGATTTTCTCCATGTATGAAGTAGCCTAATAGAGAACTCTTATAAGACACATATCAAAGCAGGGGGCTATCTCCTTGTTCTTTATGTTACATTTAAGACTGGACAGTTTCCTCCCCAGCTCCTGAACAAATAAAAACAAAATGTTAGCGATTTATGTTAAAGGTGCAGTGTGTAATATGACATCATCAAGAAAGTTCTACAAAGTTCTAGAATGCAACGCTCCCTGGGTAACCCCAACCCTTTAGAATAATAACAGAAGCTACAGTGGCCTTCAAGGACAAGAACAATTCTAAATTTTAAACAATGCACCTGATGACATTCCAACTATGACACTTCCAAAATGGCGGTGACAAGGCCTTGGTCCAAACTATGGAGAAATATGGACATATATGAGACCCTTTCTAAGAGAAAAAATAATAATTAAAAAATAAATAAATCAGCTAATATGCACTAAATTAAATGTACTTATGGATATTATAATTATTTTCTACAAAATCTGCTAGGAAATAAAACCCAAAATTCTACACACTGCAGGTTTAATATTTAGTTTTTAAATATATTTTTTTACGTTTGTTTTTCGAGCTTTATTTGACAATTCAAGTCAGCGAGTACAGACTGGAAATGGGGAGAGAGAGGTTATGATTGCTAAATATTTGATTTTAATTCTAATTATTATTATTATTATTATTATAAGTAAAGGATTGTTTTTCTTGTTTTGTTTTGGACTGTGTGTTGTTATATGTGCCTGCATGAAGGCCTATGTATACATGGACATTCTGGGTTCAGTAATGTATATACCCATCCATCCCAAATAAAAAGATGAAAAGAAATGTAATATATAAAAGTTGAAAGAGGTTTTTTAAAAACGTGTCGAACTGTAATGCCACCTTCCCACCACTAGAGGGCGGAATGACAACACACCACAAACTATCACCCATTTTATTTCTCTCGATATTTCTCAAAACATTTCTATCATAAAACGAAACTTTATAGTTTACCAGACAAATAACAAAGACGCATTAATACACAGCGCTACCAGGAACCCTCACATACATTAATCTAACATTAAAGTACTAAAGACTAAATACCGCAGTACCATAGATAGAAGGCCTATACAAAGTACTCTGACTGTAACTGCGGGCGAGCTTGGTTCTGTTTACATTAGCCGTTAGCTTTGTGTTAGCCCACGCTGCTCACACACAGACAGAGACACAGAGACAGACAGACAGAGAGAGAGAGAGAGAGAGACAGAGACTCACACAGACAGACAGACACACACACCAGGCTATAACAGTCTCCTGTATTATTTGATATAAATGACACACAGTCTCTCCTGTCTTTTTCTCTCTCTCTCACACACACACACACACACACACACAGCGAGAGAGAGAGACACACACTCTCTCTCTCTCTCTCTCTCTCTCACTCGCTCGCTCACTCACTCACACACACACTCTCACACACCTAACACCCTACTGTATTATTGATATAAATGAGTTTTTCTTACGGTTTTCGGCCGGTTTATTTTCCCTGACGGCGCTGGCATGGCGCTGCTGTTCAGATGATATTATCCACACGTGGGGAGAATGAAGAAGCAGCTTCTTCTTCGCTGGTGTTTACCGGCAGATTGAAGCCATAACGACTCACTACCGCCACCTAGCGGAGTTATTAAGAACAACTCTACAATCACTATTTAGGGTGACGTCATATAAACACACTAATGAATGAAAAATCTGGTTGATCAAAATATCAGAATTGAAATTCATCCAAAGTTTTTTCTTATCTTAACTTTCTGGTAAATTTACCACTTTAAATACATTAAAGGTGCAGTGTGTAATATGACATCATCAAGTAAGTTCTAGAAAGTTCTAGAATGCAACGCTCCCTGGGTAACCCCAACCCTTTAGAATAATAACAGAAGCTACAGTGGCCTTCAAGGACAAGAACAATTCTAAATTCTAAACAATGCACCTGATGACATTCCAACCAACATGGATTCCTCCATAAGACCTGCCTGCTCAATGTACAAAATGTAATATTAATATTTGTAATTCTCGCTCAGGAGGATAATTCAGATTATTGGCAGAGGTGATTTTACACCAATGAGGACATATTTATGAATGAGGATATTGATTTTAGCTAATGAATTACTTAAAATGTTACACAGTGTCCCTTTAAAGAATGAGTGTGCTGAAGTGTAAAAGCGACACTTGTGCTGATAAAATATACATAAATATGATGTTATGCTTCTTTAAAATGTTACACAGTGCCCCTTTAAGGTGTAGTAAATCGTGTTTGAATGGGAAAGTTTTTTTTACAGTGTCACTATTACAGCTATGCACTGTGATCACACCACAGCCTTTCAGTAACTGATAAAAGGCCTGAATATGACGACGCCATTTTTATTGATTAAATACTTGGATACCTTTCACTATTTAAAGCAAACATTTTAGAAATCGGTTCATCCTAGCCTGAGAAAAGGCAGAAAGAGTGTTTTATGGTCTCATTGTCTAACTCTACATTTTACTAATGTGACATCACACATGGTAAAATGTAGGGTTAGGATTAACAGGACAGCTGGGCCAAAGGAAGACTGAGGGAAGACAAACCTCATTCATTATATTATAATAGCGATGTTATAATGATAGAACGCTGGTTCCATATGGGTGAAGTATTCCTTTAAATACACTGCAAGACAGGGAGGGAGGGAGGGAGACAGACAGACAGACAGACAGACAGACAGACAGACAGGGAGGGAGGGACAGGTGTTGTCCCTAAGATACAACTAACAGAATATATTGGTCGGATAAAGCTGTACTCACTCCATGAATTTTAATAATAATTCTAACTGTTTGTTAAAGGTGCAGTGTGTAATATGACATCATCAAGAAAGTTCTACAAAGTTCTAGAATGCAACGCTCCCTGGGTAACCCCGCCCCTTTAGAATAATAACAGAAGCTACAGTGGCCTTCAAGGACAATTGAAACAATTCTACATTTTAAACAATGCACCTGATGACATTCCAACTATGACACTTTCAAGATGGCGGCACTAGGCCTTGGTCCAAAATATGCAGAAATATGGACATATATGAGACCCTTTCTAAGGGAAATAATAATAATAAAAAAAAAAAATTCAGCTATTATGCACTAAATTAAATGTACTTATAGATATTATAATTACTTTCAACAAAATCTGCTAGGAAATAGAACCTTAAATTCTACACACTGCAGGATTAACAGATAGATTATTATGTAAACCTACTATTACAACTGTAACATTATATAAAGCAAATTCAAATTATCGAGTTGAATTGTATCGAATGAAATTACACGTAAAGCGACAACCTCAGGATAAACCATTTGGAAAACAAGTATAAAAGCCAAACAAAATTGATTGTATGTATTTTTCTCATCTGTGTTACGGTGAGGCAGACAGGCAGGCAAGCGACTCCCCCTTCTAAGAATAGTAGACATCAATCAGCAACGTTAAAGACCTACTTCACTGGTTGGAATATGAAGGTGTATTGAACTCTGAGATCCTATGTAGTATAAATGTGCAATTTTTTTTTAAATCGGATCATTTCGAGAAAAGGCAGAAAGAGTGTTTTATGGTCTCACTGTCTAACCCTACAGTTTCCTTCTTGTGACATCACAGTAAGGGTCAGGATTAACAGGACAGCTGGGCCAAGGGAAGACTGAGGGAAGACTGAGGGAAGAAAAACCTCATTCATTATATTACAATAGTGATTTTATAATGATAGAACGCTGGTTCCGTATGGGTGAAGTATTCCTTTAAAAACTAATTTACAGAAGCTACGGTGGCCTTCAAGGACAAGAAGCTATAGTTACTAAAGATGGCATCATCCACCACTGCCTCAAGTCTTTCCACAATATCAAGTGATGAGGTGAAGATGTATTTAGTTATTTATTCTATAGTACTTCTTCTTCTTCTTGGTCTTCCAACAGGTGCATTTCCCCAGGACGCCCACTACATATAAAAAACGTGTAAGGCCTTTAGTTAAGTTTGTCCGTTCTGTGCTACTGTAGAAACATGGCGGTGCAACATGGCGGCCTCAGCGCCCCGCTCCTATGGAGATATAAAAGGCTCATTCTAAGCAAATAAGAGAAAAAACAGTTTTATTTTCAAGCGATTAAACACTAATTATAACATAGGGGAGAGTGGGGTGAGTTGTGCCAGCGGGGAAGTAGTGCCAACCCCGTGTTCCTAGAAAACCATAGAAGAAATTGGAAATGTGACCACATATATAAGAAGAGCCATCCATTTGACTCATCCTGTAAAGAAGGGAGACACAAGGAATAAGATATAAGCACATTTAAGCTCAAAAAAGTATTTTGCCTTTCAAAGTAAAATTTCCATGATCAAGGTTTTTTTTTTTGATTATTGTGTCTGAACAATTATAGACACGTTAGAAAACATTTGACACACTGTTGAAGATCTCCTCAGGCATACTTTCAGCTACATCCATTCAAACTGGTAGAAAAAACATTTAGGATGTCCCAATTCTTGTGGTCAGATTTAGTACGCTTAAAAGTACTACAAAATGTCTCCTACATCCGGTGGGGATTTTTAGTTTTAAAAAACAGCATACTATTTGGGCGATTCTGACCCACAATCCAGTGCGCACCGGAAGTGACGTCACATCGACGGAGCCTCCATATGAAAACAACCGGAGATGAGACAGATGTATGTCCCAGTTGTAGCATACTGCATCCTAACTAGATACTGTTTATGATCAGCTGTAGTACCGTACTTGTGAATATTATATTCCAAGTCGGTTCTGAAAGATGATAATAACTTCCACACACTGCACATTCAGAGATCTTTAACCCCTGTCAGTCTGTCAGTCTGAATACGTGAGAATCAGGTTAACTGTTACAGGGACCCACTCTACAATCCACTGAAGCTTTTTATTTCTTTCAACATTAATTCTGCAGTGAGAGAATGACTCATCGTGTACTGTGGACATTTTAAAGGGATAGTATATGTAGATACCCACAAAATAAGAGTAAAACATTTCGCAATAGAAATCAATTCTTGTGCCAGGTTTACTAAGCGTGGGTGTGTTGGATGCTTAGTGTCACCTGTGTGTTTTCATTAGCTGGGTGTCATCAGTAACCGCTTCAAGCCAAACAAACAACGACAAGTTTGAAAATACAACAGAAAATCACCCACTCCCGTGTTCCTATGAAGTGTTGAAACTAAAGCCATGGGTTATCTATTCATGCACTGAACATGTCTTGGATCAATCTTGTTACTGTTTCAGTATTTCTTCATGTGGAAACATTGCATAGGAATGCAAAGTGCATTGAGAGGTGAACTGGGGTTTGCATGGTTTTTCTTTACTTTAAACACTTTTTATTTATCAGTTTCTGACATGATCACAAAGAAACATTTAGTGAGTAAAGAAAAGTGGAAACAAGATAAGAATTAAAGTAAAAAAAGAAAGAGAAAAAATTAATAATAATTTAAGAAGAAAATAAAGTGAAATAAGCTAACGAATATTACTAAGCAGCTACAGATCAGTATGAACATTTACAGTTCTTCCTCATGAATTCATTTGCTTCAAATAATGTGTCCACAAGAAAAAGGGAAAAAGGAATACACAAATAAAAACTTGGTCTAGGCCTGGAAGTCAGTGCAGATGCACCCCAGAAATGGCATTTGATTGATTTATCAAGAGCAGTGAAAACGTGACTAGTCACAGTGGAGGAGCTGTGAGGGATGCACGACTATTAGTTTTAACGGCATTCATGTTTGAGATTCATAGACTGAATATAAAATGGATGTAGCATCCGGGCTGATCTCAGTTATTCTAACTGCATCCAATACAGAGTAAAACATTTCGCAATAGAAATAATTTCTTGTGCAAGGTTTAATAAGCGTGGGTGTGGTGGATGCTTAGTGTCACCTAAGTGTTTTCATTTGTTTGGTGTTATCAGTAACCGCTTCAAGCCAAACAAACAACGATGGGTTTGAAAATACAACGGAAAATCACACACACCTGTTCCCATGAAGCATGAAACTAAAGCCATGGATTATCTACTAATGCACTGACAGAACAGGTCTTGGGATCAATCTTGTTTACTGTCTGAGTAATTATACACATTTCATGGGAATGCAAAGTGCACTGAGAGGTGAACTGGGGTTTGCATGGTTTTTCTTTACTTTAAAAACGTTTTATTTATCAGTTTTTGACATGACCACAAAGAAACATTTAGTGAGTAAAGAAAAGTGGAAACAAGATAAGAATGAAAGTAAAAAAAGAAAGAGTAAAAATTAATGATAATTTAAGAAGAAAAAAAGTGAAATAAGCAAACGAAGATTACTAAGCAGCTACAGATCAGTATGAACATTTACAGTTCTTTCTCATGAATTCATTTGCTTCAAATAATGTGTCCACAAGAAAAAGGGAAAAAGGAATACACAAATAAAAACTTGGTCTAGGCCTAGACCAAGTTAATGGAAATGATCCAAAATGAGTCCGGAAAAATATGTCTTGAAAATGATGAGCATCATATTAATAGCTGCAGATACTGTAACACACTACAACACATAGGAGTGCATTTATTGTCTTTATTTTATCAAGTAAAATATGAGTTGAAGGTTAAAGAGTGCAACAGCTTATTAAAAAATCCTTGTTTAATTAACATGCTGACTGTTAGTGTTAAGTGGCATGCAGTGACCCTCTTTACCTAGGGGGCAAAGTGATTTTATGGATCACAACCTGGGTGGATAGATCGATAGATCGATAGATAGATAGATAGATAGATAGATAGATAGATAGATAGATAGATAGATAGATAGATAGATAGATAGATAGATAGATAGATAGATAGATAGATAGATAGATAGATAGATAGATAGATAGATAGATAGATAGATAGATAGATAGATAGATAGACAGATAGACAGATAGATAGATAGATAGATAGATAGATAGATAGATAGATAGATAGATAGATAGATAGATAGATAGATAGATAGACAGATAGATAGATAGATAGATAGATAGATAGATAGATAGATAGATAGACAGACAGACAGACAGACAGACAGACAGACCTGGGTGGACAACCTGGTCAACTACCTGCTGGAAAGCTGCAGGGGGCCGAAATAGAAAATCAGAACCATGGTTTAATGCGAGGGTAAAATTGAATTTTTTTAACTGATAGATATCATCCTGAAACTTTGCCAGTTGATTACTGACATTAAAACATTGATTTTTTTTTTTTTTTTTTTTTATATCTATGCAAATTTAGCATATATATATATATATTTATTGGCTAATAAGTGTTTGTCCGAAAGTTTTCCGTGTTCGTCTCGTATGTTTATATTGGAGTAGGCCTACTACAAATACAGTCGACAGGCTTTGCTAGACATCTGCAAGAGCAAGATCCACAAAGTTGTGGACATTACTGCAGAGGCACTAAGGGAGCTCGGAATTCTCCGCCGGCCTGAGACTACACAGACTGCTTCCCCTCCCCCGGAAAGGAAGCGTCGGAAGCGGTTTGCGAGGAAGCAGAAGAGGGGCAAGCGCGGAGGTATCCGGGCTAGGCTAGCGGCTAGCCCAACTCGCCCAGCCATACCATCCATCATCCTAGCAAACGTACGCTCCTTGGACAACAAAATGGATCATATCAGACTGCTGCGGTCAGTGAATCGGACAGTGAGTAACTGCTGTATGCTTGTCTTCACTGAAACATGGCTCAATGACAACATCCCCGACTCCGCTGTACAACTGGAGCAGCTTACATGCTATCGAGCTGACAGAGCCCTCGTACACGGAGGCAAGACCCGCGGGGGCGGGGTCTGTGTTTACATCCGTGATGCGTGGTGCCGTGATGCTGTAGTGGTAGGCCTATGTAAACACTGTTCACCACTGGCGGAGGTTATGATCATTAAAGAGGACCTATGATGCTTTTTGACTTTTATGACCTATAGCCTAAACGTTGTTATGATGATTCATAGTCATGCTTAACCATACTAAATTATCAAATAATGACTTACATGCATTTCGACGTATTCCCTGCTAGGGCCGGCGCTAGCCAGGGGCCAGGGTGGGCCGTGCCCACCCAGATGTGGGCCGTGCCCACCCAATCAAAAAAAAAAAAAAAAAAATTTTCAAGGCCACCATCATCATACCTGTGCCTGCTCTGCTCTCCACCCTGCCCTCACCCACCTGGACACAACAGACTCATACGTCAGAATGCTGTTCTTAGACTTTAGTTCAGCATTCAACACCATCATCCCACAACAACTTATCTGTAAACTGGACCAGCTGAGGCTCAGCACCTCGCTTTGCAACTGGGTGCTGGACTTCCTCAGCGAGAGGCCACAGACAGTACGAGTCGGAAATAACACCTCGAGCAGCATCACACTCGGCACTGGGGCCCCCCAAGGCTGTGTGCTCTCGCCCCTGCTCTTCACCCTGCTGACTCACGACTGCACACCAACCTACAGCACCAATCACATGGTGAAGTTTGCGGATGACACCACTCTGGTGGGTCTCATCACTAAGAACCATGAGACCAACTATAGGAAGGAGGTCAACCTTCTGACCACGTGGTGCAGCAACAACAACCTCCTGCTGAATGTCAGCAAAACTAAGGAGATTGTTGTTGACTTCCGAAGTCGCCACACTGAGCACCCACCACTGACCATCGATGGTGCCGCAGTGGAGCGAGTGAGCGGCACCACATTCCTGGGGGTGCACATCAGCGACGACCTCTCCTGGACCACCAACACTGCATCACTGGCGAAGAAAGCCCATCAGCGCCTCTACTTCCTCCGCAAACTGAAGCAAGCACGAGCCCCCCCCCCCCATCCATCATGTGCACATTCTACCGAGGCACCATTGAGAGCATCATGTTCAGCTGCATCACTGTGTGGGGCGGGAGCTGCGCTGAATACAGCAGGAAAGCACAGCAGCGCGTGGTCAACACAGCTGCAAAGATCATCGGTGCCCCACTCCCCTCCATGCAACACACATACAACACCCGCCTCACCAGCAAAGCGATTAAGATTGTGAGCGAGGCCAGCCATCCCGCTCACAGTCTGTTCAACCTCCTGCCCTCTGGAAGAAGGTATCGGAGCTTACCTGCCCGCACCACCAGACTCAGAGACAGCTTCATCCACCAGGCTGACAGGAAGCTAAACTCTCTCCCCTCTTAACTGTCTTTGCACTATAATACACACCATACAGACTGAATTAGCTGATATTTATCTATCTTTAAAAATGCACTATACTACATGACACTTTGCTGCCAGTATTGACTGCCTTTTTGCACAATTATTTACTCCTATATTTTATGTCATTGTCTATCTTGTCTATTTTTAGTGTTGTCTCGTATATTGTTGTTTGTGCCTGTGCACTTTTTATATGTTCACCGCGGGATAGTGGAAACGTTTTCTCGACTCCCTTACATGTCTTGTACATGTGAAGTGTTGACAATAAAGCTGACTTTGACTTTAAAGCAAGAGTTAAAATCTTTATTGCATATTGACTCTATATACAGTAAGTGTGTTAAGTTTCTACATAACAAACTTCCTCTGTGAGAAATGGTGTGATAATTCTGGTTTGATAGTGTATAAATAAACGTGATTTGATAGTTTTTTTCAATACTCTGACCCAGAAATCTCAACTTTTAAAGCACTTACATCAACTAAACTTTCCATAATCATTCTCAGCACTATTCTGAAGGTTATTACAGAAGGATTTTTTCATATTTTGTTCATAGTCTGATTTATGAGACATTTTCTTCTTCAAAACATGCCGTAATGCTTTTTAAGACCTGTACATAGTATTTTTTGATTTATAAAATTAAAAAAGGCTGTGTAAAAAATCCTTCTGTAATAACCTTCAGAATAGTGCTGAGAATGATTATAGAAAGTTTAGTTGATGCAAGTGATTTAGAAGTTAAGATTTTGGGGTCAGAGTAATGAAAGAAACTATCAAATCATGTCAATCTAACCAATATCAAACCAGAATTATCACACCATTTCTCACAGAGGAAGTTTGTTATGTAGAAACTTAACACACTTATATAAAGTCAAAATGCAATAAAGATTTCAACTCTGGCTTTATCCAATGTATAGATTTTTGGTTTTTAAAGATGTGCAAATTTGTGCATAATTTGTGAAATATGCCAAATTTGCATATACAGTATATTCAAACATTTTTGAAAAAAACTTCAATAGAAAAAATCCTTGTTTTAATGTCAGTAATCAACTGGCAAAGTGTCATGATGTGTATAAGTTACAAAAAAAATCTTTACCCTCGCATTAAACCATGGTTCTGATTTTCTATTTCGGCCCCTGTAGCTTTCCAGCAGGTAGTTGACCAGGTTGTCCACCCAGGTCTGTCTGTCTGTCTGTCTGTCTGTCTGTCTGTCTGTCTGTCTGTCTGTCTGTCTGTCTGTCTGTCTGTCTGTCTGTCTGTCTGTCCACCCAGGTTGTGATCCTGGAAGGTCCTAGATATCATTTCTGGTGAACAACCTTTTACAACAGCCCATGTCTGTTTTCCAAAAAAAGAGGGTTTTGCCCCTGCCCTGGGTATCTTGGCAGAATGTGCTCTAATGAGAGAAATGGCATTTGTTTGATTTATCAAGAGCAGTGAAAACGTGACTCGTCACAGTGGAGCAGCTGTGAGGGATGCACGACTATTAGTTTTAACGGCATTCATGTTTGAGATTCATAGACTGAATATAAAATGGATGTAGCATCCGGGCTGATCTCAGTTATTCTAACTGCATCCAATACAGAGTAAAACATTTCGCAATAGAAATCAATTCTTGTGCCAGGTTTACTAAGCGTGGGTGTGTTGGATGCTTAGTGTCACCGGTGTGTTTTCATTAGCTGGGTGTCATCAGTAACCGCTTCAAACCAAACAAACAACGACAAGTTTGAAAATACAACAGAAAATCACCCACACCCGTGTTCCTATGAAGTGTTGAAGCTAAAGCTATAATTATCTATTCATGCACTAAAGCCATGGATTATCTATTCATGTAGAAACATTTCATAGGAATGCAAAGTGCATTGAGAGGTGAGCTGGGGTTTGCATGGTTTTTCTTTACTTTAAAAACGTTTTATTTATCAGTTTCTGACGTGAACACAAAGAAACATTTAGTGAGTAAAGAAAAGTGGAAACAAGATAATAATTAAAGTAGAGTAAAAAAAGAAAGAGAAAAAATAAATAATAATTTAAGAAGAAAAAAAAGTGAAATAAGCAAACAAAGATTACTAAGCAGCTACAGATCAGTATGAACATTTACAGTTCTTTCTCATGAATTAATGTCTTCAAATAATGTGTCCACAAAAAAAGGGAAAAAGGAATACACAAATAAAAACTTGGTCTAGGCCTAGAAGTCAGAGCAGATGCACTGACTTCTAGGCCTAGACCAAGTTAATGGAAATGATCCAAAATGAGTCCGGAAAAATATGAGTTGAAAATGATGAGCATCTTATTACTATAATAGCAGCCGTGTCGGTAGGACTTGCAAGACTTACTCAATGCGCGGGGGGTCAGTCAGGGGGGCGCAGTGCGCATGTGCGCAAATGTATATGTGTGTGTGTGTGGGGGGGGGGGGGGGATATTGGGACTCGGCAAATGCGCGGGGGCGCAGTGCGCATATGGGGGGGAGGGGGACTCGGCAAATGCATCGGGGCAGTGGCGGACTCAGGGGGGGGGGGGGCAGGGGGCCGCCCCCCCTCGTGGCTCAATGGTTGAAAAAAGCGCGCTAAAGTGCCCTCAAGATTGGTGAAAACGAGAGGAAATGCCTTATTGGCTGCCCTTTTCACGTGCAAAACATGATTAGGTGCCCTCTAGGGTGCCCCTTCATACAATACATTATGATGATGTGCCCTCTAGAACAAGAAAATTCGATGACGTGCCTTAATGAGTGCCCTTATAGTCCCCTTCTGCCCGTCTGGTGCCGTTTTAGTGCCCCCTAAAGTATCCTGATAGTCCCCGTCTGCCCACCTGGTCCTTCTAGTACCCTGATAGTGCCCTTCTGCCCGTCTGGTCCTTCTAGTGCCCTTCTGCCCGTCTGGTGCCCCCATGGCTGAAAAAGTGTTGCTAAAGTGCCCTCTATGGTCGTGAAAATGAGAAATTTAAGAAGAAAAAAAGTGAAATAAGCAAACGAAGATTACTAAGCAGCTACAGATCAGTATGAACATTTACAGTTCTTTCTCATGAATTCATTTGCTTCAAATAATATGTCCACAAAAAAAAGGGAAAAACTTGTGCTAGGCCTGGAAGTCAGTGCAGATGTCACTCTCATACAACATGGGCTTGTGCCTATTTATGAACACACTAACAGCCATAGCCTACATACTAACACACTCACAGTGTGTGTGTGTGTGTGTGTGTGTGAGTGAG
Organism: Ammodytes marinus; assembly: GCF_949987685.1. Taxonomy (NCBI): domain Eukaryota; kingdom Metazoa; phylum Chordata; class Actinopteri; order Uranoscopiformes; family Ammodytidae; genus Ammodytes; species Ammodytes marinus. Next base: position 265,170 of record NC_137226.1, read on the forward strand.
TGAGTGAGTGAGTGAGTGAGTGAGTGAGTGAGTGAGTGAGTGAGTGAGTGAGTGAGTGAGTGAGTGAGTGAGTGAGTGAGTGAGTGAGTGAGTGAGTGTTTTGTGTGTGTGTGCGTGTGGGTGTTCAAGTTTTTCTCTTTTTTGTCTTGATTCATACTTCTTGTGAAGTGGTGCCAACCTTGCCTAACAGTGTCAGGTTGAAAGTGGGAAGGACTGACCATAGAATTCCAGAGAAGTGGTGATGTCACAACCAGGTCTCTGTATAAAGGCAGCGGACTCTGGGTAGGAACATCAGAACTCAGCACACCAGTTGACTTCACTTTCCTGCCTGTCAATCACTGTCAGCTTCAGCACAAGTATTTCAGAATAATTTTATTAGTATTAATTCACATTTATCTCTGGAGTATATATTCTTCTATTCCAGATCTTAATCCATTTCATCTTTTGATGTTATTTTATGACGTTTCCTGCTGTGTCTTGCCTTAACCTTGAAAGTCATGCATCTTCCTTTGTTTATCTTGTTTTCTAAAGCTCTTCTTTGTTGTTCACAGGTTCCACAATGGCCGACTACATCACCGACCTTGATGTGTCCACTAGTCCAGCTGAGGAAAAGAATCTCATAGAGCACGGTTATAAGAAAATCGATGTTAATCTGGACCTGGGAACCAAGAGATGTGGAGATCCAATCTTTCTTTGGTACAAGCAAGGAGGCTTCTCGGCCATCACTAAGCTTCAACTCACATACAACGATCCCATGGCCAAAGGCCTGAAGGCAGCAGGCTACACCAAGATCGATAAGGATCTGAATGCTGGAACAGACGGCGATCACATCTACCTGTGGCACCGCAAAGGCTCCGAAGAGTACGATACTCCCATAGTGGACATTTCTGTCTCAACCGATTATAATGAGGACGCCACAAAGTTTGCTGCCGGCTGGGAGGAGCTGGCCTGTGACCTGAACCGCAACGATGAAGATGCTCCCCCAATCCACATCTTGGTGAAGAGATTGCAGCAAACTTACGTCTTTGACGTCACCGCCACCGATTCCTTTGCTTCAGATAAAACCCTCTTCCAGGAAGGTTACATCCGTCTGGATGAAGATACCAACAGAGGAGCAGGAGGAAAGAGTGTCTTCCTCTGGTACCGTCAGACCATCGATCCCAGCATGGCACTCACCGACCTGCAGGTCTCTCTTACTGACAGCGAGCGTCAGCAATATCAGCAGCAGGGGTACGACTTTGTGAGTGTGAACCTCAACGGGGGCACAGGATCAGATAACAAAGTGTTCCTGTGGTACAAGAAACAGGAAAGAGGCAATCCCATCACGGGCATCCTGCTTCTCCAAAAAAGTGCTGCTCCAGCTTATAAAAAGGCTGGTGTCACTGTCATTGAAAAAAATCTCAACGCAGGCAAAAACTGCAGACCTGAGTACATCTGTTTTAATCAGAAAGGTTAAGAATCCTTCACCCTAGTTAGTTTCACCTGGTGAGGTCTCCTAATATAATACGGAGGTCGTCTGTGATCTCAGCCCCAGGTGATACTCAGACTGCAGTACTAATGTTGTGAAATCATTTTGGTGATGGTTTATTGAACCTCTTTTCTCTTTTTTTTCGATATATAAAACAATTAGATTTATTTCTTTACAGTTATATTACTGTCCATTTAAGAATGAATCAACGCTGTTTGGGTTCAATGTATTAATCTGTCAAATTAAAATCAAACCAAAGTTGTATTAATACTAAGATGTTAAACAACTAATAACATATTGGAGCTCTGAATCTTATTCTGCTACTTCCTGCTTTTCAATGAATCAATAAAAACAAATTTGATTGAGAAATGTCTTCGCTTCATACTTTATATTATAGAAACTGAGTGTTTTCATGTGTGTTCCTAATATGTAAATGCATAAACATAAGCAGAAGTCAATCTTCTGCATTAAGAGAGTAATAAATGTAAGCTGAATATGAAGGCTTGGAAAAACTTGAAAAGGTCTCATTAGTATGAAATGAGTTGAACAGTTGAATACACACAACGTAGGCTATGAAATATGTGCAATATTTAGAAGTTTGAATCGTTTCTTGCTGAATAATTATATAAAAGTTGAGGGGTTCATGTTGCTCCACATGTGACCGGAGGATTGTGACAGTAAACTGCAGCATCAACTCAACATGTGTTAAAGCATAGCGCCCTCTTCTGGTCTGTATGTGCCATTACAACTGCTGGGGGATTTTTTTTTTCCAATTGTATTTTAAAGGGGACATATTATGAAAAACCAAACATTGCCGGTGTTTGGGCACACTGTTTAGGTTATTGGCGTCCCTACCAGCACACACAAGCTTCAAAAAGACAAATATGTCAGTTTCTTCTGGGACACTTATTTCGAAAAAGGGGGGATTTGAAGGTTTCTTCTAAAATACACCGAATGATGACGAAATTATATATAAGTTGAAAGACATGAAGAAATAAAGTCAGAAAGAGTCCAAGTGTCAAGTCAAGTCCTAAAGGTTCAGTCAGTGATTTGGTTCTTTTAGCTTCCTGTCAGTGGCTGCAGTTAGCATTCCCCTCCCTCGTCCCTACGTCACCACCACATGAACACACAGCAGCCCCCTCCCTCGTCCCTACGTCACCACCACATGAACACACAGCAGTCCCCTCCCTCGTCCCTACGTCACCACCACATGAACACACAGAGCAGTCCCCTCCCTCGTCCCTACGTCACCACCACATGAACACACAGCAGTCCCCTCCCTCGTCCCTACGTCACCACCACATGAACACACAGCAGTCCCCTCCCTCGTCCCTACGTCACCACCACATGAACACACAGCCGTCTTCATCAGATAGTGCCGTGATGGAGAGCAGCGAGTCATCGTTCACGGGCACAGAAACCCCGCCTCTTTATAGCACTCTGTCTCCTGATTGGATAAAAACGACTGGGAGACCTGTGTTATGAATTGTGCATACTGTTTAAGATAGATAGATAGATAGATAGATAGATAGATAGATAGATGGATAGATGGATAGATGGATAGATGGATAGATGGATAGATGGATAGATGGATAGATGGATAGATGGATAGATGGATAGATGGATAGATGGATAGATGGATAGATGGATAGATGGATAGATAGATAGATAGATAGATAGATAGATAGATAGATAGACTGTTATGAACTGTGCATACTGTTTAAGATAGATAGATAGATAGATAGATAGATAGATAGATAGATAGATAGATAGATAGATAGATAGATAGATAGATAGATACCTGTGTTATGAACTGTTTCAGTGATTGCTGTATGAATATAGAGAGATTTAACACGTATATCAACAAGAAAATATCACTTCCTTCTCCTTTAAGTGTTTGATAAATCTAACTGTTAGAACTATTGATCTGATCAGAGATATATTACAAACATATTATATAGGAATACATGCAAAGGCCTAAATGAAAATAAAGTGTCATCAGTCCATAAGTCGTTTCTCAAAAACACAGCATTACATTGCCTTACTTTTCTTAAAGGTGGAGCCAAATCACCACTAGTCAAAATCAGTGAATATTTCATCACAATCCACTACCTGTCCATAAGGTTGTTGTGTTAATCTGGTGTTAATACACAGTCTAGGCTCTGTAAACGGGTAAGTAAACAAAGGGGACCCACCATAGCAACATGACTGTTTAGAAGAATGTCTTATCCTGTAATTAGACTGTTTGCCTGGTTTTCCATCTTATATAGAGCTTAACATCCGCCCATAACATTCTGCTATAGGCCGACACACAACGATAAAAAGAATATTCAACATGAAGTCCAAACTTCTCAAATGTATTTTGTTTTGCTGGATATACACAAGTTAATTTGAGTTTAAAGAAACCTCTTTAACCTTATTATTAAAACAACATGTTCCATCTATAGCCACATGCTCTGCCTCTTCATTTCTCCACAAAGTGAAGCCCAACAGACCTTTCCTCCTGGGGGCAAGAATACATCTCATACAATCATATGAAAAAGTTTGGGAACCCCTCTCAGCCGGCATTATAATTGACTCTGCTTTTACAAAAAAAAATATAAAAGTGGTATGTCTTTAATTTACCAGGAACAGCTAAGTACTGGGATGTTTTCCAAACAAAGATTTTTTGAAAAGCAGTATTTGGTTGTATGAAATAAAATAACATGTGAAAAACTGGCTGTGCAAAAATATGGGAACCCGTGTGGTTTTGTTGATTTTAATGCCTGTAACAGCATGTAAAACTGATGATTTTAAACACAAAGTTGGTTGGATTATGTTGTTAAGCCTTGAACCTCATAGAATTGTCTTTTAATCATGAGAAAATGTATTTTAGGTGCCTAAATGCAAGTTGCACTTCTCTTTGACTCTCTGCTGAAGTGAGACAGAATGGGATCATCAAAACAGCTCCCAAAAGATCTTAAAAACAAAGATTATTCATTGTCATGGTTTAGGGGAAGGCTACAAGAAGCTGTCCCAAAGGTTTCAATTGTCAATTTCTACTGTAAGGAACGTTGTCAGGGAATGGAAGGACACAGGCACAGTTGCAGTTAAACCCAGGTCTAGCAGACCAAGAAAAGTACAAGAGCGGCATATGCGGCGGATTGTGAGAATGGTTGCACACAACCCAAAGATCACCTCCAAAGACCTGCAAGAACATCTGGCTGCAGATTGTGTATCTGTACATGGTTCTACAATTCAGTGCAATTTGCACCAAAACATCTGTATGACCGGGTGATGAGAAGGAAGCCCTTTCTGCGCCCACGCCACAGATACAGTTGCATGGAGTATGCAAAAGCTCATTTAGACAACCAGCTTCATATTGGAAGAAAATGCTTTGGACTAATGAGACAAAAATTAAGTTATTTGGTCTTTATAAAAAGCAGATGTTTTGGTGCAAATTGCGCTGAATTGTTGAACGATGTACAGATACACAATCTGCAGCCAGATGTTCTTGTAGGTCTTTGGAGGTGATCTGTGGGTTGTGTGCAACCATTCTCACAATCCTCCACCTATGCCGCTCCTGTTTTTTTCTTGGTCTGCCATGCCTGGGTTTAACTGCCACTATGCCTGTGTCCTTCCATTTCCTGACAACGTTCCCTACAGTCGAAATTGACAATTGAAACCTTTGGGAAAGCTTCTTGTAGCCTTCCCCTAAATCATGACAATGAACAATCTTTGTTTTTCAGATCTTTTGGGAGCTGTTTTGATGATCCCATTCTGTCTCACTTCAGCAGAGAGTCAAAGAGAAGTGCAACTTGCATTTAGGCACCTAAAATACATTTTCTCATGATCAAACAGACAATTCTATGAGGTTCAAGGCTTAACAACATAATCCAACCAATTTTGTGTTTAAAATCATCAGTTTTACATGCTGTTACAGGCATTAAAATCAACAAAACCACAAGGGTTCCCATATTTTTGCACAGCCAGTTTTTCACATTTTATTTTATTTCATACAACCAAATACTGCTTTTCAAAAAATCTTTGTTTGGAAAACATCCCAGTACTTAACTGTTCCTGGTAAATTACAGACATACCACTTTTATATTTTTTTTGTGAAAGCAGAGTCAATTATAATGCCGGCTGAGAGGGGTTCCCAAACTTTTTCATATGACTGTATGTGATTCCCTCATGTATTTAATCAAGCTTTTATTTGTGGTGACAGATTAGGCCACTATTTAACCCACCATGAAGCCATGATTACTGAACCTCTAACACACACACACACACACACACACACACACACACACACACACACACACACACACACACACCTCTAATAAGTTGCAGCATACCACTGGTCAAAGCATCAGAACCATATTCCTCATGTGTAACTGGTAACAGTTAGAGAGGGTTCATGTTGCTCCACATCTGACCGGAGGATTGTGACAGTAAACTGCAGCATCACCTCAACATGTCTTAGCGCATAGCGCCCTCTTCTGGCCTATATGTGCCATTACAACTGCTGGGGGATTTTTTTTTTTCCATTTTTATTTTAAAGGTGCAGTTTCAGGGGAAGGGTATTTCTTTACATTCACAGAGCCTGCAGTTAGTTTACTAAACATATTTTCTCTACATGTAATTCTTAGTATTGAATAATTCTATCATCATAAAAAAAAAATATATATTTCGAGGAACCTGGAACCAAACGTAAGACTAGAATATGTTTGTAAACCAAACTGTGGGCCCTGTTGCTGTAAACAACAACAGTGAAACAGTAACTTTTCAGGAAGCTTTCTACCTTCAAACAGTGTTCCAGGGATCACATATTCCTGTGAGGAAAGTTTGCCTATTAAATTAAGAGAATATACAGTATATGAATCCTATGTATTATGTTTAACTGGATTGCTTTGGTCCGAGTACAGATGGAAATCTTTTTAGCATAACTCCAAATATCCACCCGCCATGTCTCGTTATCAATATTGACTGATACTTCTTTCTCACACACACCTTTGATTTTTATTTTATTTTATTGGTTTATTTTAGGGACATTGCACATTAAACAACATTCAAAATGTAAGTGAGCCAGAGTTAGCCTAAGAGGCTAGTTTTCATCTGTTGTCCCCTGACAGATATGTAAAAGGAAAGCTAAAATTACAGAAATAAAATGCACGTATAAACAATGATTTAAAAACAACATAGTCGACTCAGAAAACACAGTAACAGTAAGAATGAACTGACAGACAATGGCAAACAAACAATAAAATAAACAGACAATAAAACACAGCGTACATTAAACATTATAGGAAAGTGCACAAAACAGTAGATAGAGCAGGACAGACACACCTACAATAAAAACACATATACAGCAGCATAACGCACAAACAAGCAGCACAAACATATACATTTAGACACTCACATGAACAGCACAGGACAGGAGCACACAAGAGACAAGCAAGCAGGACCAAACAGTTACTAAGAAGTCGGCAGGAGAAGCAAATGCACAGATCCTCTGTGTGTTGTTGTGTTAATTGAATATGATGTAACCTTTTACTTGTCCATATCTTGTGATATTGGTATTTCTTTTTGTCATGAGTAAAAGTAGGAAATGTTTAAAGGGGCAGTGTGTACTGTGCTGGAAAATGCTGGATTTTCTCTTTATTGACCAGTGTCGTAATCCAACTCATATTTTAATTTTTTTTATTCTGTAAATTAAAAAAAAAATCTGTCGCAATGTTTTCTTCGCCGCCGTCTTGTATGCACGAGTGCAGTTGCTCCCCGTGTTTTCTTTCCTGGGACACGCGCCACACCTGGCGATCGCTCCAGGAATTATCCAGAACCACGAGTCGCTGCTCATGGACCTATTGCTCCCGATACTTCCATATCAAATATCCGTTTCCATTTGGTTATGACGAGGCCCTAATAACCGACAGGCATAGGCGACTGTACTGTCTGCAAAAAGTAGCCTACCTCCAGCTGTTCACAATGGGGGAATCGGCACTTAGAAGTCATGCCAAAGGTAAATCAGTAAAACTTATCAGACAATGTCACTCTGGATGACTGTTCATTCATGTTCTCCTTTGTAAGTTACACCAAATCCCGAGTTTGTATGTGTTAATGACTTGTTGATACAAATAAATAGCATGCTAAATTGATGCTCAACACCGTTAGCAATTAGCTGACCTGCTAGTTCTCAATAATGTATTGCTCCAAATCAGGGCTCCAGACTGCGACCAAATTTTTGAGACCGTGCGAGCGCCATTTCACAACTAGGGGCACGCGCGACTGAAAGACAAAATGTTTTAAAATTATTATTGTGCTTTGAGAGAGAGACAGTGGACAGTCCGCGAGTGATCAGCGACACAATCAACGCCCCGGATGACGTGACCTTCTCTCCTTTCAGTGTCCCGCTGTCTTTAACATGTTACAAACTGCTGACTTTCCCCGCTATATTTGCCGACTTTCCGCCATAGCGATAAGGCAGTTAAATGCCAGAGACACCTCGCAACTTTTTTTTAAAACTGCGCTCACCAGAGCCGAGTAGCAATGGCTGTACTCTCCTCCTCACCGCGGCGCTGACAGCACTCACTCGGGCAGCCACCTGCAGCAGACAGACAGCACCGTGTCCGCTCTGTACAACAGCTGCCAGGTGACGTTTGTAAACTAGTAAATTGTTTCATAGGTCCACTTTCAATAGGCCACTGCATTCCTATAAAAAAGACAACCTTATAATTATATATGGCAACAAAAAAGTTTGTACAGTGAGTGTGTAAATATGTTAATCGTCCTAGTTAATTTGTAATATTATGCAAATTAGTTGATAAGTTCATCTAGTTTCTAGTTACTTTTGGGCCAATAACGATTTTCCTTACAGGAAGCAGGGATAGAGGAAAAATCCGATGTAGAAGGGGTTGTGGTGAAAATGGGTAAAAAAAATGCCTTTTCCTAAAGGAATGTCTGAAGGATTTCACATGGTGATACAAAATCAAAAACACAATGAACTGTATCATCTGTTGTCAGTGTGTTTTAAAACATGCTGGCAATACAATATCAGTTGATCTAATATAGTTCAAATTGGGAAACATTTGAATAGCTGCGTTGCAGGTCTGTTTAAGGTGTGCCACTAAATTTTCTGCTCGCGCCCCTAAACATTCTGAGTTAGAGGCGCCAGTGCTCCTAGTAAAAATGGTTAGTCTGGAGCCCTGCTCCAAATTCATGTTGTTAGCTAGATAAGGTAAGCTCGGGGGTTACTTCATTGTAACGTGATGTTACCCTCAGCGGGGTTAGCTCGATGCAGCTCCCATAACAAGTTGTATAACCTAATCCATTAGTCACGCTGTAGTGATAAGTTACAGAACCAAGATCCAACATTTTAATTTTGTGAAGTTGTCGAAGTCGAGAATGGTCTTTGCTGTCAGTCGTTGCGGTGGCTGCCAAAAAGAGATTTCAGTCCACAGTTTCAGCATGTTAACGCTATGTAGCCATTTGTACTGATGCTTTATTGGACCAGAGCCCTCTTAGTCTCGTTTACGTTCTGAAATCATGGACGTATATTGGCTTAAATACCTTTTGTTATTTGACTGAAAGACCGTTTTGGGAGGATCACTTTTTGGCAACACACCAACATACACAAACTGTAATCTGGCAACCTAGCAATATTGAAAATGTCTGGTCATACACAAGCTCAAGAATGTATTTAAATATATAATATCTAGGCATACTTTTATACATATTTTTATAATTCAGCCGGGGGGAAAAAGGAGTGCAAAGGCTGTATTTGCCCTTTGTTATTCTTACATGTTTCTTACATGTAGTGTGTGTGTGTGTGTGTGTGTGTGTGTGTGTGTGTGTGTGTGTGTGTGTGTGTGTGTGAAATAAGTTATTAATTAGTAACCATTTCCTACATCAAGGCAAGGCAAGGCAAGGCAAGGCAAGGCAAGGCAAGGCAAGGCAAGGCAAGGCAAGGCAAGGCAAGGCAAGGCAAGGCAAGGCAAGGCAAGGCAAGGCAAGGCAAGGCAAGGCAAGTTTATTTATATAGCACAATTCAGACACAAGGCCACTCAAAGTGCTTTACAGGGGCAAGATAAGAATACATAAAACACATTATAAAACATTTAAAAGCGAATAAAAGAAGCAAATAATAAAAAAAAATAATAATTAAAACTCGATTTAAAAACATAATAAAAGAAGCAAATAAAATGAAAATTGCAAGTTAAAAAGGAAACAAAAAAGTCTTCAGACTTGATTTAAAAGAACTGAGAGTTGCAGCAGACCTCAAGTTCTCTGGGAGTTTGTTCCAGATTGTTGGTGCATAAAAACTAAAAGCTGCTTCTCCTCGTTTAGTCCTAACTCTAGGGACTGTAAGTAGACCTGTCCCAGACGACCTAAGGGCTCTGGGGCCGGTTTCCCAAAGCCTTCGTAGAGCCTTCTTAACGCTACGTCATTCGTAACCCCTACGTAGAGTTCCTACTTAACATTTCGCCTGTTTCCCGAAACGTTCTTTGCTACTGTAGAGAAAATTAACTTTTAGAGATGCCCACTCATATGTTACACATATTACACATAATAGCTTTAAATCAGCAGGCCCTAGATTGAGTAAAAAATCACCCAGACAGTCTTATTACGGCTGTCTGTTTACAAAAGAAGAAGTGACACTTACAGGGAACTCAGACTGACCTTAAAGCACATACAAACACAGAACAGAGAAAGTGGCAGATGAAGAAGTACATCATTACATAACAAGACACATTTGACAGTTGGTTGTTAAGAACATACAAACCCAGATTTAGTGAAAGGTCACTAAGAGAGTTTGAATCACCAGACAGTCTTATTTCGGCTGTCTGTACATAGATTAGAGAAGTGACACTGGCAGGGAACTTAAACTGACCCTAAGCACCTGTAAGATTGCAGAAGTGAGACGTGTAAAGAACTTTGGTTGACCTTAAAGCGCACACACACACACTTAGAATAAGACAGAGTTGCATAATGAAGATGTACACTATTACATGACAAGATGTGCCAATTGACACCATTGACAGTTGAACATGTGCCTTGACCACCAGATTAGATTAGATTAGTTTAATGAGGGCCCCCACTTAATGCACCTCGACAACATGCACACATCATCACTGATAAGAAGAGGAAGATGAACCCTGGAAGAGAGAGAGCCAGTTTGGGTGGAATACCTAGAGCTCCCAACCAGGCCACGTATAGTAACTACGCCCCGCCTGCATCATGTTTTGACTTTGACCTATGGGACCTCACAAGAGGAATCCCTATATATACTATGCGCATTATTGTCTAAGCGCCTTCTCTTTGAGAACTTAACTCTAGGTTGACTTCTCATATTTAGGACCGTGCACGCTTGACTGTACGGAGCCATCTATTCTGCTTTTTGGTGAAATAAATATCACTTTATTAACTTTACCTCCTGACTGGAAACCCTGTCCTTCATGCATCCTGGTTGACTTATTTTCACAACACTACGAATCTCTTTCGTACGTCCTACGTTGGTAAGGTTGGTCTGGAGCGCCCGCAGAGCCTTCTTAGCTCTACCGTAGGGATGTTTCAGCTCTCATTTGTGTCATTTAACTAATAAATCTGACTGTATTTCATATCAAACGGACACAGCGATGACTGTATTAAATAACAAACTGTTAAAAACGATAACTGTATAGCGTACATATCACATTTAAAGTAAGCTATATATGTTAGCAGAATACCATTCACTCTGATTCACAAAGTGTTCAAACTATAAGTAGCCTACATAGTCATCTAACTGACTTGACAATCAGCATTAACTGATTGGATGCGATGTCCGTCAATATGAAAATAGGCTACTTTATACGTGATACACTACAGCCTACAGTCGGATCGTTTTTATCAGTTTGATATTTAATACAGTCATCGCTGTGTCCCTTTGATATGAAATACAGTCAGATTTATAAGTTTAATGACAAGTGAAGTCCCTGCGATCGCTGTGGCATCGCCAGAGATAGGCTTGGCTACTACACAGCAAATTCGTGAGTGTTAATTTAACACCCAGGGTGTCAAATTTAACACCAGCAAAGTGTCTATATGTGTCCACACTCAACAGTGTTAAAGTAACACTTTTAAAAATGTTAAACAGGTAACACTAATTTTTTGTTAATCTAACACTTCTCATTGTTAAAATTCAACACTGTTCCACACTTTTCAGGGTTAATTTAACATTATTGTGGTGTTGGTGTTAGATTTCAGTGTTAAAGGTAACACTCATTGTTTGTTGAATTAACACTTCTCATCGTTAAAAGTCAATACAATTCAATTACAGTTGGGTGTTAATTTAGCATTATTCTGGTGTTAAAATAACACCAGCTTTTATTACATATGAACACCAAAGTAGTGTTGAATGCACAAAAAAATTACACTTGTAGGGTGTCATTTTCATAACTACTGGGTGTTGTTACGCGGGCTATCACTACTGTATTTCCTGACACAGTAGGTTACCTACATAATAAAGACATCAATGCAGAAATGTTGTATACAATGGCCTTTGTATTAAATCCATATTCACAATCAAATCAGACATAAATCAACGCACATCTCGTACAAAACAACAGTAGGGCACAATATATGTTAAATGGTTATCAATAAGTGACCATTGCCTATCAAATGGTCGATAATAAACCAAGTCAGAGAGACAAATGATGGAAAACAAATCATCAACTTCCTCGATTATAAAACCATTAAGGTGGTCATCAAAAGATAATGTAGTAACTTCTGAAGTTAACAGAAACGCATTATCATCGTTGATAATAACATTGATAATCTTTCTGAAAACAGGCATTTCATGTTCAGTGTCAATACAAATGATCATTCCAATATGATATTCAGTTCCATAGTTTTTCACCCAAGATGTTGTGGACACAAGGGAAAGTACACTCAATGGCCGCGTTTCCCAGATGCGATCGTTCTTTGGGGCCAAAGAAGGGTCGAAAGAAGGGTTCGCCAAAGAAAGAAGGGTTCGCCAAAGAAGGAGCGTTAAGATACGGGTGTTTCCCAGATGGCTTCTTAAGTCCCTTCTTTGGAGAGCCGTAAGATGAAGCGAAAGAAGCATCGAAAGAAGTACTTTGGTGGGAGCTGTCCACCGCGGTCGTGCTGAAACTGAATAAATCGATGCCAGGCAAATCGATCACCCACCTCTTTATCAGCGCATAAGTCACACACAGCGCCCCGTGGTCCCCCGCACAGGTTCAATTAGTTTAAGTATGTAGCGTTTGTGTGGGTGCGAGTGTGTGTGTGTGTGTGTGTGTGTGCCAACAGGTGTATCCAAGTAGTAATCAGGCCCATTAGCGCATATATACCCCCGTGGATATAGGCACACATATGTGAGAATGGAAAGAACCGGCGTCAAAAGAAGCAAGCGGGCACCGGCGTTTACCGCAGAGGAGATGGGCGTCTTGGTGGACGAGGTCTGGCAGCACCAGGATATCTTATTCGGGGGAACAAAGGGCAAAAAAAATATCACCGTCAAGAACCATGTTTGGAAGGCCATAGCCCAAAAGATGTCCCCCTCCAGCCCATGTGGTCTGCGTGACTGGGGCGCTATCCGAAAGAAGTGGCAGGAGTTCCAGAGCCAGACTAAGAGGAAGAGTGCCAAGGTGAGGAGCGAAGCCATGGGCACGGGTGGTGGAGCACCGGGTGGGACGACCCTCACTCCCGACGAGGAGAAAGTCCTCTCAATTATCGGGAAGACGGCCTCTGAAGGCATTAGTGGGGGCATCGATGTGCTGGGGGACGAGGGGCTCTCATTAAGTGAGGATGAAGAGGAGCCATCCGGGAGCAGAGCAGGGACGTGCACGCCACCAGGAGAGGACGACCCCCAACAACCATGGCCTGTCCCTGCGCGCCAACCAGCAGGGCCCGGTGTCCGTATGCGTGGAGGCTCACGATGGCGGCCCGCGATAACAACCTGCACCTGCAGTGAGACGCTGGTGCGCCTGGAGAGGGAGAAGCTGGAGGTGCTGCGGGGGATGGAGGGCCACCTCCAAAGACAAACTGCCCTGCAGGAAGAGGTGGTCCGGATGAAGCAGGAGAGGTTGGAGCTGCACCGGAGACAGCTGGCGCTTGCAGAGGCCCAGTTCAACCGTCCCTCCATCTCGGTGCCAATCATCTTTCCCCAGGATTCAGGTATGGGTATTTCAATGTTTTATCTGCATTACCCAATGTATCCCGTTCAATTTCACTAATCAATCTCCCTTCATTGCAGGTGATGCAGAGGCCCAGCAGTAAATGCAGCGCGGAGCCCCCCCCCCCCCCCCCCATCATATGGTTTCAATAAACTACTTTGGTTTCCTTTTCAACCATGTATTGTGTGGATCATTTTGCATTGAAATGAGGGTGTCAAATAGCAACAAAAAGTCCCAGGCAATTTGTAATTTATCTAAGCGTAGGTTCATGACATGTGCGTATTGTGCGCCCTTTCAGCACAGCATGTTTTGCGCTAATTTCCCACTTGTTACATGGTCACCTCAGAAATGTGGGCACTATACTCCCACATACTGTATGCAACAATATTTCCTTAACAATCCAGTGCCATACTTTCAGGTAAAGCACCCGGACACTGAAGCAATTAATCAGTGTGCAGGACGTTACATGTAGCCTACATCTGCTGGTTCTGTTTATTTATTTCAGCCTTCAGGCCTGACAGTGGTTGTGGGTTTATGGTTGTGGGTTTATGGTTGTGGGTTTATGGTTGTGGGTTTATTAGTGATCAGTGCTTGGCGACTTGTGGTGAAGGGGTAGGGGCTGGGGTTGTTGGACCTCAGAAGAGGTGGATAAGTTCCTGTCTGGTCTGGGCTCCGGCCTGATGCAGTACTGCTCGCACATTGCGGGGGGCGGGGTTCGGGGCTTCGTCCTCTGAATGTTGCTCTTCAACAGGAGGCGGCTCATCTGCGCCAACGCGCACTGCAATGTTGTGCAGCATGGCGGTGACAACAATCACTTGGCAACACTTGATTGGTGACAAGCGCAGCCCCCCCGACGAACGATGAATGCACCTGAAGCGGGACTTCCAAATGCCAAACACCCGTTCGATCTTCGTCCTGGTGCTTGTGTGGGCCTCATTGAATCTCTCCTCCTGTGGTGTTGCTGGGTTGGTTACCGGCGTGACGAGGTAACTCCGGAGAGGGTAGCCACTGTCCCCTAGGATGATGCCCCGGCCAAACACTCCTCTGCCAGCCTTCTGCCCCACAGCTGAGTTGGCCCACATGAAACTGTCGTGAGTGCTGCCTGGCCACCTGGCGACGATGTCAGTGATGAGGCCATTGTGATCCACCACCACCTGCGTGTTTATGGCCGCGTAGTGCTTGCGACCAATCCAGCACGGATCCACCAGGGAGGGATTGTGGATTGGAATAAGGGTGCCATCTACCAGACCGATCACCCGGGGGATCCCAGCCACTGCGTGGAACCCTTGGTGGACCATGCGGACCTCGTCCCGTGTGGTGGCCATCTTGATATGGGTCCGGGCATGGCGCAGGAGAATTGGTGTCACAGCTGCCACACTCCGTGACACCGATGCCTTGCTGAGGCCGGTGCCGTCCCCCACCACCTCCAGGAAGCTCCCCACTGCGTAAAAACGCAGAGCAGCCAGGAGCTGCACCTCCGGGCTGAGGGCAAAATTGCAGCGGGTTGCTCTCTGGATGTGTGGAGACACCAGAGTTATTAGTCGTTGGATCTCCGCACGGGGCAGCCGGTACTTTGCCTGGACGGCCCGGTCTGACAGCACGTCCAGTGGGGAGAAGTTCTGACGCACGTAGGCGTTAATGTAAACCGTCTGGCTTCGCGCACGGCGACGCGGCTGGTTGGCAGCGAGAATTTGCTGTATTGCAGCCATGGTTTCTCACACGCGCGGACTTTGGCAACGCCTTTATATAGAGTAGCAGGTGGATCCGCTCTCAATGAGGTTCAGCTGAATTCAATTCAATCTGTTTCCTTGATATCTGTGAAATGCCACAGGGTTGTTGATGTTTTTTTATGTGTAGTACTATAAACTCTTGTGTGTGGAAAACGTAAACCTGTAATTCATTAAAAAAAAAAATTCTCTATTAGTTTATGTTTATTGCGCCAGGTCCGCATTGAGCATTGTTTTATTATTTCGAAAAGTGGAGGAAATAAATTTCCCTACGCGGCATGATCACTGACGATTTGGTCGCTAAGAAGGTTGAAAGAGTGGGTCAGCTCCGTCGTACAGTTCCATCTTAGTGAAAGTACTACTTTCGCTAAGAAGGAATCTGGGAAACGCATTCTTCTTTCACAGCGTTCTTAAGTGCGCTCCAAAGAAGAACTCTGCCCAAAGAGGCTCTTTGGGATTCTGGGAAACGCGGCCAATGTCTGATTAGACCTCAACACATCACTGCCTTCGAAATGACTTGGTGGAACTTGTTTAATGGGACCAAACTGAAACCTTTTGAAATTAAAATTCTCCCAATGAAATGCCAATTGATTCTGATGCTTCTTAACTAACGATTTGGTAATATTTTTGAAATTTTTGACCGACCTTTTAAAGAAATTATGTTTCCCCTCAAAACGCATACACCACATGTGTATTAGGGGGCCTACTTTTCTAATACACCGGGGATAGTGAATCATTAGATGATGCTTAGGGATGAGCCTTTTATCTGAAAAAACTGATATGAAGAGTCTGTGATGGTCCGCAATGAGATGTTTTAAGTAATATGTCATACCATCAGTTATGATCGGTGAAAAGACAATGTTTAAAATTTGGATCAAAAGTAAGATTACATGCCAATACTTGTTGTCACTTTCAACCAGATCACCAAACATTAAGGGCGTATTGCGTATGAGGCACCATGACTGAATGGCATTTAGACCAAGGCTATTACTGCCATCATCAAGTTTGATTCCACTGGGTTTGTTTTTTCTCTCGCTGTAGCCATAGTTAAAACTCTGAATTCTTTCTGAAAGATCCCTCACACGTAGAGTGGATTCCTTGATCAGGCACTGAAATAGAAGTTTGAGCTCATATTGTACGACCCCCTCAAGCAAATCATGCATGATATCCACGGCATAATTTTCTGAGCAATGAAAAAACCTTAGTGAATTTAGGGGGCAGGCTCTTTTAACACCAAATGAGTGGACAAGACCAGGATTTTGTGCTACCATACGGACATGTTCTGCATTGAGCTCTTTTGTGCGGAGAGTTACATCTGGGTCATCTTCACTGAATACGGATTGCAAATGAACTTTGTCAACTAAACAAAACCGGCAACAATAGGTTGCACTG
Organism: Ammodytes marinus; assembly: GCF_949987685.1. Taxonomy (NCBI): domain Eukaryota; kingdom Metazoa; phylum Chordata; class Actinopteri; order Uranoscopiformes; family Ammodytidae; genus Ammodytes; species Ammodytes marinus. Next base: position 281,909 of record NC_137226.1, read on the forward strand.
AATGACTCAACCATTCCGAAAAGGCCATGTATAGCTAAATTATCTCCAGTAACCTGAATAACTGTCCCTTTTAATGGTGTATCTGAAAACGGCACATGAATTCCATCTGTTTCAAGAATGTTTAAGTCATCAATGAGTGGCTTTAGAACAGGACTAAATCCGTACTTCTTTAAACCCTCTGAATGAAAAAGTGAAACAAGATGAATATTCATCAAAACCGAGTTAAGCTTGGTTGGAAGATTTTTCAGAATGAAGTAAATACACCCGAGTTTGTGTATACCCTTTTTAGACCCAAGCGGATTGGCTGTTTCGAAGTCATCGTAGTAAAGTTGGATTTGGATGGCAGGTTGTTGTTGAGAGAATAATGCATGATTTTTAAAGAATGAACCATCATTAATATCTCTGAGAATTCCTTCCTTATGAAGTTTTACTTGCTGAAAACAACTACTAAGTTCCTGATTTGAAAACATTGACTCAAGGGTTCCTAAAATGGGTACATAAACAAACTTGTCATTCACCGGAACCTGACTGTAAAGACCAGTAGTTTTGTCTCTACGCACATCATAGCGTATCCCGAGAACATGTTCTACAGGCTCAACAATTTTCCATTTTTTTTCAAAATGCTTTTGCCTCTTTGTTTCAGTATTGAGAAGTGAAAATGGATTTTCTAGCTGATCAAGACATTCTGTGACTTTGCTGTGAACTTGTTCAGATACTTCACTCGAAACACATTCTAAAACAGCCTCCTTTGCTTGGATATGGACATCATTCACCAATTCTTCCATTGAAACAACTAAAGACTGGACAGTGCTTTCTGGAACACCTGATGCCTGTACTTGTGCGATAATTGAACTACACATATCTACAAGTGGCCTGTGCTTAGGGTCGGAAGAGCACATAACAGGAACAGTTTCTACTGGCAGTGAACCAGTATCAAAAACACTAACACTCTCCAAACTATCAGCAGAACTAGAGGGTGCCGAATGATGTCTTAGTAAATGTTTCTTAAATCCAGAGTAAGTATTGAAAGCACACGAACAACCATGCTCTACACATCTCAAACGCAGCAAACGCCCTGGGTACAAAGCATGACAAAATTTCAAATGCTGAAAAAGAGCCGAACAATTACTATGTTGTACCTTGCAGATAAAACAAGTAAACATTTTCAGGCTTAAATGTTGTTAATTCTCACTCTGATTTCTTTGATCCTTGGACTTTCCTTTGCAGTTGCTGCATCAATGTCATACACTGTTGTCTGCAGGAATGTGTAGAAGTTGAACAGCGCCTCATTGTAGGACACAGCGAACACAAAGTGTGACTTAAAAAGTTCGTCGAAGGCGGCCACTGCTGTCTGCGCCAAACAGGGCATGGCCTTTTGGTCCAGGGCGATGTAGAACTTCTGTATGCTTCTCCTACTTTCTCCAACGCAGAGGAGCAAAGGCTGGGTTGGTCCAACTTTCTCAAGGAAGGTCGCCATGCTTGTCCCCACCTGAGATAGATTGGAGAAATGGGGAGCGGGGAGCGGGGAGGGGGCAAATAACAGATAAACCCATTATTCATTAGATGGATATACAGTAACAACATCTAATGTCGTCACTCTTAATTTCCTAATAAGGCTTCATGTTGTGGATGTACTTAAATATGTAAAAACATCAGCTAACCGTTGTTAAGAATCAAAGCACTAAATCACATACCTTCATGAACTTCACCGCATGCTCGGCAGCTTCGGAGGCACTGATCTTTCCATGTTTTTTTCCTTTTGCCGTCGGAGGTAGAAGATGAATGAGCAGGAGGATGGCTGCCAAGTCACTGTCCCATCCTAGTGGGTTACAATAGTACACAAACTTTATGAGAATGCAGGTATGGACAATAGTATACAGTAATGCAAGAATGTATCCATGTCTATTGGATTAAGATGACATGAACTCCATGAGAATAAAGGCATGGACCACAGAATAATGCATGGGCCGTCCAATACTTTTCAATGAAGGGCCAAAAGTCAATTGAGGCAGAGGGCCAACAGCCAAAAGTCAATCAAGGTGGTGGACAGCCAAGGGACTAAACATTCATGTTGCTGTGCATGGAATGTAATATGCCCATTGTACACCTTAGCCCCAATATAGTGTAATGTTAATTGTGTAGTGGGGAAAGGAAATGCAACAATCTATCAATAACGAAAGACATTCAGGAAAATAATAATTATCCTGTAAAATCAAGAATAAATTCATGTTTACCAACCATAGTCACTGGATTCCTCCACAGCAGACAGAAGGTCATCCAGATGAGTGCTAGGGCGAAGGTCTTTGCAGAGGGCAATTACTCTAGATTTGTAAAATGTTGGCCATCTTGTAGTGAACTTGCCAGAGATGTCCTCACCGAAGAGCATTGTGAAATCTTGGCCAATCTAAAATATACAAAATGATAGAAGAATGCATCATCAGAATTTGTTTTCACAAGAAAAACATAATGTGACACACTGTGATTGTATCCTAAGGAGCCAGAACATATCAATGGGTATTGTTTAGGGGGGACACAACCCCTGTATTTATTTATTTCACACCACATGCCTGAATTCAGGCATGGTGCCTGAAAACTTTAAGCCCTGAAAGTGCATAAAAGAACTAAATTACACTATTAATAGTCAAGCTATTTCTTACCAAGCCTGGTGTGTCCAAGAAGCGAGGGAATTCATCAAGGATAAGAGATGTCTGGTTTGGATCGTGGATCATTTTCTGTCTGTGCTTGAATGTTGCCCTCATTTTGTCCTTCACAATTGTCTTGTCTGACGAGTGTTTCATCGTCGACATTGCTTCTCTGCATTCACTACCTGATAGCTGTTGAGCTGGTGTGGCCTCACGGAAAGTCTTTGGGCTACTGTGATGAACAGGCTTGGGGCTTCTCTTTGAGTCACTTGCAAGGTTGCGCTGGACTGTCTTCAATCGATAGGCCAAGTATCCTTGCCCACTGTGAGAGTCGTAGAAATGTTCCTGACAACGAAATAGACAACATACACCAATCTCATATAGAAGAGGACCTCGTCTGGATCTCCAAGTTAGGCTTCTCTCTTGTGTTGTACACAATCAAAATTTGCATGAAATATGCATGTTACAGAGTACTTACATAGCCAGTTGGTGAGGAAGTGTCTTTTAGATTAGGAAATAGGGTGACTATTCCAAGGGCATAAGTAGTACGGGTATTGACAGGTGGAATCCTCCTAAATTAAGTGAGTTGTAGACATAATTTACAAAATTAAAAATACTAATTACTTAACCATGTTGACCATGGCACAACATCACAAGACAAACAAAAGTGCCATGACAGCAGAATTACTTACCCATGGCTTTCAATCATGTCTGCCACCAAGATGTTGACAAGCTTCTTTCTGGTAAGATCAGAGAGCGATTTGGTCCTTTCATACTCTTTGATCACATCCTGGCCACCAGGCTTTTGATGAAGGGCCACAAAAACCAACTGGGACAAAAAACATGTGTCAAAAAAAAACACATTGGAAAAGTTTGGCTTAAGTACAATAACAACTTTAAAACTCACATCTTTTGCCACTTTACTGTCAGGTGGTCCATCAACCAGCTGCCTTCTTCGTGCTTTGGTACTCTCTAAAATTACAGTGGAGGATGAGCTTGCTGTAGAGCTTGAAGACTCAACTGATGAGCAGGAGATTGTAGAATCGAGTGGAGAGCATTGTTCCTCAACCGAGCAGATGGAGACCTCCGAGAGCTCATTCTCAGCTACGGAAACAGAGCGTACTTAATCAAGTTCAGACAAATTATCCATTTTTCAAAAGCACCATTCCTAAGGATGCTAAATAGACCCACAGTACTAAATCTACCATGTTCCTCATAACGGTTTGAAAAGGAAAGGACCTTCTAATGGGGGTTAACTGTTTGTGGGTATATTCTCATAGAGGATTCCAACAGTTGTGGAGTATATCATTGCTTTTAATTGTAGAAAATAAACAAACCTTCAACTTATCTTTAGGCCTACAGTATGTATAATAGATTCTGATGTGCAGTGGATGCTGAACTAAACGCAGTAAAATATGTTCTTCTTTTACATACCAGAGTGCTCAGTAAACACTTTGAATGACACTGTAGAAGCTCTTAGTAGTTCATCGAATATATCAGCAGATACATCAACCCCCGCAGAGTCTTTCAGGTTCACATCAGTTCCATCTGGCAAACTGAACTTGGTGGAAACTGAAAGACAAAACATCTTATCAGGTCCTAAAACCACACATCTTTTCAGTTTCAAAACATCAATTAAACTAACACATTGAGGTTATTTGTCAGAATCATGAATGAAATTAAATATCTAGCTACCTGCTTTAAACGCAGAAATCAATTTGAAAATATTAAGTGAACAGGACTCAGAGGAGCTTACTTATGGCACATATAAACCCAAATAAAAATAGGAGAAGCCTTGTCTGTAGTGTAATTGTCTTAGATGGAGCTATAATAGACTCCATCACAACACACTTGCTGTTACAGCCCGTCACGTAGTAGCTAAGGCAGGACGGCAGTGTTGCCATGGCATTGACAAACAATTGCAAATCCCAACTACTGGCTCATACATTTATTTTAAGAAATTCAAAATATTGTATGATTTAAACCATAATAGGTTAAACTATCAACATAACTCGTGCATCTCTATCAATATAATTTCATTTCAACTTTCGAGAGATATTTCAGCATATCACGAACAGATCGCCAGCAGCCACCCTGCCAGCAAGGTTCCCACAACAAAATTTGCATACCACAGTCTCCACAGGAGGGCACGAGCCATATACCAGACAGCATGGACACATTATTACGAGCCGTTGCTGCCTGGCAGAAGTTTCAGTTCGATCTGACTAATATGAATATTGCAATATACAAAACAATATTTCCCGCTCAAGAGTTAAACCAAATATGAATTAGTCCAACAAGGACTGAAAAAACAACAACAAGGGACTGTATATCTATCCCGTCCATTATTTTAAATGTCTCTACTTTGTCCGAAAAAAAATATATAGGCTATATAGAGAGAGGACTGTCTCCACGCTCTCAATATCTGAGAACACGCAACGGAAAAAAACTACCGGGCGGTCTTCAAGAAAAAAAGTCTTCGAGTGTCTTTGTATTGTATTTCGAATAAAAAAAATAGTACAGTGCTGGCCAGCAAAAAAATGTTTATAGAGCTCTATAAGTGTGAGGTGTTTTGCCTATAATTTTCAAGGAAGTTCAGAAGACGTGACGGCTCCTCACGCCCACTAGGCACTGGAAAACAGTCGGGAAACAGCGGCAGCTTCTTTCAGCAACGTGGATAAACTCGGCTGAGTTTCGTTCTTGCGGTCTTGTTAAGATTAACTTTGCCAACCGGCTTCCGGTTTACTATCAAAACAAACCGAGTACTTTGTGCGGCAAATACTACACTTAAAATACTTATTTTACAAGTTAACTCCAAAATAAACACCGGAAGAATATCAGCGTGGCGACACATTGCTCATCTACATCCAAGAAAGCTTCCCGCTAAACAATCCCAAAGGAGGACGATAAATGAACCGTAAAACAGCAGTCGTAAAGCTACCGTAACTTAGAAGTGGTCGCAACACTTAGAGAAACGCACCATTCAGTGATAATACGAAAAAACATTAGCTGACAGAAAATACACCTGGGTTACACATACATCATCATCACGTAATTCTAAAAATACATGGCTAGTAGGCATATGCGGGACCATCAACGCTTAGATAGGTTGCTGTATCACTTACCTTCTTCAATACATTTCAAGAAATCGTAGGTGTCATCAATTGTGGGAACTCGGACCCATTTGCGGACTCCCTTATAATCCGCTTGAACCAGCATTTCTTTGGAGAGAAGGACAATACCAGCTTAGACAACATAATTACTTTGCCCCTGTCAGGTGCTTTTCTTTGAGAACACTTAGCCGCGTTTTCGCAGAAGCTAGCACTGCCTGGCAATCGAGGTTAACTTTCTCAGCAGTGAATTTAGCATACATAAAACGCATACTCGATAATGGCTTCATCATACAAGTATAAATGAATAAAAATAATTTCATTTTGACGATAATGAACAGCACACATGGGTAAAATCATGTATACTTGTGTACAATCCTCTATTTCTGAGTCTATGATTTGGCTAGTCTACCGCATGGTCAACCGTCTTCGGTGGCGAGGTCTAATGTTAAATAATTCAATGCAAAATAGAGTTCTAAAACTCGAACACATAAGCAAGTAACTGATCACAAGAACAATGTACCCACATAAAACTGTACAATAGTGAAAAATCTACTTACTTTCTCAAAGTTATCTTCCAATGTCAGCTCCAGATATGAAAGAAAATGGCGGTTGCAAGGAGAATGATTTGTAGGCGTGGCTAGTATCTACGTCATGACCAAATTTAACGACGATGTAAACAACACCCAGATTTGACAACTTAATCTTCTCAAAAAAATTACAAGCAGTGTCATTTTGTCCCCCAGCGGTGTTAATACAACACCAACACTCTATATTTAACACCAACACCCACCATTTAACACCGACGTATTTGCTGTGTAATAATGGCCGAGCCCTCCACCCCAAACATCAAGTGTCCCTTTTGTTCCTAAATCCAAGGTGGCAACCCACCTGCTCTGCATGTAATCGGCAATTAAACTTTTCGGGGATCCCGAAACTGATATCCAATCAGAAGAGAGAACGCTACAACCCGTCTCACTGCCGGTGCACGTGCAGAGCGACAGATGGGTGAATGTTTATGCGCCTACAATGGCGGAGGAGGTAAAAATCCTTCCCAATGTCTGTTTTGATGGTTTTTATCATGTTTTATCACACTTATGGATCTGAGATGATGCTAGATAACTCGCTGCTTGAAGACCGCAGTGCATTAATGTGGTGACGTGGGGACGAGCGAGGGGACTGCTAACTGCAGTCACTGACAGGAAGTTAGCTAAAAGAACCATTCCGCTTACTGAACCTTTATTAACATAGGATGACTGTTAGTGTTAACATGCAGTGACCCTCTTGGCAGAATCTGCTCTAATGAGAGAAATGGCATTTGATTGATTTAGCAAGAGCAGTGAAAACGTGACTCGTCACAGTGGAGCAGCAGTGAGGGATGCACGACTATTAGTTTTAACGGCATTTATGTTTGAGATTCATAAACTGAATATAAAATGGATGTAGCATCCAGGCTGATCTCAGTTATTCTAACTGCATCCAATACAGAGTAAAACATTTCACAATAGAAATCAATTCTTGTGCCAGGTTTAATAAGCGTGGGCGTAGTAAATGTATTGCGTCCCCAATGCTTAGTGTCACCTATGTGTTTTCATTTGTTTGGTGTTATCAGTAACCGCTTCAAGCTAAACAAACAACGACGAGTTTGAAAACACAACGGAAAATCACCCACACACCTGTGTTCCTATGAAGCATGAAACGAAAGCCATGTATTATCTATTCATGCACTGACACAACATATCTTGGGATCAATCTTGTTCAGGGTTCTCAACCCTCACGCAATGAGAGTGAGACACACGCATTTCAGGCAATTCACACGCTCCACGCCACACCTTGCATTTCTCACGCAAATTATAACTCTGCCAAACATTTTTTTTTTTTTATATATAGCTTCGATAAATCCTGGTCGTCACCACCATCACCTAGTGTTGCCACCCGTCCCGTTTAAACCCGAAATTGTTCTCTTTTTTCACCAGCTGTCCCGAGGAAAGTAAAATCTCTCCCGGGACACAATTTGTCCCGTTTTTTGGGGAAAAACTAATTTGATTTCCTTCGTTCAGTAGTTAAGGCCGTTTCACACGGGCCGAGGCGTTTGTTGCGCCCACTAATGCATTCTCAATGGAGAGCCGAGCGGGCAGAGAGAAGGCGCAGAGTTTCGTCAGGCGGCAGGACAAGCGTGCAGGGGCGGTCTTAACGATCTCGGGGCCCGTTTCAAGACCCTGTGTGGGGCCCCCCCCACATTTATTTTTCTATGAATAATGCTTGTGGATGCTCCCCGCAAAAATAAAAAATATTGTGGAAACTAGTTGGTTCATAGACGGATTATGAGATAATACGCCCAGACTCTTAACCTCTTCCGCCCGAGAGCCCCCGGTACCGGGGGCAGCTGCGCTTTTCGCAACATACACCATATAAGGGCATGCTAACCATGTAGCAACATATCATGAAGCACACCCACTTAACGGAAAGTATCTCGGCTAAAAGCTCATGATATTTATTTTGACCTAATCGAAACACAAGTCTGACACCAAGCAACTAAATGAGCAGGTAGAAACAAAAGACGCTAACGGCACATGTCCGAACAAATCGGCGCTAGCGATTATGCTACTTCATGCTAACGATACAAACAGCAAGTCATATGAACACAGTGTTGCCTCCTTGTGATTGGCGGATAAGTGTTGTTGTCGTGTATCTGGGGTCTGTATCTCGATCCTATTGGCTCTGACGGATCATCCACATTGACCAATGGATTGAATGAAGACGTTGCGGGTGATTGACAGCCCCGCGAAAATTGACAGCTCCGTAACAAAACAGCGGTTTTCGACTATTTAGATAATAGACAATTTGTGTTGGTTGTCTTGCCATTTTCTTCCGCACACCACCACAAGGAATAACGGCAGACAGGGTTCACAGTTTCGGAGCTACTAGAGACTAGACATAGCCTACTACATATTGACAGCGGCGCCCGGCGTAGTCCTGTCAACTCACCGTCGGAGGAGGAGGAAACCTACTGCAGCGAGAACTGGATCCGGACAGCAGCAGTAATCAGATTACCTAATTATAGGCTATTTATTAAATCTGCTCCAGTTGGAGATACACTTCAGTTCCTTTGTATGGTGTTCTTTGAATGGGAAAATGTATAGGTCTGGTTTATTTTTCAAAACAAAGCCAAAACTGTTTTTAGAACAGTATTTAGATGGGTGGCTAATTTCCGCCTGAAAAATGTCTCTACTAAAACCTCTCTAACTTTGCTTTGCTTTACTTTATTAGCACCATTCTTGGCACAGGTAATATTCAGATTGTTTGCTATTATTTTCTGGAGGTTTTGGGCTGCAACTGCATGTTTCAAAGGGGATATTCACTCACAAAAGTGTACAGTTCTGTTAGGCGGAAATTAAATCTTTTGTTTATGCTGTGTTCCATCTTCATTTACTCTGACCCAGTAACATCTATACTTATGCTTACACCTTCTCAGCAATCTCACAAGTGTTACCTTTATTATGATACCAAGATTATTCATATAGACCTTGTAGTTGCAGAGATATACTCTATTCAATATGGCCATGTCATTTTCGAGCGGAATCCTGAGCCAGAGGCCTAGGGCTTAAGAGGTTAAAGGCCCCCTGTTAACAGAATTTAATTTGCGTTATGATTGTATAATATTTTAATGCTCAATACATGCTTTCTGGCTGTTGAACTTTGTCCCAGTAAACTAACAGCCCCAAAGTGTTTTGCTAAGACAAAAGTTGTTGTTTAGCCTTGAAGAAGAAACTGCCTAATAAGATTTTGGCACATACAGAGGTATGACGCATTCATGTGCACAGTAGTTGAGAAGAAAAGACTCCCTAAATTTCCCATATCCTGTTATCTGCCTAATTAAAAACATTTCTGCTTTCGCCAGCAAAACAAGGGCTGGACACACCAAACTTAGTGTGTGTTTGCGCACACACCACCTTCTCTTGCATATAATCCCATGTACACTGTTCATTTCTTTGTATTCAACCATGTACCAATCCAGATACATTGTTGATTCCCTTGTATGCTGTTTGCAAGTAAATTTCACCTGCTTTTCAAGAAAGCCTGACTCAGTTCTAATTATTACAAACACTTTGGGGTTTTAATAATTCTAGTAACAAATGGTCCTTCGAGCCGGATCCAACATCCTCTTCTCTGGACAAGAAGAGCCTGCACCGTGAACGGGGGGAGTCCAAGATCTCTCGACAAAAGACCTCCAGTAAACAGAGCTACAAAAGAGGCTGTCTGCAGACTCTACTTGGACGGAGGAGGGGTGACGGAATCCAGAGCCAAAACTGAGCGAGTCGAGGCTTTCTTCAAATCAGGTGAATATAAACAGCTGATTTTGTTTTGTCCAGGAATTATGGTAATTCCTTTGTTTTATGTATTAGATAGATAAACTAGTTTATTGATGGTGGTGTTCTCCATTTTGGTTTTGTCCATCTCCGGGAGAATTCCTAGTAGTAGTGTTGCCCATCTTGGTTATTCAAACACTTGGGGATATACTCCGGCAGGGTTCTGCTCCCGGGGGTTTGTCTCTGACTGGTTGGGTCCATCCGTGGGAGACTGACTGCTTTTGGTGTTTGAGAATTTACACTGTCAAAAACAAAAGTCTCACGTACGTAATTAAATGATCATTAGTGTGGGGTCCAGAGCTTTCCCTTTTATTCAGATGTTGATGTCTGAAAAAACCAAGTCTAGCAGTTATCTTTTGTTTCATGACACTAGGAAGTTAGAATAAAACTGAGAGTTTAACTTATGAAAACAATTGGTTGCGGTTGAAAAAACTACTGTTAGACATCATACGAGTGTTTATGAAGTTTCACTGTTTAGGAAGAACAAAAAGCTGTGATTAGTGTTAAAGGGGGGTCACTAAGAAAAAAAAAACTTTTCACATGATGTTTGCTAAGTGTTTAGTAAGTAAGTAAGTATATAAGTAAAGCTTATTCATTTAGTCTTACTACTAACAGTTTAGGAAGCATCAAATAGAGGGTTCTAGTTTTAAATTGGTGAATTTTGTTAATCAATTGGAGGGAATAGGGGTGTTCGTCCTGTTAAATTGATTAGATTTTACATTTAAAAAAAATTAAATTACTTGTAAGCAACTGCCCCTCTTACATATGATCAAATATCTGACCACATTGATAAACGCTTTAAAGTTTAGAGCTAAATATCTTGCCAATCCAAGCCCCATAGTGAACCTTAAAGATTAAAGGTGCAGTCAATCATTTGAAGTCCCAGCAAAACTTACAAAAAGCGTTCTTTTGTGTTCTTTTTATGAAAATGTTCACTGAAAAGAATTGTTCAATGCTTTTGATTTGAATTACAAGTTAAAGGGGATTTTTATGCTAAAATTTGATCATAATGTGTATTGTTGATATAAATTGATTCAAAAACTGGTTAACTGTAAAGACACCTATACTTAACCAAGATGTTAACATTTGTTATTTGAAGAACAAACTGTAACACCATGCAAAGGGAGAAAAGGAGAGAGCACAAGAAAATGTGTGTGTGTGATTCAGTCCCATGCAGAAAAGGGAGGGCCTGTCTCACTGTCTGTGTGTGCTTGTATGCTACCCAACACAGACAACCATGTGGAAGAACGAAATCAAACCTATCCTATATGTTGTTATGCATCATTGTGACATCTAGAGCAAGCACATTGGATAGGATGATATTTTAGAAGCTGTTTGCCCTGGCAGAAGAATGAGCATTTGTTTTGGAAAACATGATACTGCTCTATATTCATTCTGCTTTCAGGTGCAAGAAGAAGACCAAGCTGACATGCTACAATAAGGACAAATTGGACACTGAGGAACAATCTGAATAGGTTATGGTAATGCCTAACCATTCCCCCAGTGACTGTGATATGAAGGACACTTTGCGTCAAAATGCCACAAAGGGACTTGTCGACCAAGAAGAAGACCTAGGTTCCTGTTCCCTGGCTTCTGCAAAAGACTGTCCTCTCTGAAACTGTACATAGACGATGTTGCACCAGTACACAAACTTGCAATTTCACAACTGTAATGTTGATGTACTTGATATTATTCTGCTTGACTGAAATATATTTACTCATATGCTTTACCTTTTTGCTTAGAAGTGTATACTTAGAAAGTTGCATTAAATATTATAAAAAGGGTGGAATGTTAACAGAATTTAATTTGCGTTATGATTGTATAATATTTTAATGCTCAATACATGCTTTCTGGCTGTTGAACTTTGTCCCAGTAAACTAACAGCCCCAAAGTGTTTTGCTAAGACAAAAGTTGTTGTTTAGCCTTGAAGAAGAAACTGCCTAATAAGATTTTGGCACATACAGAGGTATGACGCATTCATGTGCACAGTAGTTGAGAAGAAAAGACTCCCTAAATTTCCCATATCCTGTTATCTGCCTAATTAAAAACATTTCTGCTTTCGCCAGCAAAACAAGGGCTGGACACACCAAACTTAGTGTGTGTTTGCGCACACACCACCTTCTCTTGCATATAATCCCATGTACACTGTTCATTTCTTTGTATTCAACCATGTACCAATCCAGATACATTGTTGATTCCCTTGTATGCTGTTTGCAAGTAAATTTCACCTGCTTTTCAAGAAAGCCTGACTCAGTTCTAATTATTACAAACACTTTGGGGTTTTAATAATTCTAGTAACACCCCCCCTCCCTATCCAGTCAGTTACATTGACTTTTCCACAAAGATACATACATTTACTGGCATAAACATATTAAGGGAGTCAGTGTTTCCCACAAGATTTTGGGATACTGTGGGAGATATCCTGTACCTTGTTGGATGGTCCGGGGGCATGCCCCCTGGAAGAAAATTGGTACAGTTTTAAAGTAAAATGCATCAATCTGATGCACTTTCAGAGGAAAATTTAGATTTAAATCAAATCTTGAGCTGCAGAAGGAACATTATTTTTCTTAAACAGGCAGCACTCTTTACTCTGCAACTGTAAAAACATTTCAGAAGATTGGTCTGCAGACCCATGTTATATGATGGAGGGGCCCATTGCAACAGATACAGGGTGGAAAGCTACTTTTTATGAACAGTATAGAATTTACACGTAGAAAGCTTATTCCTGTATGTGTGTGGGGGCCTTCAAGGCCCCTCATGAAGCCCCTTAGGGCGCACTCACACTAGTGCTATTTGCCTGTTCCATGCTCAGCACGATTCAGCACGATTCCCCCCCTCTCCCCACTCCCCCCGCTGGCCCGTGCTCACACTGCTCGTGGCCTGGGCACACTTGCACCTTGCCTACGTCACCGTGCGCGTTTAGGATTTGGAGCGTAGTCTTGTAGGCTATACGACTGTTTGTGAATATTTTCATCCAGCCAAAGTTGCATCATATATTCCACTTCCACATTAGAGCAACGAGAATCCTTAAGCTATTGTTTTTTTTTTTTTAAATGTAGCCTTGACGTAATAGGTCGCGGTGGACAGTCTCATATTTGTGCAGCACGCTGTTTATTATTAATATAACGGCCCGTCATCAGACCATACACCCGATGGTTTTATACACACACACATCGCTCCATCAAATCCAAGTCAGAACTTTTTGTATGGGCAGAGATCGTTTTTTTAAGTGTCTTTATAAAGTTTATTGTTAAACCTTAGTGTAGGCTACTGTTTCCTTATCACCGGGCCGCGGTGTGTTGTTTTGGGTGCGTCTCCACCGCCATGCGTAAAGGCAGTTATGACAGCTGACGGGAGGAAAAAGAAAAAAATCATCTGACGAACGTGAGTAAACACGAAAACCTTTTTGCTTTGCTTTCTGCGCTCACCTATTTAGCTCTCTCCCTATTTTATTAGCCCACACCTAGGCCTACACACACGTTAATTCTCACACATTTTATGTAGCTACAAGTCCAAGTGGTGGGCAATTCTGGTGCCGACTAGTAAGGCAGCGGATGTTAACGGACTATGCATCCTTAATAAATTCACGTCAGGAACGCCGCCTGTGCGCTTGCTTGTTTATTTATTTTATTTTTATTTATTTATCCTTTATTTAACCAGGTTAGTCTCATTGAGATTAAAATCTCTTTTACAAGAGAGACCTGGCCAAGATGGACAGCAGAACACAGTTACACATAAAACACAATATAAAATACAAGTTCGATATTAAGTACAGTTGTAAAACATAAAAATAAGATTCTTAACTAAAAACATTCACAGTTTCCGATGGAGTCCAACTTCAAACTCTTAACAACAGCCTTAAATTCGTTTAGAGTTACTAGGTCCTGAAGCTTAAGCTGCTTTTGCAGGTTATTCCATGACGACGGCGCAAAAAACTTAAAAGCTGTTTTACCCAGCTCTGTACGAGCTTGAGGAACAGTCATGAGCACCATGTCCTGAGACCTTAACGCATGGGGGACACATTCTCTGGACATATACGATGATAAATAACAAGGGAGTTTACCTAAGATCGCCTTGTAAATAAAAACATACAAGTGACTAAGTCGTCTCATAAAAAGAGAAGGCCAGTTTACTCTTGAGTACAGTGTACAATGATGGGTTAAGGCTCTGCTGTTTGTAATGAACCTCAAGGCTCCATGGTATACAGTGTCCAACATATGTAGACAGTGAGCTGATGCATTCATGTACAACAGATCACCATAATCAAGAACCGGCAAGAAGGTAGCTTCGACTAATCGTCGTCTGGCCTCGAGAGAGAAACATGACTTATTCCTAAAGTAAAAACCTAACTTTAGTTTCAGTTTTTTCACCAGGTTTTGTATGTGGGTTTTAAACGAGATGTGGTCATCAATCATAAATCCCAAGTATTTGTAAGTAGTTACAACCTCAATTTCATTACCTTGGGAAGTTAAAATTTTCTGATTTAACACAATCTTTCTGGAATTTGAAAATACCATAAGTTTGGTTTTATCAGCATTGAGAACAAGCTTCAGTTGACAAAGCTGAGCCTGCACTTGATCAAAAGCACTTTGCATATAAACAAAAGCCTTACTGAGCGAGGATGCACAACAATAAATTACACTGTCATCCGCATAGAAATGGAAAGCTGCATTTGGGACATTTTGTCCAAGGCTATTAATATACAAAGTAAATAATAGCGGTCCCAGAACTGAACCCTGGGGAACTCCCTTACGCACTGTAAGCATCTCTGAAGTAAATCCATCAAACTGAGTAGCCTGAGTTCTGTCAGTGAGATAGTTGACAAACCATCCCACAGTATGATCAGAGAAACCAATCTTAATAAGTTGCTGTATCAGAATGTGATGGTCCACAGTGTCAAACGCTTTAGATAGATCAATAAAGAGAGATACACAATGTTGTTTTTTATCTAGAGCTTCTATGATGTCATTTAAAACTTTCATGGCAGCAGTAGTGGTGCTATGATTTTTTCGGAACCCTGATTGATATACAGATAATATTTGATGAGTATGGACATAATCTTTAACCTGCTCACTAACCAGGGATTCCATGACTTTTGATAACACTGAGAGGTTTGAGAGTGGTCTGTAATTATTTAAAATGTTTGGATCCCCTCCTTTTAGTAGGGGTAGAACATAAGCAGCCTTCCAGATCATAGGGATTTTGTTTGACGCCAATGAGAGATTAAAAAGATGTGTCAATGGTTCAGCTATTAGGTCTGCTGCTAATTTCAAAAACCTTGGTTCCAAGTGATCCGGACCAGACGGTTTTCTAGGGTTCAAATGCGTTAAGGCTTTGTGAACCTCAGCAACAGTAAAAGGGGTAAGATTAAAAATGTGGTGTACATCACTAGCATTGTTACCCAAATTTACAGATTTCACTGCAGAATGTGAGGCAGAATTGAACAAAAACCCAGAAGAAATAAAATGCTCATTAAAACAGTTTAACATTTCAACCTTATCATGAACAGTAATGGAGTCTTTGACTATACAAGAGGGTAATTCATATGAGTTTTTAGAAGCAGATAATGATTTTATTGCTTTCCAGAATTTTCTCGGATCATTCAAATTTTCTGTTGTGATGGTTAGATAATATTCAGATTTGGCTTCCCTGACTAGAGAAGTAAATTTGTTTCTCAGCTGACTAAAGAGAAGCCAGTCAGCCTCAGTACCTGACTTCCTTGCCTTTGCCCAGGCCGCATTACGTTCATGAAGCAGGACAGAAAGATCAGCTGTGAACCAGGGGTTATCCCGACCCTTAATTCTAAACTTCCGCATAGGAGCATGTTTGTTTAGAATTTCATGAAAGGTCTCATGGAAAAATGACCAAGCCATTTCAACATCATCAATAAGGGCAATACTGCTCCAGTCAAATAGATATAGATCATATAGAAAACCCTGCTCAACAAACATCTTCAAATAACGCCTTTCAACAAAACGAGGTTTACACTTAACAATCTTAGTGTCTCTTATTGCTGCTATCACACAGTGATCACTTACATCATTAGGGAAAACACCTGTAGCAGAGTATTTAAAAGGGACATTAGTTAAAATTAGATCAATAAGGGAGGATTTCTCAGGACATTTTAGGTTTGGTCTGGTGGTGGAGGTAATTATTTGTGTCAGATTTAAAGAATCACACTGTGCTTTAAATGCATCAGACACTGGCGTCAACCAATCCCAGTTAAGATCACCAACCACAACAATTTCATTATACTGCAATTGTGACAGACTTTTGTCATGGAATTGAAATATCAACCTTTAAAAGATGAGAAATTAGTCAATTAATACGAGGTGACACAATGTTTAAATATAAAAATAGAACAGATCTTTAATGTTTGCAAACATGGGTCAAGACAACAATGCAACAATGGGATTGTGTGAAATGACCACCGATAGGCAGTCAGACAAAGAGTTTATAGGGAAATCTAATTACGCACGAACATTCCAGCCTACGTACAAGATTCTCCTCAGTCAGAGAATTGTTAGTTATCTTGCAGACACAGAGCTCCGGAGCCATCTCAGTCAAAACATACATTCCCGTACGCCGTTTGAGTATCTCAGAACATAATCAGAACATAACAACCTCCACCATACGGTCAGAACCTTCACCATAAGGTCAGGTCAGAACTTTTGTTGATTAACTTCCGTTTATTTAGAGTCAAGATGGCATTAGTCTTATATAAACACATAATTATTATGACTGTAATAAAGAATTCCACAACACTTTTCACCAGTGTGGACAATGAATTACCTACTGCAGATGGAGGTCTGTAACAACCAACTATCATGATATGATGGTCTTTCGTAACTTCAAAATTTAAGGCCAGGAGCTCAAATTGTTTACTGAGGGATTCAGTGAGCACTAAATTAACATTCAATTTTCGTTTGGTGTAAATAGCAACACCACCCCCCTTATTAGGGCGGTCAGCTCGAAAAACATTATATCCATCAATGCATATATCCTTATCATGAACAGATTTAGTTAACCAAGTTTCAGATAAAACAACAATATCAGCATCAGTTGAATTAACCCAAATCCTTACCATGTCCAATTTGGAGATTAAACTCCGCACATTAAGATGAATGATACCAAGGCCTGACCTAGATTTAAAGTCTGCAGGTGTGTCACATTGCTGAGGCATATCAGGGCCAGGATTTGGCTGAACATTTCCAGATATAAGTAACAGCAGCATGACCATGAGTCTATGCCTAGTTGACCTGCCTGACATAGGCCTTTCATTTTTTGAATGTAAAGAGCTTACAAAACCAGGGAGTGAATTTAAAGAGATATTAAACCAGTCTTTCAGAATGAAAAGGCAGTTAAGGCGAAGGAAATTCACTTCATTAAATGAGCATAGGGATAAGTGCACAGGTATAATAACTTTCAATTTGAGTGGGACAGAGAGTGTATCCCTATGTGAACAGTCTAGAGGAGGAACTAGTACATTGTCAGCCTCACTTGCTGAGCAAGGCCCAATATCCACATAGTCAATGAAAGTCATCAGGCTAAGAAAGGCTAAGATTAGCTTCATTTTCACTGTATGTAACAAATGTGTGGATTTTGGAATAAGTGACTGCTAAAGTGAACCAGGCGCATGCAGTGCCAGCACACGTGTGTGTAGTGTGTGAGAACCAGGACAGATAGGATGGTAGGATGAAACAAGCAGTCAGGAGAGGACAGGCCGCATGCCTGCATAAACCACTTCAGTTTTGTACTCTCAGCAGGTAGCAACTTGAGCTCAGAATATTAGCCCTTAGGACTGCAGGTAGCTAGCATCAGCTCACTCAGGGCATCCAGCAGGTAGCTAGCATCAGGGCATCCAGCAGGTAGCTAGCATCAGCTCACTCAGGGCATCCAGCAGGTAGCTAGCATCGGCTCACTCAGCAGGTAGCTAGCATTGGCTCACTCAGCAGGCAGCTAGCATTGACTCACCCAGCAGGTAGCTAGCATCGGCTCACCCAGCAGGTAGCTAGCATCGGCTTACTCAGCAGGTAGCTAGCATCGGCTCACTCAGCAGGTAGCTAACATCAGCTCACTCAGCAGGTAGCTAGCATCAGCTCACTCAGCAGGTAGTTAGCTCACCCAGGGCCTCCAGCAGGTAGTTAGCTCACTCAGGGCCTCCAGCAGGTAGCAGACCACATGAGCCGTGTGAAATGTAAACAAGTATTTTCAAATCACCTAAAGTCAGTTTGTACTGTTACATCCAAAGTGCAAAAGTGTACATTTAAAAAAAGGATTGTAGAATAAAATTTAGAGTAAAAAATCACTTAAAAACTGTAGGACACAGACAAACAGGGGCTGTGTCTTGATTCAGGGGTTGCGGTCTTGGAACCGGCCTCGTAGGCTGCATTTGAAGACCGATTGCGTCATAGCAGCGCGCAAAGGCTGTCCCATTTGCAAGGCTCCTTGCAAGGCTCCTCATATGCGGTCGTGAAATGCAGCCTTCGTTTCACGGTTTTGAAGCAGTTTTGAAGGCTGCATCAGATGTATCCTTCGTGGCCCAACATATCCCAAGATTCATTGCGTTTTTTTCAGAGATTGCATAAAATAAAATAAAAAATAACAAAACAGCAACGTGTTGCTCCATCTTCTTAACTTTTATCTTCCTTTCTTTTTTTCTTGTACTTTTTTTTCTTTTCGTCTGGTAGACAACTTATTTTTCTTTTTTCCTCCGCTGACAGGGCTGTCTCCGTTGGCAGCAATCAGGGTTGCTAGGCAGCACAGGAGCGGCGAGTCGTCACGCAAGGTAACGGCTTGTTACGTAAACCGGAAATGCTCGTAAACGGAGACCTGCGGAGACCGTCTCGTTTAACAAGGCTCGTTGGCCTTAAAACCAGCCTTAAAATCGGCCTTCATAGGCTATAGCCTTCATAGACCGCGAGACTGCGTCCTACCAAGTGCGTGGTCTCTGAATCAAGACACAGCCAAAGACTAACATGCTGCCATCTTGGATTCAGGCCACACCCAAAGTGTGCGAGTGTCATCTCATTAGCATCTGTACTTTGGCCACGGCACACCTCTCCCAGGTGTGCCGTGGCCAAGGGGCTGTTCCGTGCTGGAATACAAGTTGCCGTGGTCACACTAGCCAAACGTTCTAGACTTTAGTATGCAAATGAGCTTTGGCACGGGGCCGCGGCCCTAGTGTGAGTGGCCCCTTAGACAGAGCTAATAATGCTTTTGTTTTGCACTTGCTTTTCGATTTTTCACCTACTAGTTGAGGGGCCAAGTTGGTTTTATTGCTCCCACATTCAAATGCGGACGCCGAAAGAGTCTTCTCCATGGTTGGTCTTAACAAGACCAGCACCAGAAACAGACTAGCCCTAGAAGGAACATTGTCCTCCATTATGATGGTCTAAATGGCTGGTGTGGAGCCACAGTGCTTCAAGTGGGAGTCAGAAAACCCCTATCCTGAAGGCCTCAAAATCTGCCACTCGAAGCTACAACAGCGAGCATCAGTAATATCCAGAATCCATATCTGCTGAACTGAACTAAGAGTTTTACTGAAATAACTACCCCGAACAACTACCCTAGGCCTACACCCATCTCACTAGTCTGGCATTTGGTATTAATCCTGTTATACTTTCATCATAAAACTACTACAATAGGCTACATTTGAACTAATTTCTGACATGACCACAAAGAAACATTTAGTGAGTAAAGAAAAGTGGAAACAAGATAAGAATGAAAGTAGAATAAAAAAAGAAAGAGAAAAAATTAATAATAATTTAAGAAGAAAAAAAGTGAAATAAGCTAACGAAGATTACTAAGCAGCTACAGATCAGTATGAACATTTACAGTTCTTTCTCATGAATTAATTTCTTCAAATAATATGTCCACAAAAAAAGGGAAAAAGGAATACACAAAAAAAAACTTGGTCTAGGCCTAGAAGTCAGTGCAGATGGAAATGATCCAAAATGAGGCCGGAAAAATATGTCTTGAAAATGATGAGCATCATATTAATAGCTGCAGATACTGTAAAACACTACAACACATAGGAGTGCATTTATTGTCTTTATTTTATCTAGTAAAATATGAGTTGAAGGTTAAAGAGTGCAACAGCTTATAAAAAAAATCCTTGTTTAAAGGTGAAGTAAGTGATTTATTTATGTTAATATAAGTGTTAAATCTCTCTTTATTCGTACAGTGATCACTTACATAATGTGCGCGTTTCATAAAGCCGATCTCTCAGTCATAGTGTTGCCACCCGTCCCGTTTTTCTAAACTGACCATTCTGCTTACAGAACCTTTATTAACATAGGATGACTGTTAGTGTTAACATGCAGTGACCCTCTTGGCAGAATCTGCTCTAATGAGAGAAATGGCATTTGATTGATTTATCAAGAGCAGTGAAAACGTGACTCGTCACAGTGGAGCAGCAGTGAGGGATGCACGACTATTAGTTTTAACGGCATTCATGTTTGAGATTCATAGACTGAATATAAAATGGATGTAGCATCCGGGCTGATCTCAGTTATTATAACTGCATCCAATACAGAGTAAAACATTTTGCAATAGAAATCAATTCTTGTGCAAGGTTAATAAGCGTGGGTGTGGTGAATGTAATGCGTCCCCAATGCTTAGTGTCACCTATGTGTTTTCATTTGTTTGGTGTTATCAGTAACCGCTTCAAGCCAAACAAACAATGACGAGTTTGAAAATACAACGGAAAATCACCCACACACCTGTGTTCCTATGAAGTGTTGAAGCTAAAGCCATGGGTTATCTATTCATGCACTGACACATCATATCTTGGGATCAATCTTGTTTACTGTCTGAGTATTTCTTCATGTAGAAACATTTCATAGGAATGCAAAGTGCATTGAGAGGTGAACTGGGGTTTGCATGGTTTTTCTTTACTTTAAAAACTTTTTATTTATCAGTTTCTGACATGACCACAAAGTAACATTTAGTGAGTAAAGAAAAGTGGAAACAAGATAAGAATGAAAGTAGAATAAAAAAAGAAAGAGAAAAAATTAATAATAATTTAAGAAGAAAAAAAGTGAAATAAGCTAACGAAGATTACTAAGCAGCTACAGATCAGTATGAACATTTACAGTTCTTTCTCATGAATTAATTTCTTCAAATAATATGTCCACAAAAAAAGGGAAAAAGGAATACACAAAAAAAAACTTGGTCTAGGCCTAGAAGTCAGTGCAGATGGAAATGATCCAAAATGAATCCGAAAAATATGTCTTGAAAATGATGAGCATCATATTAATAGCTGCAGATACTGTAAAACACTACAACACATAGGAGTGCATTTATTGTCTTTATTTTATCAAGTAAAATATGAGTTGAAGGTTAAAGAGTGCAACAGCTTATAAAAAAAATCCTTGTTTAAAGGTGAAGTAAGTGATTTATATATGTTAATATAAGTGTTAAATCGCTCTTTATTCATACAGTGATCACGTATATAGTGTGTGCGTTTCATAAAGCCGATCTCTCAGTCATAGTGTTGCCACCCGTCCCGTTTTTCTAAACTGACCATTCCGCTTACTGAACCTTTATTAACATAGGATGACTGTTAGTGTTAACATGCAGTGACCCTCTTGGCAGAATCTGCTCTAATGAGAGAAATGGCATTTGATTGATTTATCAAGAGCAGTGAAAACGTGACTCGTCACAGTGGAGCAGCAGTGAGGGATGCACGACTATTAGTTTTAACGGCATTCATGTTTGAGATTCATAAACTGAATATAAAATGGATGTAGCATCCGGGCTGATCTCAGTTATTATAACTGCATCCAATACAGAGTAAAACATTTTGCAATAGAAATCAATTCTTGTGCAAGGTTAATAAGCGTGGGTGTGGTGAATGTAATGCGTCCCCAATGCTTAGTGTCACCTATGTGTTTTCATTTGTTTGGTGTTATCAGTAACCGCTTCAAGCCAAACAAACAATGACGAGTTTGAAAATACAACGGAAATCACCCACACACCTGTGTTTCCATGAAGCATGAAACGAAAGCCATGGATCACTTCATGCACTGACAGAACATATCTTGGGATCAATCTTGTTTACTGTCTGAGTATTTCTTCATGTAGAAACATTTCATGGGAATGCAAAGAGCATTGAGAGGTGAACTGGGATTTGCATGGTTTTTCTTTACTTTAAAAACTTTTTATTTATCAGTTTCTGACATGACCACAAAGTAACATTTAGTGAGTAAAGAAAAGTGGAAACAAGATAAGAATGAAAGTAGAATAAAAAAAGAAAGAGAAAAAATTAATAATAATTTAAGAAGAAAAAAAGTGAAATAAGCAAACGAAGATTACTAAGCAGCTACAGATCAGTATGAACATTTACAGTTCTTTCTCATGAATTCATTTCTTCAAATAATATGTCCACAAAAAAAGGGAAAAAGGAATACACAAAAAAAAACTTGGTCTAGGCCTAGAAGTCAGTGCAGATGGAAATGATCCAAAATGAGTCCGGAAAAATATGTCTTGAAAATTATGAGCATCATATTAATAGCTGCAGATACTGTAACACACTACAACACATAGGAGTGCATTTATTGTCTTTATTTTATCAAGTAAAATATGAGTTGAAGGTTAACTCAGAGTGCAACAGCTTATAAAAAAAATCCTCGTTTAAAGGTGAAGTAAGTGATTTATATATGTTAATATAAGTGTTAAATCGCTCTTTATTCGTACAGTGATCACTTACATAATGTGCGCGTTTCATAAAGCCGATCTCTCAGTCATAGTGTTGCCACCCGTCCCGTTTTTCTAAACTGACCATTCTGCTTACTGAACCTTTATTAACATAGGATGACTGTTAGTGTTAACATGCAGTGACCCTCTTGGCAGAATCTGCTCTAATGAGAGAAATGGCATTTGATTGATTTATCAAGAGCAGTGAAAACGTGACTCGTCACAGTGGAGCAGCAGTGAGGGATGCACGACTATTAGTTTTAACGGCATTCATGTTTGAGATTCATAGACTGAATATAAAATGGATGTAGCATCCGGGCTGATCTCAGTTATTCTAACTGCATCCAATACAGAGTAAAACATTTTGCAATAGAAATCATTTATTGTGCCAGGTTTAATAAGCGTGGGCGTGGTGAATGTATTGCGTCCCCAATGCTTAGTGTCACCTATGTGTTTTCATTTGTTTGGTGTTATCAGTAACCGCTTCAAGCCAAACAAACAATGACGAGTTTGAAAATACAACGGAAAATCACACACACACCTGTGTTCCTATGAAGCATGAAACGAAAGCCATGTATTATCTATTCATGCACTGACACATCATATCTTGGAATCAATCTTGTTCAGGGTTCTCAACCCTCACGCAATGAGAGTGAGACACACGCATTTCAGGCAATTCACACGCTCCACGCCACACCTTGCATTTCTCACGCAAATTATAACTCTGCCAAACATTTTTTTTTATATATATAGCTTCGATAAATCCTGGCCGTCACCACCATCACCTAGTGTTGCCACCCGTCCCGTTTAAACCCGAAATTGTTCTGTTTTTTCACCAGCTGTCCCGGGGAAAGTAACATCTCTCCCGGGACACAATTTGTCCCGTTTTTTGGGGAAAAACTAATTTGATTTCCTTCGTTCAGTAGTTAAAGCCGTTTCACACGGGCCGAGGCGTTTGCTGCGCCCACTAATGTATTCTCAATGGAGAGGCGAGCGGGCAGAGAGAAGGCGCAGCGTTTCGTCAGGCGGCAGGACAAGCGTGCAGGGGCGGTCTTAACGATCTCGGGGCCCGTTTCAAGACCCAGTGTGGGGCCCCCCCACATTTATTTTTCTATGAATAATGCTTGTGCATGCTCCCCGCAAAAATAAAAAATATTGTGGAAACTAGTTGGTTCATAGACGGATTATGAGATAATACGCCCAGACTCTTAAAGGCCCCCCCCTCCCTATCCAGTCAGTTACATTGACTTTTCCACAAAGATACATACATTTACTGGCATAAACATATTAAGGGAGTCAGTGTTTCCCACAAGATTTTGGGATACTGTGGGAGATATCGTGTACCTTGTTGGATGGTCCGGGGGCATGCCCCCTGGAAGAAAATTGGTACAGTTTTAAAGTAAAATGCATCAATCTGATGCACTTTCAGAGGAACATTTAGATTTAAATCAAATCTTGAGCTGCAGAAGGAACATTATTTTTCTTAAACAGGCAGCACTCTTTACTCTGCAACTGTAAAAACATTTCAGAAGATTGGTCTGCAGACCCATGTTATATGATGGAGGGGCCCATTGCAACAGATACAGGGTGGAAAGCTACTTTTTATGAACAGTATATAATTTACACGTAGAAAGCTTATTCCTGTATGTGTGTGGGGGCCTTCAAGGCCCCTCATGAAGCCCCTTAGGGCGCACTCACACTAGTGCTATTTGCCTGTTCCATGCTCAGCACGATTCAGCACGATTCCCCCCCCTCTCCCCACTCCCCCCGCAGGCCCGTGCTCACACTGCTCGTGGCCTGGGCACACTTGCACCTTGCCTACGTCACCGTGCGCGTTTAGGATTTGGAGCGTAGTCTTGTAGGCTATACGACTGTTTGTGAATATTTTCATCCAGCCAAAGTTGCATCATATATTCCACTTCCACATTAGAGCAACGAGAATCCTTAAGCTATTGTTTTTTTTTTTTTAAATGTAGCCTTGACGTAATAGGTCGCGGTGGACAGTCTCATATTTGTGCAGCACGCTGTTTATTATTAATATAACGGCCCGTCATCAGACCATACACCCGATGGTTTTATACACACACACATCGCTCCATCAAATCCAAGTCAGAACTTTTTGTATGGACAGAGATAGTTTTTTTAAGTGTCTTTATAAAGTTTCTTGTTAAACCTTAGTGTAGGCTACTGTTTCCTTATTACCGGGCCGCGGTGTGTTGTTTTGGGTGCGTCTCCACCGCCATGCGTAAAGGCAGTTATGACAGCTGACGGGAGGAAAAAGAAAAAAATCATCTGACGAACGTGAGTAAACACGAAAACCTTTTTGCTTTGCTTTCTGCGCTCACCTATTTAGCTCTCTCCCTATTTTATTAGCCCACACCTAGGCCTACACACACGTTAATTCTCACACATTTTATGTAGCTACAAGTCCAAGTGGTGGGCAATTCTGGTGCCGACTAGTAAGGCAGCGGATGTTAACGGACTATGCATCCTTAATAAATTCACGTCAGGAACGCCGCCTGTGCGCTTGCTTGTGCGCGTGTCATCTCATTAGCATCTGTACTTTGGCCACGGCACACCTCTCCCAGGTGTGCCGTGGCCAAGGGGCTGTTCCGTGCTGGAATACAAGTTGGCGTGGTCACACTAGCCAAACGTTCTAGACTTTAGTATGCAAATGAGCTTTGGCACGGGGCCGCGGCCCTAGTGTGAGTGGCCCCTTAGACAGAGCTAATAATGCTTTTGTTTTGCACTTGCTTTTCTATTTTTCACCTACTAGTTGAGGGGCCAAGTTTGTTTTATTGCTCCCACATTCAAATGCGGACGCCGAAAGAGTCTTCTCCATGGTTGGTCTTAACAAGACCAGCACCAGAAACAGACTAGCCCTAGAAGGAACATTGTCCTCCATTATGATGGTCAAAATGGCTGGTGTGGAGCCACAGTCCTTCAAGTGGGAGCCAGAAAACCCCTATCCTGAAGGCCTCAAAATCTGCCACTCGAAGCTACAACAGCGAGCATCAGTAATATCCAGAATCCATATCTGCTGAACTGAACTAAGAGTTTTACTGAAATAACTACCCCGAACAACTACCCTAGGCCTACACCCATCTCACTAGTCTGGCATTTGGTATTAATCCTGTTATACTTTCATCATAAAATTACTACAATAGGCTATATTTGAACTAATTTCTGACATGACCACAAAGAAACATTTAGTGAGTAAAGAAAAGTGGAAACAAGATAAGAATGAAAGTAGAATAAAAAAAGAAAGAGAAAAAATTAATAATAATTTAAGAAGAAAAAAAGTGAAATAAGCTAACGAAGATTACTAAGCAGCTACAGATCAGTATGAACATTTACAGTTCTTTCTCATGAATTCATTTCTTCAAATAATATGTCCAAAAAAAAGGGAAAAAGGAATACACAAATAAAAACTTGGTCTAGGCCTAGAAGTCAGTGCAGATGGAAATGATCCAAAATGAGTCCGGAAAAATATGTCTTGAAAATGATGAGCATCATATTAATAGCTGCAGATACTGTAACACACTACAACACAGAGGAGTGCATTTATTGTCTTTATTTTATCTAGTAAAATATGAGTTGAAGGTTAACTCAGAGTGCAACAGCTTGTAAAAAAGAATCCTTGTTTAAAGGTGAAGTAAGTGATTTATTTATGTTAATATAAGTGTTAAATCGCTCTTTATTAATACAGTGATCACTTACATAATGTGCGAGTTTCATAAAGCCGATCTCTCAGTCATAGTGTTGCCACCCGTCCCGTTTTTCTAAACTGACCATTCCGCTTACTGAACCTTTATTAACATAGGATGACTGTTAGTGTTAACATGCAGTGACCCTCTTGGCAGAATCTGCTCTAATGAGAGAAATGGCATTTGATTGATTTAGCAAGAGCAGTGAAAACGTGACTCGTCACAGTGGAGCAGCAGTGAGGGATGCACGACTATTAGTTATAACGGCATTCATGTTTGAGAATCATAGACTGAATATAAAATGGATGTAGCATCCGGGCTGATCTCAGTTATTCTAACTGCATCCAATACAGAGTAAAACATTTTGCAATAGAAATCATTTATTGTGCCAGGTTTAATAAGCGTGGGTGTGTTGAATGTAATGCGTCCCCAATGCTTAGTGTCACCTATGTGTTTTCATTTGTTTGGTGTTATCAGTAACCGCTTCAAGCCAAACAAACAATGACGAGTTTGAAAATACAACGGAAATCACCCACACACCTGTGTTCCTATGAAGCATGAAACTAAGGCCATGGGTTATCTATTCATGCACTGACACATCATATCTTGGGATCAATCTTGTTTACTGTCTGAGTATTTCTTCATGTAGAAACATTTCATGTGAATGCAAAGTGTATTGAGAGGTGAACTGGGATTTGCATGGTTTTTCTTTACTTTAAAAACGTTTTATTTATCAGTTTTTGACATGAACACAAAGAAACATTTAGTGAGTAAAGAAAAGTGGAAACAAGATAAGAATGAAAGTAGAGTAAAAAAAGAAAGAGAAAAAATAAATAATAATTTAAGAAGAAAAAAAGTGTAATAAGCAAACAAAGATTACTAAGCAGCTACAGATCAGTATGAACATTTACAGTTCTTCCTCATGAATTCATTTCTTCAAATAATGTGTCCACAAAAAAAGGGAAAAAGGAATACACAAATAAAAACTTGGTCTAGGCCTAGAAGTCAGTGCAGATGGAAATGATCCAAAATGAGTCCGGAAAAATATGTCTTGAAAATGATGAGCATCATATTAATAGCTGCAGATACTGTAACACACTACAACACATAGGAGTGCATTTATTGTCTTTATTTTATCTAGTAAAATATGAGTTGAAGGTTAAAGAGTGCAACATTTTATAAAAAAAAATCCTTGTTTAAAGGTGAAGCAAGTGATTTATATACACTCACCGGCCACTTTATTAGGTACACCTGTTCAATGGCTTATTAAAACAAAAACTAATCAGCCAATCACATGGCAGCAATTTAATGCATTTAGGCATTTAAACGTGGTCAAGACAATGTACTGAAGTCAAACCGAGCATCAGAATGGGGAAGAAAAGGGGTTGAGGTGACTTTGAACATGGCATGGTTGATGGTGCACGGCAGGATGGATCCATACTTTCATGTTGTTTACGCCAAATTCTGAACCTGCCATCTGAATGTTGCAACTGAAATCGAGACTCATCAGATCAGGCATGATTTTTCAATCTTCTATTGTCCAATATTGGTGATCCTGTGAGAATTGTAGCCTCAGTTTCCTGTTTTTAGCTGACAGGAGTGGCACCTGGTGGGGTCTTCTGTTGCTGTAGCCCATCTGCTTCAGGTTGGTCGTGTTTTGCGTTCAGAGATGGTATTGTGCATACCCTGGTTGTAACGAGTAGTTATTTGAGTTACTGTTACCTTTCTATCATCTCAAACCAGTATGCCCATCCTCCACTGACCTCTGACTTCAACAGGTCATTTTATGTCCACACAAATGCCGCTCACTGGATATTTTTTCTTTTTCGGGCCATTCTCTGTAAGCCCTAGAAATTGTTTAGACTGAAAATCCCAGTAGATCAGCAGTTTCTGAAATACTCAGACTAGCAATTCTGGCACCTTCAATATTGCTATGTTCCAAGTCACTTAAACCCCCTTTCTTCCCCATTCTGTTGCTCGGTTTTAACTACAATAAGTTGTCCCGTCCAGGTCTACATGCCTAAATGCATTGAGTTTCTACCATGTGTTTGGCTGATAAGTTATATGTGGTAACAAGAAATTGAACCGCTGTACCTAATAAAGTGGCCGATGAGTGTATGTTAATATAAGTGTTAAATCGCTCTTTATTCGTACAGTGATCACTTATATAGTGTGTGCGTTTCATAAAGCCGATCTCTCAGTAGTGTTGCCACCCGTCCCGTTTTTCCCAGAATTGTTCTCTTTTTTTCACCAGCTGTCCCGGGAAAAACAAAATCTCTCCCGGGACACAATTTTTCCCGTTTTTTGGGGAAATGCCAAAACCTCATTTGATTTCCTTCGTTCAGTAGTTAAGGCCGTTTCACACGGGCCGAGGCGTTTCTGCGCCAACTAATGCATTCTCAATGGAGAGGCGAGCGGGCAGAGAGAAAGCGCGGCGTTCCGTCGTCAGGCGGCACGACAAGCGTGCAGGGGCGGTCTTAATGATCTCGGGGCCCGTTTCAAGACCCAGTGTGGGGGCCCCCACTTTTTTATATATATATATAAATAATGCTTGTGCATGCTCCCCGCGAAAATAAAAACAAATATTGTGGAAACCATTTGGTTCATAGACGGATTATGAGATAATGCCTCCCCCCCCCCCCCCCCCACTCCACTCCTCCCTATCCCTATTCAACAGATAAAGGGTGGATAGCTACTTTTTATGAACACTATAGAATGTACACATAGAAAGCTTAATACTGCATGTGTGAGGGGGCCTTAGAGGCCCCTCATGAAGCCCCTAAGACAGAGCTAATAATGCTGTTGTTTTGCACTTGCTTTTCTATTTTTCACCTACTAGTTGAGGGGCCATGATGATTTCTTTCCTTATTTTAGGCGATTCCTTTTTGGACCCTGTTATTGACATGAGTGACTGAGCTCTTTGACAATACGACATGTAAAGTTACTATCAGTATTTCTGGCTTAGGGCCCCCCTGAGCCCTTGGGCCCCTGGGCCTGGTTGCATGCAGTTTTCTTCTCAAAGTGCACCAGATTGATGAATTTTACTTAAAAAAGGTTGCATTTTTATTATTATAGGTCATTACACTGGTCAGTCTGAACTGGTAGCCTAATAATGGCCGAGCCCTCCACCCCAAACATCAAGTGTCCCTTTTGTTCCTAAATCCAAGGTGGCAACCCACCTGCTCTGCATGTAATCGGCAATTAAACTTTTCGGGGATCCCGAAACTGATATCCAATCAGAAGAGAGAACGCTACAACCCGTCTCACTGCCGGTGCACGTGCAGAGCGACAGATGGGTGAATGTTTATGCGCCTACAATGGCGGAGCAGGTAAAAATCCTTCC
Source organism: Ammodytes marinus (assembly GCF_949987685.1). Classification (NCBI taxonomy): domain Eukaryota; kingdom Metazoa; phylum Chordata; class Actinopteri; order Uranoscopiformes; family Ammodytidae; genus Ammodytes; species Ammodytes marinus. The sequence continues at coordinate 311,780 of NC_137226.1, forward strand.
CAATGTCTGTTTTGATGGTTTTTATCATGTTTTATCACACTTATGGATCTGAGATGATGCTAGATAACTCGCTGCTTGAAGACCGCAGTGCATTAATGTGGTGACGTGGGGACGAGCGAGGGGACTGCTAACTGCAGTCACTGACAGGAAGTTAGCTAAAAGAAACATTCCGCTTACTGAACCTTTATTAACATAGGATGACTGTTAGTGTTAACATCAGTGGCGGCTCCTGACAACAATCTCAGGGGGGGCAATTGTTGCCATGATGGGAAATATGACCCAAAATTAACCTAAATCAGATAGCATATGACAATGTCATATTGCATTTAACTGTTTGTTTTTCCTGTTCATCTGGCATAACCACTCTGGCAACATTAGACAAGCATTGCACTGTACAGTATTTTTGGAAATTAAGTTAGTTAATTTCTTGAATAAAATTATTTTAGCTCTAAAATGATTTAATTATCCGGCTGTGGCCATCACAGATAACTTGTCATCTACCAGTGTGCTCCTCAGATAGGCTTCCTTTAAAAGTTAGGAGACAAAAATGGATGCTGGCATAGCATGTGCAACATTAACAGTGCTAATCATCACATTGGTTTGGGTTACTACTGTCTACAGCACTTGGTAGGCGGGTTTATGTCGGACGGTGAAAGCAGCTGTCAGCTAAACGACGATCAACAGCTGATCGCCGTTCAATAGCCGATCAGCTGTTGAACGGCGCTGGCTCGTATATGCAGATTGATGTTTAATGTTTGTTTTACCTTTTCTGAGAGATGATGCATAGGGGTGACACCCAAAGTTATCCATGCGGTCTCTGTGCTGCCATCAGGATGGATAAAAAGCCAGTATACAGTCCATATCATCATGCAGCGGCAGCAGGACAGAGCGTTAGCGCATTAGCATCCTGCTAGCCTCGTTAGCCGTTCAAACGAGCCCCGTGAAAATCCGCGTTTATAAGATCCCCCAATCCATCTTGGTAGATACTTGCTTGATGGTTACATTTTGTCTGGGAAAGACCTAGTCCGAGTCCGATCAAGTAAGTAGCTTGCCAGCCTAGCCTGAGTTGATATAAAGTTGTGTTGGTCTTGAATATGACCGCTCTGGGCTGCATACTGGACATGTGACTGTATTAGTCACTGTAATTGGTTTATTGTTTACTGTACGTATGACGACAACACGTTAGGGCGAGCACCCCCGGAATCCATAGAGATTGCATTGCGAGGCTTGCAGTTTGAAAAAAAAAAGTTTTACATTGATGTCTATGAGAGCGCTGGGGGCGATTTTCAACCAGCCCGACATCGCCCCAGAGTGACGGTACAGAGCACAGACGCTGATTGTACAATGATATTCAGACTTAGATGCAGGTAAAACTATATTGAAATCATAAATTATGATTATTAATACAAAAAAAAAAAAAAACATCATTATTATTCATTATTAAATTTTCGTTTTTTGCTGATATGGCTCAAGGAGGGCGGCGCCCTATCGCCCTCTATGGGCGAGCCGCCACTGGTTAACATGCAGTGACCCTCTTGGCAGAATCTGCTCTAATGAGAGAAATGGCATTTGATTGATTTAGCAAGAGCAGTGAAAACGGGACTCGTCACAGTGGAGCAGCAGTGAGGGATGCACGACTATTAGTTTGAACGGCATTCATGTTTGAGATTCATAGACTGAATATAAAATGGATGTAGCATCCGGGCTGATCTCAGTTATTATAACTGCATCCAATACAGAGTAAAACATTTTGCAATAGAAATCATTTATTGTGCAAGGTTAATAAGCGTGGGTGTGGTGAATGTAATGCGTCCCCAATGCTTAGTGTCACCTATGTGTTTTCATTTGTTTGGTGTTATCAGTAACCGCTTCAAGCCAAACAAACAACGACGAGTTTGAAAATACAACGGAAAATCTCCCACACCTGTGTTCCTATGAAGTGTTGAAGCTAAAGCCATGGATTATCTATTCATGCACTGATAGAACATATCTTGGGATCTATCTTGTTTACTGTTTCAGTATTTCTTCCTGTAGAAACATTTCATAGGAATGCAAAGTGCATTGAGAGGTGAACTGGGGTTTGCATTGTTTTTCTTAACTTTAAACACTTTTTATTCCTCCGTTTTTGACATGACCACAAAGAAACATTTAGTGAGTAAAGAAAAGTGGAGATGTAGCTCAGAATGTTCTGACATATTTAATGAGCTTCAATGGAGCGTGCCCAGACCAACATGCGCAGCAAATTTAAATTGGCCAGCGGCAGGTCTGGATTTCCGGGCTACAGTTCCACCATAAATTGATGCAGAAAAGGCAAAGATTGATGGATAAAAAAATCCACCAGAATGCAGGAAATTAAGTGTTTGACGGTCAGAAAATGTCTGGGGGAGCACCCCTATAACCCCCACCTGTGATTTGTCCCCCAAAATGTTGAAACAAAACCAGCCTATGCCCCTGTATGTACGCAGATTATATAGGGGAGAGTGGGGGGAGTTGTGCCACTTTTTACTCAAAGTGACTTTGAGTAAAAAGTCTCCCAACGTAAATATGTATGTTTATTTCAGGGTGTGGTGCATCCCCGGCAACAATAAGTTTGGATCTGAAATAAACTGTTTAAGAAATATAGAATTCGGAAAAAAAGTTGTCTAGAATACCATGGGGTAAATTGTGCCATTGATATATATCTCATAAACTGTAATGCAAGACAAATCCATAAGACAATCACTTATTTAAGGTTTATTTCAAGTTTATTTAAAGTAAATAAAATAAACATTTTACAAAGATTGAAGGTCAATTTTCTTAAACAAGGCCTAGCAGTTCTAATGGTTTTACCTGCAAAGCTCACAATGACAAAGTCACTGCGATTCCCCCAAAACCCATATGTACACCCTGGCTTGTCCTCCCCATTAACTATCTTACCTCTGCACTACTATCTTTGTTTTTATGTGGATGTCTGGCTATTATACTCATTCTAAACTCCACAGAACGAAACTATTGAATGATAACCTATGCTGGAAATGTAAAACTGAAACTGGTACTTTTCTCCATTGTATCTGGGAGTGTGCTATGGTCAGGCCTCTCTGGACTGAGATTCTCTTTATTTTAAGTGATTGGTTTGGTTCAGAAATTCAGAAAAATTCAGAAAAAGTTGAAGAATGGGTCAATGCACTGACTGAAACTGTATCTTATGCCTCGTTTCCACCGAGTAGAGCGGGTCGGGTCACAGCGGCTCAGAGCGGGACAGCTCACTTTTAAGAATCTCGATGTTGTTTCCACCGCCGACCCTACCTTTGCTGGTAGGGCGGGGTTTATGATGACCCTACCCTTACTGGTAGGGTGGGGTTTAGGCTGGACTGCGATAGCCGCCACCAGAATATGGGTCAAACTATCGGGCTGTGGAACAACTGTGGTCAAGCCAGCGGTCTCTTGTTTTTGCTTGGTCAAACCAGCCGCTTCTTTATTTATCCCCCCGTGTTGTTGTGAGCACAGAGACGGCTCGGTGCAACTGATAGAGACAGTGAGCGAACAGCGCTGGCTGCGGCAGCTACGTGACACCGTAGCAGTGGGACACAGTGTAGCCAACTGATTAATTTAATGACGAGGAAAAACACCACACAATAAACAGTGCTGCGCTCACATTTTTCGCCAAAACACACTGACTCTCTTCACTCTAGCCGAGGTGACTACACACGGCGGAAATAATTATTTCGACCAACTGTGGTCAAGCCAGCGGTCTCTCGTTTTTGCTCGGTCAAACCAGCCGTTTCTTTATTTATTCCCCCCGTGTTGTTGTGAGCGTGTATTTACTACTATCTATGGCGAAAATAGACAGAGACGGCTCGGTGCAACTCATAGAGACAGTGAGCGAACAGCGCTGGCTGCGGCAGCTACGCGACTATGGGACACAGTGTAACCAACTGATTAATTTTTTGACGAGAAAAACACCACACAATAAACAGAGCTGTGCTCACATTTTCGCCAATACACAAGAGTCTCTTCACTCTTGCCAAGATGACTACACATGGCGGAAATGATTCACCGGTTCCAGGGTAACAAATGTATTTAATTTTTGTCATTGGCCTGTAGTTGCTTGTGGGGTCTGACCATGGCACACTCCCAGAGGGGAGAAGAAAGGAAAAGAAACATTGGCCCCTGTCTGCTTGTATGGTTTATATTTATTTTTTAGCACGCGGGCCTTGAGTTTGACACATGGCACCGCCCGCCTACCTACTTCCGCTCAATTTTAATTTCCCTTCAGTAGTCAGTCTGGGTCTGCAGTATATTCACGGGTTCTCAGCCAGATTGCTGTATTGTACTTTCACCCATTTCACTTTAAATTCCAGTGTGTGTGTGTGTGTGTGTGTGTGTGTGTGTTTTATGAGACTCAATGTGAGTTTTAGACAGACTGAGGACATTGTGGCTGGTTCTCACCTTGGGACAGGCCTGTGAAGGTCTGTTTGAGGGTTAACACTAGGTTTTAAGGACAGGCCTTTAAAGGGCTGTTTGAGGGTTAACACTAGGTTTTAAGGACAGGCCTTTAAAGGGCTGTTTGAGGGTTAACATTAGGTTTTAAGGACAGGCCTTTAAAGGGCTGTTAGAGGGTTAACACTACGCTTTAAGGACAGGCCTTTAAAGGGCTGTTTGAGGGTTAACACTAGGTTTTAAGGTTCAGGTATGAATTAGGTTTATGTTAGGGTTAGTGTAAGGGTTGGGGTTAGGCATTTAGTTTTGATGGTTAGGGTTAGGGTAAGGGGCTAGGGAATGCATTATGTCAATGAATGTCCTCACAGGTACAGCATGTACAAACGTGTGTGTGTGTGTGTGTGTGTGTGTGTGTGTGTGTGTGTGTGTGTGTGTGTGTGTGTGTGTGTGTGAGTGAGTGAGTGAGTGAGTGAGTGAGTGTGTGAGTGAGTGTTTTTTTTGTGTGTGTGTGTGTGTGTGTGTGGGTGTGTGTGTGTGTGTGTGTGTGTGTGTGGGTGTTCATGTTTTTCTCTTTTTTGTCTTGATTCATACTTCTTGTGAAGCGGTGCCAAACTTGCCCAACAGTGTCAGGTTGAAAGTGGGAAGGACTGACATAGAATTCCACAGAAGTGGTGATGTAACAACCAGGTCTCTGTATAAAGGCAGCAGACTCTGGGTAGGAACATCAGAACTCAGCTCATCAGTTGACTTCACCTTCCTGCCTGTCAATCACTGTCAGCTTCAGCACACGTAAGTATTTTAGAATATTTTATTATCATTAATTCACATTCATCTCTGGACAATATATTCTCCTATTCCAGATCTTAATCCATTACATCTTTTGATGTTGTTGAAAAGATAGAAATAAGATAGGCTGTGTCTTGCCTTAACAGTCATGCATCTTCCTTTGTTTATCCTGTTTTCTAAAGCTCTTCTTTGTTCTACACAGGTTCCACAATGGCCGCCTACATCACCGACATCGCTGTGTCCATTGATGCAGCTGATGAACAGGAACTCCAATCGCTGGGTTATACAAAAATCGATGTTAATCTGAACCAGGGAACCAAAGGAAATGAAGTCTATCTCTGGTACAAGAAAGATGGCCCCCAGGCCATCACTAGGGTTCAACTCTCATACAACGATGACATGGCCAAAGGCCTGATCAATGCAGGCTACACCAAGATCGATAAGAATCTCAATGCTGGAGCAGGCGGCGATTCCATCTACCTGTGGTACTCCAGAGGCTCTGGAGAGTACGATATTCCCATCGTGGAGATCAAGTTCTCAACCAATGCAGAGCAAGACGCCCGGATGTTTGCTGACGGCAAGGAGGAGCTGGCCTGTGATCTGAACCGCAAGGCTAAACCGCATGAATACTGGATCCACATGTTGGTGAAGAGATCAAAGCAGACCTACGTCTGTGACGTCATCGCCACCGATTCCTCTGATTCCAATGGTTCAGATAAAACCAACTTCAAGGAAGGTTACATCCGTCTGGATGAAGATACCAACAGAGGAGCAGGAGGACGGGATGTCTACATCTGGTACCGGCAGACCACCGATCCCAAGAGAGCGATCACCGACCTGGAGGTCTCCACCACTGATGCAGAGTATCAGCAATATGAGAAGCAGAAGTACACACATGTGCTTGTGGACCTCAACGAGGGCACAAGATCAGATTACAAAGTGTTCCTGTGGTACAAGAAACAGACAGGAATCAATCCCATCAAGGGCATCATGCTGCTTCTCCAAAAAGATGCTGTAGCAGCTTATAAAAAGGCTGGTGTCACTGTGATTGAAAAAGATCTCAACGAAGGCAATAAGGGCCAACTTGAGTACATCTGTGTTAATAAGTAAAGGTTAAGAATCCATCACCCTAATTAGTTTCACCTGGTGAGGTCTCCTAATATAATACGAGGTCGTCTGTGATCTCAGACCCAGGTGATACTCAGACTGTGCAAACAGTTCTAATGAAATGAAATCATTTTGGTGATGGTTTATTGAACCTCTTTTCTCTTTTTCTTTGATATAAAAAGCAATTAAATGTATTTCTTTACAGTTATATTACTGTCCATTCCAGAATGTATCAACGCTGTTTGGGTTCAATGTGTTAATCTGTCAAATTAAAATCAAACCAAAGTTGTTTTAATAAGATGTTAAACAGCTAATAACATATTGGAGCTCTGAACCTTATTCTGCTACTTCCTGCTTTTCAATGAATCAATAAAAACAAATTTGATTGAGAAATGTCTTCGCTTCATACTTTATATTATAGAAACTGAGTGTTTTCATGTGTGTTATAATGTGTAAATGCTAAACATAAGCATGAGTCAATCTTCTGCATTCAGAGAGTAATACATTTAACTAAAAATAATAATACTGGATGCTGAAAATGCTAAACTGATAGCTGAGTATGAAGGCTTGGACCAACTTGAAAAGGTCTCATTAATATGAAATGAGTTGAACAGTTGAATACACACAATGTAAAGGCTTTGAAATATGAAATATGTGCAATATTTAGAAGTTTGAATAGTTTCTTGCTGAAAAATTATATATAAGTTGAAAGACATGAAAAAATAAAGTCAGAAAGAGTCTAAGTGTCAAGTCAAGTCTTAAAGGTTCAGTCAGTGATTTGGTCCTTTTAGCTTCCTGTCAGTGACTAGCAGTTAGCCAACACACACACACACACACACACACACACACACACACACACACACACACACACACACACACACACACACACACACACACACACACACACACACACACACACACACACACACACACACACACTGCAGTTAGCAGTCCCCTCCCTCGTCCCTACGTCACCACCACATGAACACACAGCCGTCTGCAGCCCCCTCCCTCGTCCCTACGTCACCACCACATGAACACACACAGCAGTCCCCTCCCTCGTCCCTACGTCACCACCACATGAACACACAGAGCAGTCCCCTCCCTCGTCCCTACGTCACCACCACATGAACACACAGCAGTCCCCTCCCTCGTCCCTACGTCACCACCACATGAACACACAGCAGTCCCCTCCCTCGTCCCTACGTCACCACCACATAAACACACAGAGCAGTCCCCTCCCTCGTCCCTACGTCACCACCACATGAACACACAGAGCAGTCCCCTCCCTCGTCCCTACGTCACCACCACATGAACACACAGCAGTCCCCTCCCTCGTCCCTACATCACCACCACATGAACACACAGAGCAGTCCCCTCCCTCGTCCCTACGTCACCACCACATGAACACACAGCCGTCTTCATCAGATAGTGCCGTGATGGAGAGCAGCGAGTCATCGTTCATGGGCACAGAGACCCGCCTCTTTATAGCACTCTGTCTCCTGATTGGATAAAACGACTGGGAGACCTGTGTTATGAAATGTGCATACTGTTTTAGATAGATAGATGGATAGATGGATAGATGGATAGATGGATAGATGGATGGATGGATAGATGGATAGATGGATAGATGGATAGATAGATAGATAGATAGATAGATAGATAGATAGATAGATAGATAGATAGATAGATAGATAGATAGATAGATAGATAGATAGATAGATAGATAGATAGATAGATAGATAGATAGATACCTGTGTTATGAACTGTTTAAGTGATGGCTGTATGAATATAGAGAGATTTAACACGTATATTAACAAGAAAATATCACTTCCTTCTCCTTTAAGTGTTTGATCAATCTAACTGTTAGAACTATTGATCTGATCAGAGATATATTACAAACATATGATATAGGAATACAAACAAAGGCCTAAATGAAAATAAAGTGTCATCAGTCCATAAGTCGTTTCTCAAAAACACAGCATAACATTGCCTTACTTTTCTTAAAGGTGGAGCCAAATCACCACTAGTCAAAATCAGTGAATATTTCATCACAATCCACTACCTGTCCATAAGGTTGTTGTGTTAATCTGGTGTTAATACACAGTCTAGGTTCTGTATAAACGGGTAAGTAAACAAAGGGAGCCCACCATAGCTAGCAACATGACTGTTTAGAAGAATGTCTTATCCTGTAATTAGACTGTTTGCCTGGTTTTCTATCTTATATAGAGCTGAACATCAGCCCAAACATTCTGCTATTGGTGTCATGGTCTGTCTTTGTCTTGTCTTGTTTTGGTGGTTTCCCTGTGTTTCCTGTTTTATTTTGGTATGTCTGTCAAGTTTCCCTCCTGTGTGATTGTTGCTCCCTCCCCTAATGATTGGCACCTGTCCCTCGTTGTCTGCCCTGTCTTGTGTCTAGTATATATACTAGACACAGTGTTCTTTTGTTCCTTGTCTGTGCATTATGGTTTTTTGTGTCGTTGAGTCTTTGTCCTGTGTGTTCTCTCTGTGTTACTTTTGTCTCCTGAACCCCTGAACGTTTGGACTTTTTGCCTGTTGGCCTTTTTTGTTGTATTTTTGGAGCTAAAATAAATTAACATTGTCTTGAACCGTCCTGCATTTGGGTCCTGCTTGCCTGCCTGTCTGACATCACCGTAACAATTGGCCGACACACAACGATAAAAAGAATATTCAATATCAAGTCCAAACCTCTCAAATGTATTTTTGTTTTGCTGGATATACACAAGTTAATTTGTGTTTAAAGAAAAAAACCTCCTTAACTTTATTATTAAAACAACCTCTGATAAGTTGCAGCACACACACACACACACACACACACACACACACACACACACACACACACACACACACACACACACACACACACACACACACACACACACACACACCTCTGATAAGTTGCAGCATACCACTGGTCAAAGCATCAGAAACCATATTCCTCATGTGTAACTGGTAACCTACAGTAAGAGAGGGTTCATGTTGCTCCACATGTGACCGGAGGATTGTGACAGTAAACTGCAGCATCACCTCAACATGTGTTAGCGCATAGCGCCCTCTTCTGGTCTATATTTGCCATTACAACTGCTGATGGATTTTTTTTTTCCCAATTTTATTTTAAAGGTCACTCTCTGCCTCTCTGTCTGCCTGCCTGTCTGTCTGTCTGTCTGTCTGTCTGCCTGTCTCCAGGTTAAATCTTTTGTTGGCCAGCGTTCAGAAAAAAAAAAAGCTGCAACGTGTTTCTCCATCCAAAGGGGACGAGGGAATGGAGGGATGGCTTTTGATGGACAGGAGAGAGAGAGAGAGAGAGAGAGAGAGAGAGAGAGAGAGAGAGAGAGAGAGAGAGAGAGAGAGAGAGAGAGAGAGAGAGAGAGAGAGAGTCCTCTGAGCTGATCTGATAAAGATTTTTTTGTCCGTGCCAATCGACGAGGAGCCAACAGAAGAATTTTTCCCATGATGCTCTCTGTCTGGCTGGGCGGCGGCGGCCATGTTTGGAGGCGGTTTCCCGGAGGATTTGGCGTCACCTTTGACCTTTTTAACTTCGGTTGAACTTTTAGTTGTTTTTCCACAAAGTGAGCCAGAGTGAACTCTGGGTAATGAGAGACTGACACCATGACATCATAGGTGATGTAGCCTTGTTGAAAACAAATAAACAAACAACTGAAACAACACAACGTGTGTCCACCCGTCTCTCTCTCTACCTGTCTGTCTGGCTCTCTGTCTCTCTCTCTGTCTCTACATGCCTGTTTATCTCTCTCTCTGTCTGTCTGTCGGTAAGAATGATCACTAAAGTATTACTTATCAGACAGGTGTTTGTCTGAATGAGCATAGCCCTGGTCAAAGCATCAGAAACCATATTCCTCATGTGTAACTGGTAACAGTAAGAGAGGGTTCATGTTGCTACACATCTGACCGGAGGATTGTGACAGTAAACTGCAGCATCAACTCAACATGTCTTAGCGCATAGCGCCCTCTTCTGGCCTATATGTGCCATTACAACTGCTGGTGGATTTTTTCCAATTTTATTTTAAATGTGCAGTTTCAGAGGAGGGGGTTTGTTTACATTCAAAGTGCCTGAAGTTAGTTTACAAAACACACGTAATTCTTAATATTGAATAATTCTAGTATCATAAAAAAATATATATATTTTGAGCAACCTGGACTAAACTGGAGTAAACTAAACCTAAGCCTACAATATGTTTGTAAACCAAACTGTGGGCCCTGCTGCTGTAAACAACAACAGTGAAACAGTAACTTTTCAGGAAGCTTTCTAACTTCAGACAGTGTTCCAGGGATCACATTTTCTTATGAGGAAAGTTTGCTTATTAAATTAGGAGAATATACAGTATATGAACCCTATGTATTATTTTTAACTGGATTGCTTTGGTCCGAGTACAGATGGAAATCTTTTTAGCATAACTCCAAATATCCACCCGCCAGAGGGGTATACTACGAAGCGAGATTAAGGGCTGAGCGAGGTCTGTTGAGTCTAAAGCGGTCTAAAGCCAGAGTTTTCAGTATCACGAAAGGTGGCTCTCTTTTTACTTGGCTAGATCACCGTGGTAACAGAGGCTGCACGGCTAACCTGCTCAGACCAGTTTTTGTTTCAGAGTTTGAGCTTAAATTCGGCTCTTAGAGCGCTGCCCTTCAAGGAAACTACACATTTAGAAATCCCGCGGACCTGACTATATTGTCTGAGCGCTACATTCTCACTGAGGAAACTGTTACATCTAAACTTATTGATCAGTAAGTTAATGAACGAAACGAAGCCGTGACATTAGGCTTACAGAGTGAACTGTAACATCGCGCCGGGGCTTTTTGCCACATGCATACAGTTATTGAAAATGTAAAATAGCCCACACCTATACTGTATGCAGCGCCACTCTATGCTCTCCTCTCAAATGATTTTACCTGGCGATATACACACACTGGCTCTTAATAAAGCGTTCTATAAAATCACAGGTTGCAACATTATTTCACTGTAGGCTTCTTTCTTTTCATCAGTAGCGATTACAGTTGGGACGTGACAGCTGACAGCTGTCACAGTTCGGACATCGTTGCAGACTCGCAGGTTAAGCTTCTCACAGTAGATTCATATTTGTCCGAAAAATCCAGACTACAGGTTTTTTAATGTAGGCCTATTGGTATTTGTAAGATTCAAATAAAAGGCTAATAGTCTAAATCAAAATTGTATTCATTATGATGTGGCCCAAAACTAAATGATTTTCCATAGGCTATTCATTTGGGGACAGTGTCAGACTTAAATTACATTCTTAAGTGTGGGACTATAGGCGTAGTGCTATAAATATAGCAAATTAGCCTATATATATATTAGGCTAAATGGTATAGTGTTTAAATCCGAGTTCAACGTTTCATTGTTTTATAATGTCACGTTACGCACTGCGAGAACGATCGGCAAGATAAATAAATAATTTCAATGCTGGCAGCATTCCACTCTCCTTAGCCTTTTTGCAGTAAGAGTTTTTTTCGGCTCTCTGTTTTCTGCTGTAATAATTCAGACTGACAAACTCTTCCTCTTGAATGAAGTTGGCGACACACTTTTGTTTTACTCAGCTGCTCACAATCAGTCCGTTTGTGTAAAGTTAGCGGCAAAAGATCAGTCCAGTCTGTGCGGAAGCAGAGTCAAATGACGGTCAAACGCCCCCTTTCATGGGGACGCGCACAGAGCCTGAAGCTGAAACCCTCGTTCAACATAAGAGGTTGATAACTGCCTTCGTGATACCGGTTAGCTCTGAGCGAGGGTATGTGTTATGTTGAACCAGATCAAAAAAAGAGAGCCGGGCTCTGTTGAGTTTGCTTTGTAGTATACCCCTCATGTCTCGTTATCAATATTGACTGATACTTCTTTCTCACACACACCTTTGGTTTTTAAGTGAGCCAGAGTTAGCCTAAGAGGCTAGTTTTCATCAGCTGTCCCCTGACAGATATGTAAAAGGAAAGCTAAAATTACAGAAATAAAATGCACGTATAAACAAAGATTAAAAAACAACATAGTCGACTCAGAAAATACAGTAACACATAGTGAGAATGAACTGACAGACAATGGCAAAAAGACAATAAAATAAGCAGACAATAAAACACAGCGTGCATTAAACATTATAGGAAAGTGTGCACAAAACAGATAGAGCAGGACAAACACACCTACAATAAAAACACATATACAGCAGCATAACACACAAACAAGCAGCACAAACATATACAATTAGACACTCACATGAACAACACAGGACAGGAGCACACAAGAGACAAGCAAGCAGGACCAAACAGTTACTGAGAAGTCGACAGGAGAAGCAAATGCACAGATCCTCTGTGTGTTGTTGTGTTAATTGAATATGATGTAACCTTTTACTTGTCCATATCTTGTGATATTGTATTTCTTTTTGTCATGAGTAAAAGTAGGAAATGTTTAAAGGGGCCCTGTGTAATATGACATAATCAAGAAAGTTCTACAAAGTTCTAGAATGCAACGCTCCCTGGGTAACCCCACCCCTTTAGAATAATAACAGAAGCTACAGTGGTCTTCAAGGACAAGAACAATTTTAAATTCTAAACAATGCACCTGATGACATTCCAACCAACATGGATTCCTCCATAAGACCTGCCTGCTCAATGTACAAAATGTAATATTAATATTTGTAATTCTCCGCTCAGGAGGATAATTCAGATAATTGGCAGAGGTGATTTTACACCAATGAGGACATATTTATGAATGAGGATATTGATTGTAGCTAATAAATTACTTAAAATGTTACACAGTGTCCCTTTAATGAAACAGAATAGAATGTGAAGGCTCATCAGGTTAAAGTTGACCAGAGGAAGGGGGAGGACCATAGGAAGTAGTAGGGGGAAGGACCTTATATGGTCATACAGTAGGAAGGAGTAGAGGGAGGGGGCTACCGGGGTTCCCGTGCAGCTGTCCTTTTACACTCCTCCCTCTCCCAAATCTCATTGGTTCTCAGTTCACTATATAACAGGCCGTTGGGGAGCAGAACAGGGCTTGATTATAGACCCTATAGTTGGCCACACTCTGTTCCAGCAGATTCTATCCCGTCCCGTCAACCATGGAGGCAGAAGAAAAACTTAGAAAACTTTGTGAGTCCGAAATACTCTGAAAGATTTTGGACTCTGAAGTAGAGGCAAAGTCTTTTAAAACACTTCTTTAAAACTCTTGACACAGATGACTTGGTCAAATGATAATTTTTAGATGGGAAACTATAATAGGAATTTGCGTAGAATGATGAATGGAAGTAGTGTATTATTGGTGGTCTTAACTGGCCCCTGTCATGGGCAATATTAGATTAAGTCCTCATCATTTTTAACGAGTTCGGGGGATTCAGATCAGAGAAGGCTGAAGAACGTCTGGCGCGCATTCACAAAGCCCTTATGTTTTGGAGCTTAAAAATTAATTTGGGATGGGAAAAGCATAGAATAACTGTTGAACGGGCATGCCTATACCTTCATAATCGTGTTTCTATGCTTTTATCAAATTTGGGAAAAATATACCAAGTTAACCTTTATTAGGAGAAAAATAACTATTGAATGAGTCAGCAGGCATATAACCTCTTTTCTTTTCTTGTCCATTTTATTCTCTTGTATTTTGTAAATAAAATCCCTTAAATGTTGTAAAGCCTCAGTTGTGAATTAGTTTATAACTGGAACAGAAGGACTTTAGGTATAGGTTTGTTCTTCAAAGAGATGGTTCCGTCCTCGGGGAGGTAAGTAGCCTACAATTTGAGTCCACACTACGGCACATTACTGATTTAAAACACTCACAACCTTATAAAACGAACCTCTCTGTAATGGAGAGAATATGCTCATACACCAAATCTTTTAAAATAAAAGAATAGGTTTTAACACTTTCCCAGGTTTAACGTGATCTTTAAAGTCTGAAAATAGCATATCTGTTCTATTTTTTAGGAAGGGTGGTTTAAAAGACGAAGTTGTATACAACGGAATAGCAATAACTTGTCGATGATATCTTCCGTGAAAAAGAGGAAGATTTTCTGACGCAAATATAAAAGTGTTTATACTACACAGAAACCGGCATCATCATAAGGATGAAGAGGGTCTGATGAAGTAAAACGCTGAATACGGTGGTACTTATTGAATATTGTACTTTATTTAGAAGTAATCTCAGGTATTCTAGAGGGTAAATCTTGTGCTCTAAACCACAGAGGCCGGGGTTCACAACTTGTAGCAGGAGCCGTGGTGAGAGGGGAGACTTCTTTATGAGTAAATAATTTACAATTAGATCATCGTGTTACAAGTTGGTTAATGCGGGTTTACTAGGACATAACTAATAAACTTTAGATACTAGCTTTTCATTATAGACCAGACTTGACCAGTCCAGATCGCATCAGTGTCAGTAGTAGAGGTCAGCCGTAATACATGAGAATCAGGTTAACTGTTACAGGGACCCACTCTACAATCCACTGAAGCTTTTTATTTCTTTCAACATTAATTCTGCAGTGAGAGAATGACTCATCGTGTACTGTGGACAATTTAAAGGGATAGTGCGTAGGAAGGATATTAACGTCGGAACATTAATATGTGTATTAACACATTTCATTTCACAGAGAGAGACACACACAATATAAAAACCATGTTGTACTGAATCATTTTAACCAACAAAATACAGCAAAGAGTGAAACATTTCGCAATAGAAATCAATTCTTGTGCCAGGTTTAATAAGCGTGGGTGTGGTGAATGCTGTGTGTCACCTATGTGTTTTCATTAGTTTGGTGTTCTCAGTAACCGTTTCAAGCTAAACAAACAACGACAAGTTTGAAAATACAACGGAAATTCTCCCACACCTGTTCCCATGAAGCATGAAACTAAAGCCATGGATTATCTATTAATGCACTGATAGAACAGGTCTTGGGATCAATCTTGTTACTGTTTCAGTAATTCTTCATGTAGAAACATTTCATAGGAATGCAAAGTGCATTGAGAGGTGAACTGGGATTTTCATGGTTTTTCTTTAATTTAAAAAAGTTTTATTTATCAGTTTTTGACATGACCACAAAGAAACATTTAGTGAGTAAAGAAAAGTGGAAACAAGAGAAGAATGAAAGTAGAATAAAAAAAGAAAGAGAAAAAATTAATAATAATTTAAGAAAAAAATAAAGTGAAATAAGCAAACGAAGATTACTAAGCAGCTACAGATCAGTATGAACATTTACAGTTCTTTCTCATGAATTCATTTCTTCAAATAATGTGTTCACAAAAAAAGGGAAAAAGGAATACACAAATAAAAACTTGGTCTAGGCCTAGAAGTCAGTGCAGATGGAAATGATCCAAAATGAGTCCGGAAAAATATGTCTTGAAAATGATGAGCATCATATTAATAGCTGCAGATATTGTAAAACACTACAACACATAGGAGTGCATTTATTGTCTTTATTTTATCAAGTAAAATATGAGTTGAAGGTTAACTCAGAGTGCAACAGCTTATAAAAAACAATCCTTGTTTAAAGGTGAAGTAAGTGATTTATATATGTTAATATAAGTGTTAAATCGCTCTTTATTCATACAGTGATCACTTACATAATGTGCGAGTTTCATAAAGCCGATCTCTCAGTCAGCTGCTCTGCATGTAATCGGCAAATAAACTTTTCGGGGATCCCGAAACTGATATCCAATCACAAGAGAGAACGCTACAAACCGGCACCCGTCTCACTGCCGGTGCACGCACAGAGCGACAGATGGGTGAATGTTTATGCGCCTACAATGGCGGAGCAGGTAAAAATCCTTCCCAATGTCTGTTTTGATGGTTTTTATCATGTTTTATCACACTTACTTAGATGAGATGATGCTAGATAACTGGCTGATTGAAGACCGCAGTGCATTAATGTGGTGACATAGGGACGAGGGAGGGGACAACAGATGAAAACTAGCCTCTTAGGCTAACTCTGGCTCACTTACATTTTGAATGTTGATTAATGTGCAATGTCCCTGAAATAAACCAATAAAATAAAATAAAAATCAAAGGTGTGTGTGAGAAAGAAGTATCAGTCAATATTGATGACGAGACATGGCGGGTGGATATTTGGAGTTATGCTAAAAAGATTTCCATCTGTACTCGGACCAAAGCAATCCAGTTAAACATAATACACAGGATTCATATACTGTATATTCTCCTAATTTAATAAGCAAACTTTCCTCACAGGAAAATGTGATCCCTGGAACACTGTTTGAAGTTAGAAAGCTTCCTGAAAAGTTACTGTTTCACTGTTGTTGTTTACAGCAGCAGGGCCCACAGTTTGGTTTACAAACATATTCTAGTCTTACGTTTGGTTCCAGGTTCCTCAAAATATATATATTTAATGATAGAATTATTCAATACTAAGAATTACATGTAGAGAAAATATGTTTAGTAAACTAACTGCAGGCTCTGTGAATGTAAACAATCCCCTTCCCCTGAAACTGCACCTTTAAAATAAAATTGGAAAAAATCCACCAGCAGTTGTAATGGCATATAAAGACCAGAAGAGGGCGCTATGCTTTAACACATGTTGAGGTGATGCTGCAGTTTACTGTCACAATCCTCCGGTCACATGTGGAGCAACATGAACCCTCTCTTACTGTTACCAGTTACACATGAGGAATATGGTTCTGATGCTTTGACCAGTGGTATGCTGCAACTTATCAGAGGTGTGTGTGTGTGTGTGTGTGTGTGTGTGTGTGTGTGTGTGTGTGTGTGTGTGTGTGTGTGTGTGTGTGTGTGTGTGTGTGTGTGTGTGTTTGTGCGTGTGCGTGTGCGTTTGTGTATGTGTGTGTGTGGTCATTCATCGATAGAATATATTGTGCCCTTTTTTTGCACTGAGCACCTGCCCCCCAAAATGTCTGTGCACGCCACTGCAGCCTATGTTAATTAAAGGTTCAGTAAGCGGAATGGTCAGTTTAGCTAACTTCCTGTCAGTTACTGCAGTTAGCAGTCCCCTCCCTCGTCCCTACGTCACCACATTAATGCACTGCGGTCTTCAAGCAGCAAGTTATCTAGCATTATACAGCAGTGGTTCTGAGCGAGTGATTTGATTGGACGAGAGACCTTCCATGCGTTCTGAAGGAGTGCTGATATGAGCAAACAACATCACTCTGAATGTTCAGGGACTGTTCACCAAACTGTAGACCAACTGTCAAAATCAGTCCGCTCACTGACGAGCCGGAGCTTCACTTGTGTAAACTGTGTGTGTGTGTGTGTGTGTGTGTGTGTGTGTGTGTGTGTGACTCAGGTTGACTGTGGCGAGTCTCCCCCTTTGAGAGGGCATCGCTGCCACACACAGACAGAGACAGTGTGCGGTAGTCGCTCACACTTTGTTACTGAAGACAGCAATAGTGTGTGGAGATAAACGCAGGCTGCTGAATAAAACGAGCGGACGCGATCCGGAGCTTTAGCACCTCATTGTATAACTTCCCCCGGGCCGAAATACACTCATAAACTCTGGGAAATGAAGCGTGGGGGTTTGGAATGGGCAGCGGACCTTATCACCAACTAGATTAAGATCCGCCGTTCCTTTACTTTGGTGATTTTAACAGAACATCGGGCCGCCGTGGTTAATGTGACCAGAGTAAACACTGCAGGACGAGCTCACGTCAAGTTGTTGACACGTTGCTTAGCAACGCGCTCCGCTCTGACTGCTGTTGTCGGACTATTTGTGTTGGCGGAAGCAAATACATTCTTTAATGTTAACTTGTGAATTTAAGTTGTAAAACTGCTGTATAAAAGCAATATCACACTCGAGGTCGCAATGTTGTCGCTCTATATCAGCACTGCTGTGTTTCTCTTCGGCACTCGGCCTGCGGCCTCGTACCTACGACCGAATCACAGCAGTGCTGATATAGAGCGACAACATGCTCCCTCTCATGTGATATTGCTTAAATAAAAACCATCAAAACAGACATTGGGAAGATTTTTACCTGCTCCACCATTGTAGGCGCATAAACATTCACCCATCTGTCGCTCTGCACGTGCACCGGCAGTGAGACGGGTGCCGGTTTGTAGCGTTCTCTCTTCTGATTGGTTATCAGTAGTGGGATCCCCGAAAAGTTTAATTGCCGATTACATGCAGAGCAGGTGACTGAGAGATCGGCTTTATGAAACGCGCACACTACTGTATAAGTGATCACTGTATGAATAAAGAGCGATTTAACACTTATATTAACATAAATAAATCACTTACTTCACCTTTAAACAAGGTTTTTTTCTTCCAAGCTGTTGCACTCTGAGTTAACCTTCAACTCATATTTTACTTGATAAAATAAAGACAATAAATGCACTCCTATGTGTTGTAGTGTTTTACAGTCTCTGCAGCTATTAATATGATGCTCATCATTTTCAAGTCATATTTTTCTGGCCTCATTTTGGATCATTTCCATTAACTTGGTCTAGGCCTAGAAGCATCTGCACTGACTTCTAGGCCTAGACCAAGTTTTTATTTGTGTATTCCTTTTTCCCTTTTTTTGTGGACATATTATTTGAAGAAATGAATTCATGAGAAAGAACTGTAAAGGTTCATACTGTTCATACATTCTGTAGCTGCTTAGTAATCTTCGTTTGCTTATTACACTTTTTATCTTCTTAAATTATCATTTATTTTTTCTCTTTCTTTTTTTACTCTACTTTCATTCTTATCTTGTTTCCACTTTTCTTTACTCACTAAATGTTTCTTTGTGGTCATGTCAAAAACTGATAAATAAAATGTGTTTAAAGTAAAGAAAAACGATGCAAACCCCAGTTCACCTCTCAATGCACTTTGCATTCCCATGAAATGTTTCTACATGTATATAATTACTCAGTAATCAAGATAGATCCAAGACAGGTTCTGTCAGTGCAGGGATAGATAAAACACTTCATAGGAACACGGGTGTGGGTGATTTTCCGTTGTATTTTCAAACTCATCGTTGTTTGTTTAGCTTGAAGCGGTTACTGATGACACCAAACTAATGAAAACACATAGGTGACACACAGCATTCACCACCCGCGCTTATTAAACCTGGCACAAGAATTGATTTCTATTGCGAAATGTTTTACTCTGTATTGGATGCAGTTAGAATAGCCTAACTGAGATCAGCCCGGATGCTACATCCATTTTATATTCAGTCTATGATTCTCACACATGAATGCATCCCTCACCAAGAGAGTCTGGCTGCAGACCTCCACCCACACGAACTTCCGCTGCAGACCTCCACCCACAGAAACCTCCACCAGCAGACCGGAAATTTAACCAGAGAAGAAGAAGAAGTTAAAGAACGGATTACAACTTTCTTTATATGTCCATGGATTACAAGCAAGTGTGAGTACTGAAAGAGAATACATTTTATTTGTTTGATCTTGAATGTAGTTATCCCCGATAAAAATTGTATCCCCTGTCCGCGGGAGCGCGCATGCATTCATTGCAGGCGACAGTACATGCTCCGCTCTGATTTCACCCATGGACGTTCACCCAGGGCTGTATTAAAAGTTCATGGTTCCTAAATGTTGGTAATCATCAAGGTTGTAAAGCAGTCACTTCGGGCACATTCGGGCACATCTGTCAACATCCAAATAATTTTATTCTTCCTACGTGTTGACGATCTTTATACATTTAATGCGCAGCGGCCGAACTGACAGCTGTCTACTGAAAACCAGCTGATCGTATTTTATTTCTGTATGCTTATCCACGTTTCAGTTGCAAACTCTGCCTTTCATTACCCTACACAAATAACTAAGAAAAATAGACTAAACATGTACCCCTTCTCTATGATGCACACTGAATGAAGAATATAGTCAGTCATAGGTTTAAGAGGAAATCAGTGCTAAGGCTATACATTTGTTATCAGATTATGTTTATTACAATTATTTTTTCTTCTTAAAACATGTGCAATATGAATTTTAATCAGGCATTACAGCTCCAATACTGTTATAAAGAAAGCATCCCTAAGCAAATAGAATTGAACTCAATGATGTGCATAGCATATAGTATTAAAGGTTATAGGCTACAATGGCAAAGTGCTGAGCAGGGATATGAAGCCAGGGCAAGAAAAGTAGGCTATTGTTCTAATTATAACAATCAAACCTGACTAATGCACCTACCATGAGTGTTAATGAGCAGATAAGTTTGCCTTGCATTAATGAAGGGGATAATGTTTGTTTATGCATAATACAGACAGTCCCAGATTAGAGCGCACACTGTCCCAGATTAGAGCAAACACATTTTCTTGAGCAATTTTGCACATGGACCACTAATATACTGTACATGCTATTTCTTCTCTTATTTTACAAATACATCAGATCATTTCTTGCAACTATAGAGAATATAAACATGTTTCTTCTACCCTATAGCCAAATTGAAAAGGTGGGACATACATTTCGGCCTGCCAAAAAATGTATCCCCTAGAATTTTACATAACATTCACTTTGTCTGTCCTACAATCAAGCGTTTTATTTTACAAATACATCAGATCATTTCTTACAACTATAGAGAATATGAACATGTTTCTTCTTTCCTAGCCAAATTGCCAAAAAATTTATCCCCTAGAATTGATAGGGACACACACATTCTGACGGACTGCATTTTTGGCCTGCCAAAATATGTATCCCCTATGGGGGTCACTAACAGGCGGACCGCGGTTCGGACCCAGACGCCGTCCTATACGGACCCGGACCTGTAGTCAATAAGTTGTTCAAATTTAAATTTTTGACGGGGCGCTTCTATTTTGACCAGCGCAGCTTTTCTAGACTTTACGGTACTGGTTTAGCGAATCAGGAAATCCACCGACCAATTGCATTTGAGTTAAGCCATCCTGCCTCCTGCTACTCAGCCAATCGAATCTGTGCATTCCCGGCTCAGGCTGGCTCACAGACGAAGAGACAGTGAGCGATCATGCGAAAGATGACAGAGAGAAGTGCAAGAATTACGAGAATTACAGCAAAATAAGTCAGATAAGAGTGAGAAATACAGCGGTACAGGGGTTAGAAAGACAGCGGAGGAGAGTGAGAGACAGCGATAAGACAGCGGGAGGAGAGTGAGTAGGCTACACAGCGGGAGAAGGCAGAGAAGAGTGAGAAATACAGCGAGACAGAAAAGAGAGAGTGAGCCGGAGACAGAAAAATAACTACAAATGGCGCTCTCTGAGAAGAGAAAAGTAGACAGCGAAAACAGAGCCTTCAATCCAGAATGGACAGACTCATTCATGTTCATTCTTCCAACTGGAAACACAAAACCAGTCCGTCTCATGAACATAATTAAAAGTTTATCGATCCAGGCTCACCAATGAGCACCTGCACATGTGCATGAGAATGGCCCTGACATCCTTCCAGCCCAGATTTAAACTCCTGGCAGGACAAGCTAGAGCTCAGTTCTCTCACTGAACAACAGAAAGTGGGGGAGTGGGATAAAAGAGGGAAAGAAAGAGAAGCTAAAACTGTTCAATTGTAATGGTGTTGAGCAGGCCCGGTTCTACGGGGGTGCATAAGCATGCATTGCACCCTCAATTGAAATGTTAGTTCTGCATCCTCAATTAGGGAAAGAGGGCGGACTGAATTGTTTTATAAATATACTTTAACAATATATATGTAATTGCTATAGTTTTTGCTAAGGTGCTACTCTCTCTCGCTTTCTCTCTCGCTCGCCCGCTCGCTCACCGGCTCCGTGTGTCAGCGAGCGATCAACAGCCCTTTTGTAAGACTGGTGAAAACCGGTCAAGGTACAGTCATGTGGACTCTCTATTACCCTGATGTAGACCTATGTGTGAATGTCACAGACATAAGATTGACATGAATCATCACCAATCGCCAGCAGCACTGCCCACAACAGCAACAGAAAAAAAAACATTTTGTATGTAGTTTCAATTATCTATATTTTAAGTGTTACATATTTTTAGTAATGTCAGAATTTTATAAATAAGGGTTCATTTTTTAGCAAGATATTTGGATAGTAGCCCCACTAACATTAGCGAAAGCTAGTGGTCATCCGTCCCTCAGTCCAGTTGTTAAGCATCTGGCTGCTAGCAAGTTATGTTGTTTTGTTAATTTTTCTATTCATCTTAACCATATTAAATGTTGACTTTTTCTTTTATTCTTTTCCCCAGAATGCACCAGAATGCTCCGAAAAAAACCACAAAAAAATTTCTGGGGGGGATACCCCCAGACCCCCCTACAGGGGTTTAGTTTCTGACAGTTTTTTCAGAGCTTTTCAAAATCGCAAAATACAAATCCAGTATTAGACAAAGTGGGAGATTACTATGTTAAACAGGTATAGTGAAGTTTAGAAATTATACATTGAAATATTGCTAAAATTGCATAATTATTTTTTTTGCACCCCTTCTAATCTCAGATGCACCCCGAGTCATTATGTTCTGCAACCAAGCCTGGTGTTGAGATATATATATTTTTTAAATTGGTTGAAACTGTTAAAACATTCACAAAGAGAAAGGGGACACTGAAGTTGCTGCTATACTTTATTTTATTTTTCAAAAATGAATTATATATTTTATCTTTATTTTAAGATTGTTATTATATTTATTTTCACCATTTTATTTTTAAATGCAGCCCTTCTTTTCTATGAAGAGATTAGTTTCAGTTGAGTCAGTTGAACCTCCTTAAATAATACATATATCTTCAGTATTATATACTGTATCTGTATTTATTGTTTAAAAGTGAGAATAAATATTGTTGAAATGTTTTTGAATTGTTCTTCCTATATTGATTACATGCAGACGTTGATACAACTACTAGGCTACTTCACTATATATCACACTGAATCATAACGCAAGTTAGACATTATGATGTTCCGGACCTTTGCTTGAGGACATTTTCTCTAACTGGACCTATTTGAAATTTAGTTGAATACCCCTGTCCAATATTACATAACATTCACTCGTCTGTCCTACAATCAAGTGTTTTTGTTTTCAAATACATCAGATCACACACATTCTGATTTTTCCACAATATCTGAGGCCTGAGTTGCTGTAATAACTGAAATTCCCCTGAAGTTTGATCAATAAAGTTGATCAGGACAGACAAAGTGAATGTTATGTAATATTCTAGAGGATACATATTTTGGCAGGCCAAAAATGCAGTCCGTCAGAATGTGTGTCCCCCTATAAGTTTGGCTAGGAAAGAAGAAACATGTTCATATTCTCTATAGTTATAAGAAATTATCTGATGTATTTGTAAAATTTTTGGCAGGCCGAAATGTATGTCCCACCTCTTCAATTTGGCTATAGAGGAAACATGTTTATATTCTCTATAAGAAATGATCTGATGTATTTGTAAAATAAGAGAAGAAATAGCATGTACAGTATATTAGTGGTCCATGTGCAAAATTGCTCAAGAAAATGTGTTTGCTCTAATCTGGGACAGTGTGCGCTCTAATCTGGGACTGTCTGTATTATGCATAAACAAACATTATCCCCTTCATTAATGCAAGGCAAACTTATCTGCTCATACACACTCATGGTAGGTGCATTAGTCAGGTTTGATTGTTATAATTAGAACAATAGCCTACTTTTCTTGCCCTGGCTTCATATCCCTGCTCAGCACTTTGCCATTGTAGCCTATAACCTTTAATACTATATGCTATGCACATCATTGAGTTCAATTCTATTTGCTTAGGGATGCTTTCTTTATAACAGTATTGGAGCTGTAACAAAAGGGGAATTTTGTGTCCCTGGCAGATATAATGTAAACAAAAGCACATTTATGTTTAATGTATGTCACACTTCATTTACACTAAAACTACTCTTAAAAAAACAAGGTACACCAGTCAATATTTTTATTATACAATACAGTCCCCTCCAAAAGTAGTGGAACAGTGAGGCCAATTCCTATATTTATACTGTAGACTAGAAACATTTGGGTTTGACACCAAAAGATGAATATGAGACAATACAGGTAGTCAGCAGTTGCAACTCACTGTAAAGAGAAGAAAACATTCATACAAATGTGTGATTAGATATTTAAACACAATTACAACGTTAGCATGTTTGTTTGACATGCCCAAAATAAACTGATGTTTTAATAATCTGAGTGCTCCATTGTACCTTTGGTTATTTATTCTTATTGGACTGTGTTTGAATCATGTTGCTTCACTTAACAGCTAACAGCACTAAAGCTAAGATACTTGATATGTGACGAGCACATTGGAAATACATGGATTGAACATGCAGTAGAATTACTGATAAAGAATATTATCAAAAACAATGTCACTTAGCCTAACTAACGACGGGTAATACTGAAGAAAAGCTAGGTCTATTAGCGTACGTAGGCTACAGAAAACACGTGCCGTTCTATTAATTATTTTGGTTTCGTATGTGTATAAAAACAATACTTCATAGACTATACAACTGTCAATATCTTACTGTACAGTTTACACATTATTGTCTTCACACGAGGGAGCCATCCGTACATGAACCATGGACCTGAAGCTAATAAAAGACAATGGTTGCGTTCCGAATCGCATACTCTTTCTTTTTTCTATTCTACATACTACATCCGACGATAAAAAGAATCTAGTTAGGATGCAGTAGGCATACTATTGGACATACTTTTCTCTCTTATTTCATCATAACATTGCGCCTTGATCTTGCCTCTTGCTTTTATATCCGTCGCATCCCCGTTTGTTTTCATATGGAGGCTTCGTCGATGTTACGTCACTTCACGTGCGCACTGGATTGTGGGTCAGAATCGCCCAAATAGGATGCACTTTTCAACACTAACAATCTTGGCCGCATGAAGTAGGACATCCGGGTACTGCTAACCATCCTAAATCTGGCCACAAGAATCGGGAGATCCTAAATCTTTTTTCTACATACTATATAGTAGAAAGTATGCGATTCGGAACGCAACCTTATGGTCATAGATAGTATAATAAATGGTTATGGTTAATGCACTGAACAATTACATCCGGGTCACTGAGCTGTCAATTAAATAGTTATTGGCCAATAGGGACGCACCCCTGCAAAACCCTTTTTGTCGCATTACTGCCTCCTTCAGCATTTATACTGACATTACATTTCATGACAGGTGACCCTCAAAAAAATATACACACAAAAACACAATGCATCTTACAACAAGATCTGACAATCACCTTCCTCACATCCAGTGTTTTTCCACAGTAAGATCCTGTTGTGTTTTTTCTCATCATCAATGCAGACAGATTGCAAAAGAACAAACAAGAAAGTTGAGAGCATAACTGCAAAGCTGACTTTGAGAGGAACGTCTGATCATTGAGAAAGAAGCACAGGGAAATAAAAAAAATTACACAAAAAGTTGATCTCAGACCCAATGTGCATCAAGTACAAAGCAACTCTGATTGACAGCATCCTGAATTTTACAATACATCTAATTTAAGCAATGATTCAAAACAATACCATATCAGATTCTTTTGTGGTGATTAGATACTTGATTATATGCTAATAGTAAAAAATAAGTTGATGCTCTGAAGGGACAATATTTGCTGCACTAATAATACATAATAATAAATATGTTTTTCTATTGTTCAGCCTGTTACATGTAGACCACTACTACCTCTACTGAATTACCCTGAACCGGCCTGTAAATAGTACGCTGTGCTGTGGGAATTTCTTTTGCTTTGAGATTAATTTTTTCTACAATTTAAACATCAACTGTAACTTTTTTTCTGTCTTTTGTAGATGCATCACTCGATTTTTAACGTTGATTCAAAGCCAGAGGTCAAACGCTGCACAACTTGCTGCCATCTCTTTCACTGCCCCCTATGCCCAACATTTAAACCAACCGGAAACACGAAGCTTCAGTGCCACCTGGAATCACACATAAGACATTCCATTACATTTAAAGGTAATATATTTATGTGTGTAGAAAGCATATAAGAATGTAAGTGTACATGTCTGTATACAATATGTATGTGTGTGTGTGTGTCACTGACTTATTTCCCCTCTATCTTTTGCCTAAATTGATCTTAGATAAAAAGATATGCAGGTGCAACCTCAGCTGCAGAGATGGGGGGCATTATCATTGCCCCCTATGTGGCAAAACAATCATAAGAAAGTCGGATATGGATCAACACCTGAAGTCCTGCACAAACAAGCAAGCCAGTCCATCCACCTCAGCTGCCGTCCATACCTCCAACCAAAACCCCATCTCAGTCAGGACAGCCACGACCTCTCCAGCACCGACTGCTCCTTCTCCACAACATTCAATTGTTGTTTCTTCCTCTGCTGCCTCTGCTGCCCAGAATAGTCCAAAATGTTTGAAAAAGGCAAAATGTCCACATTGTAATTTGACTTTCTACAAGAAAAACATAGGGAAACATATCCAGAGGACTCACAGCAAAAAACAAAAGGACATAACAGTACACGACCATTTAAATTGTGTCTGTGTAGATGCCACAAATGGCATTTCTGCTGTACAAAGAGCACGGCATGGCTTCTCTGTGCCTGTACACGTACAAAACAAAACCTGGGGTCATTTTCATAAAGCACAGTGTGAGTTGGAGGAATGTATCCAATATCACTTAATGGCAGTGAGAAGTGGACTAACATCTAGGCATTGCGAACACATCCGGTCACTGCAGTACTGCAAGGATACAGCTCAAGAGGAACATCTGCAAGAACAAGTTCTATCCGAAATGATCAAATTGCATTTTGTTGGCGATGCAAAAAAGGCAACATGCCTAAAAAGACAAAGAAAGGCTCAGGCGTGTCACGTGCCTCTGTGTGTAGAAGTAGCAATTGAAGACACCCAAAAGCAGTTGTGTTTCTCTGTGCATGAGCCTACTGTGAAATACTACAGTCGCCTTGGGAGGATCATGGTAACCTTCAATCCACAAGAGAACACGTGGCATTGTCCTTGTGCCAAACCAAGGGTCTCTTGTGTGCATAAAAACATCAGCAAATGGCATTTATTCCAAAATCACCGGTCCTTTTTTAAAACAGAGACAGAGACAGCCTCAACACCTCATCAGCACCAGGGCACTGTCTACCCACCTTTGGATGCAGAATTAAAGCGGCTTGTGAACTACATCCACACATTCAAAAAGCTTCCAGCAGACCTTCCAGCTGACCTGGTGAAGCCTAAGGCCTTGACCGATTATCTGACAGAGTTGCATCCAACAGAGACGATCTGTACCTTCTGTCCAGGGTCAGTTAATCTTGAGAAGTCAGCGGTAATAACCAGAAATGCCAAGATAATCACCATGAATGGTGTGATTAAGAGTAAGTTATTGTTTTACTTATTTTTATGATAGTTTGCCATTTTTGAACATGACACCTAATTAGTTACTAATTTTCTTTTTCCAGATGTTTCAACCTATTTCCGCAGATGTCCACAGTGCAAAATGTCCTACAGGTATCAAGAGTGGTCACATGGAATGCATAACTTTGATGACCATGCAATATTGAGCCTGGAATTATGCCTTTTTTTAAGACACAACTTGCAGGTAGGTGCAATGGAATATTTAGGCTGAGGAAAAATGCTCAAATATATTGTGTTTGTTTGTTAATAACTTATTTGTTCATCTAGAAAATGCAATGTTTAACATTTTTATTTTTTACTGTTATATCTCTTTCAGAACCACGTCGCTGTGTCCAAGGTCATACACTCCCTCGAAAGCCTTAGGAATGAAAAATTCCCTGCTAGAGACACCATCCTCCATGGCTACTACCACTTCGAGGCATTAATGAATCACGACTATTCATTTTCCTGTGTGTGCTGTGGCTACCACCCGCCAATAGTTGTGATGGACCTTCACAGAAAAGGCGTCTTCAACCTACCTGGTTAGCTACAATGTCTAGTTTGGTTTTAGAGTCTTTAAATGTGCATACACACACACACACACACACACACACACACACACACACACACACACACACACACACACACACACACACACACACACACACACACACACACACACACACACACACACACACACACACACACACACACACACACACACACACACACACACATATATATATATCACTCATATATATAGTGTGTACATATGTGTGTTAACGAATACATTTCATTTCCTACTAGTGACTGACATGCAAGAAGCCTCTGAAGACTTCACTGGTGACGTGAACATTGAAGAGTTCTGGGATTCTGTACAACTGGAGATGATTGCACGTGGATTTTCCAAAAGTATTAACATGCTTTCAAACGTCTCCTAATTTGTAAAAACATTAATTTTATGATTTAACAAACGCATCATTAATGTGTTTGTTATCTCCCAGGTCGAGGAGCAAAAAACACCTTTGCTGTTCGTCCTAGTTTTGAGCGCTGGGCCCCATGGATTGGGAAGAATACACGCAAATCTGAGACAGTGTTAAACACAGAGTTTGAAAAACGTTCATCTTCAAAGTCCTCCACTGAAGCAGAAGTCACTATGGTGTCGGAGGACCGGCTTGTTGATGAACTCATGAAGCAGAAGGTAAAGCTGTATGTCTGGATTGTTCTTAAATCTTTATCTCTACATAACTTATTGAAAAATGACAATATTTTTAATGTGAGTTTTGTAGAAACGTTGTCAGTAGTTTATATAATAAAATCAAAATGCCTCAAAATAGTAAAACAAGAGACACCGAACATTTGATGTGGTCTCTTAATTTAAAGACAGAACCTTCTTAATTTTTTCATTCTCTGTATTTGTAAAAGGTTTCAACAGTGCGCAAGCTGTGTAAGGCCTGCAATTTGGATTGGAATGGATCGCGGATGGATCTTGTTGTCAGACTGAGGGAGGAAATGAAGACACGTCATTCATATGATAAAATATTCCAGAAAGTCTGGGGAGCATCTGGTAATGGACATCACACCTGGAGCATCAGAACTTTGAGAGTAATTATTTGTATATTTTATAATAACTTTGTTTTTCAACTTTTGTTATAGGTGGGTGGTCAGTGATCCTGTGCCCTCATGGTGTGGTTTACAGTTTGAAGTTTAACCTAAGGGCAGAGTCTCCAAGAGATTATGCAGATCTCCTTTTGTCTTGGATGCATCTGCCAAATGTGTCTGTGTACAATTCTGCTCGGGGCTTGGCAACTCATGGCAACCTCCGATCCCCAACTTCACTGCCTCTCCAGCCACATGAAGGGAGACTGGCTGCATCTACCCCAGAGAACATCACAGCAGCACAGCAGACAACACTCAGTGTCTCTCTACCATGGCTGACTGAAAAGTTACAAAGTCCTGATGAAGATGGCCATCCTGTCACTGGCTCCTCAGACCACTATGTGTTATATGACAGATTCCACCAGGCAAACACAAACAATCCACAGGAAGTCTTAAGAAGGATCAATCTGGTCCCTGAACTGCAGGGTTCTTTAACTCAGGTGTCTGAGCAGCTTTTTTCTACCATGCAGAAAAATAACTACTTTCTGAACAACATGGCACCATCAACACACATCTTTTTGATGAGAAACCTTGTGCACCACAAAAACAGAAACACCAATGCAAAACTTTTGGAGAAGCAGCTAGAGAGAGGACTATCACACCATGTGCAGGAAATCTCTCTAAACAGCTGTGGACAAGCAGTTCTTGGTAAATATGAGGTTGAAGAAATGTATTTTGCTTCCATTTATCATTTGTAAAACTGCTTTTAATTGAATAATTATTATAATTATGATAATCCTTATTAAGCATTAACTAACTGTCATCCCACCACCACCGACCACCACTGTTGACGTAGCTCCTACAATCCACGTAGAAGCTTCTGGCATGAGTGAAGCTCCAGTGGAACACCAAAGGTATGGGTTATAGGAACAGAAAAGGTGCTGTAGTTTGTAATGTCAACAATAATAGTTTCTATTGTAGAAGTTGAGGATTTTCACGTGTTACATGAGAAGCATCTTGCTAATGTCACCCTTTGACATTTCTACGTAGGAAGAGAAGACGGATAGAGTCCATGACGCATGGAAGAGAGCAGGGGCAGGAGTTGGCA
The DNA here is from genome assembly GCF_949987685.1 of Ammodytes marinus. Taxonomy (NCBI): domain Eukaryota; kingdom Metazoa; phylum Chordata; class Actinopteri; order Uranoscopiformes; family Ammodytidae; genus Ammodytes; species Ammodytes marinus. The sequence goes on from NC_137226.1 coordinate 342,034, forward strand.
TCCTGTATTGAGCAGGTATTTTATTTATTAATCATTTATTTTAGATTTTGTTTGTTTGCATGTGTTTCTATTTCTGGGAATTCAATATTTATCAAATACATTCAGTGCTCATGCTTTCAGTATTTCTATTAATGCTCTTTGGCTTTATACTAACTGTCTTCCAATAGAACATTTTAAAATAAAATCTTATTTGTTTCAGTTGCCATCTTGCCTGTTGGAAATCATTTTTGCAGAGGTGGTCCTCCAGGATGGGGACATAGCTTTGTTAACCCTGTCCCTGGTGTGTTCCCACTTCAAAGCAGTGGTGGAAAAGGACGCATTCAGGAGAAAAGTGCATTTTCTGTGGCTTGACAGTGAGATAACAAATATGGTTGTAGCTATACAGTTATGGTTATCAACTGCATGTTTTCCATGTTAAATACATTTGATAGATCATCTTTGTCTTCAACAGGTTTCAACTGGACAAAGTTTTCCGCTCATTACAGGAAAGACTTCTACAAAATGTACAGTCTAGATACATGCAGAGAGTGCCGGAAGACTTACAAGAACTGCATACCAGGTATAAAAATGGTGCATGGAAATGTAATGAGTACCGCTTTCAGTTATTGCTACCTGGCAGTGAAAACTAAGAGAACTTGTTTGTTTTAAAACTTTTGATAGCAGTTGTTGCAAAGACTGTATTGTGTTGACCAAGTACTGGAAAATAATTTATACCTATATTACCTTTAAAACTACAAGTAAACATTGCAATTACAAGTAATAAGACCCAAGAGACACAACAATATAACCTTACAGGGAGTATCTCTATGGGTAAAATACTGACCAGAGGACTTCTACACACCAAGGATTTCTTCAATGTGTTAATCCATAGAAAATAAAGGTGGACCCTCCAACAAGGCCTGTTTTTATTTACCAACAGGCTATGCGGGAAAGGGGAAAAGAGGGGAGCTGCAGGGCATCTACTCAGAGGGCTCTCACACTGGCTTCTGTTCGCACTACTGCCAGCTCTGTGCAGGGTTCTCCGAATAAATGGCCCATGGCTTGATGGGTGAGCATTTATTTATTTTTATTTGTGATTTTATTTAGTTGAAAAGTTTCCAGGATGCTGTGAATGTTGTGTCCATGTTTATGCCACATCAGGCTTTGGCTACACAACTAATACTTGTTAGTAAGATCAATTATCTATTGTTTTTTGTCTTCCCAAGGAATTTGTTGACAAAGTATAGAGTATATCACTAGATGTATCCTTTCATGACTCCTTTCCATTGCAGACACTCCACAAACCCAGGATCTGGTGGACACCATCTACTGGGTGTTACCGTGTTATCGTGGAAACAACAGGCATTCTGGGGTGGAGAGAATCAGGAAGCACAAAGTGAAAACTGTGAAAGTGTGAACAGAGATACATGGGTGTTTCTGCAACTATGGTCACTTTTGACTCTCCCAAATTTAAAAAAATCGACTTCTATGAATTTGAATTTTAACCATCAGGGTCAGTAATATATATGAACAGGTACACAGCATTGCATATAGTCGTTAAGAATTTAATCTGGAAACATGTTTATTTTGTTATTGTTTTCATCACTTGTTCTTGTGTGTTTGTTTCTCAATGTTGTTTCATACATTTTTCCTTTTTTCCTTTTTATAACATTAAGACATTTGAATTAGTTTTCAAAAAGCTTTGTGCATAGTTGTAATTACTGATCAAATAAAATAATAATTTGTCTCTACCGCAACACCTTTTGCTAATATTGCAGATTCATGGCAGCTATCAAGGTCTGCTATGTTAGCTTTGCCTCTTGGCAACTAATATACATGAATACTACAGTAATATTAAATAATTTTTTAAATGTAGTCCGAAATACACAGTTTCTAAGCTGTATGGTAAGGACACACAATTAATACTTCCAAAGAAAAGATGATCTTTACTTTGTTATTCTGGATTTTGAGGGTCACCTAGTGGTAGCCCAGCCTGTCAACCATGTTCTCACTTACTTACTTCTGTTTATATAGAAACTAGATTTGTTTGGCTTTGAAAAAAAATGTCACTATGGTATTTGTTCAGCGTTGCGGTTAGGACTCAAATGTGTGGGACATTTAGATGAAGAAATCATATAAATAAGCAGTAAACAAAAATAATTATTTTAATATGGTGTAAAGCAGGGGTCCCTTGGCCCGCGGCCCGCTTTTTATTGGCCCGCGGCCGATTTTAAAAAGATAATGTAATATGGCCCTTTGAATTTTTTTTTTTTTTTTTTTTGCATTTCTTAGTTAACCCACTAGTGCAGGGGTGTCAAACACTGATTGATTGGCCCGTGGCACATTTTAAAAATATAATGTAATATGGCGCTTTTAATTTTTAAATAATTTAAATGCATTCATTATATTATAGAGAAATATGTCCCATAAAAGAAAATGAGCAACAAGCCCATCCCAGAGGACCCTGCATAATATTTTATTTTAAATTAATATTATTATGGAAAATCTATGCGTCCTTCTCCAATAGCTTCTAATTCATCTGACACAGTGTCTCCATTTTTTTTCATACAAAATTCTTCAGGTTTAGCCTCTTAATTTCCCTCTCAAAGTGCACCAGATTCATGCATTTCGCTTTAAAAACTTTAAAAAATCTCCCGGGGGGGCATACCCCCGGACCCCCCTAGGAGGGTCGGGACCTCGGCTGGATACTATTTTCACCCTGCTGGACATTGGACGCAAAGGCAGAAAACACTGGGTGTATCATTGGCATATAAACAAGAGGGGAAATGTGTCTGTTTAATGTGCAAGGAAAGTGTTGCCGTGAAGAAGGATTAGAATTTACGAAGACACTATGAAACTAAACATCAGAGCAGCTACATGTCCTGATAAATGTGTTATTTTTGCAAAGTGGCCCGGCCCTTCGTAGATTTTTCTGTATGTGGCCCTCAGTGAAAAAAGTTTGGGGACCCCTGGTGTAAAGTAATATGTTTATTAAACAATTGCATTTGAAATAATGTCATATTTTATTTTAATTAACTCATTTTACGTATCTCAACATTGAGAACACAGTGTTACGGTCGAGGCAGACAGGCAGGCAAGCAGGACCCAAATGCAAAACGTTTCAAGTAAAGGTAATTTATTTTCCAAAAATGCAACTCCAAAAGGCAAAAAAGGAGGGGAGGTAGCAGTAATCAAACAGGAGGGAAACTTGACAGGAGATGACACACAGTTGTGGGACATGAACAAGAGTGGTGTTTTTGGACCCATAAAATGATTAAATGCTTCATAAATTGCATTCAATCATATTTATTTGTGATATTTTTTTCAAGGTGTATAATCACACTGTGTTTACATTGATCAAGCATCATATGACAGATTTTAACATAAATCCCAAACTTCACTGCTGGGACATAAAAATGCCCGTAGTTGCAGAAACACCCACATAGTTTACAGCGATCGTGTTTATGTTTTGCCATCAGCAAATAACAACTGTGTCAATAAAATATTTAGCTGTTGGTTGAGTTTGATATAATATGGGGTTAAACATAATAAATAAATAGGCCAATCTATACACAGAGAAGAAAAACATAAACATAACATTAGTTGTTGTTTCATATAATTTAAAACATGTAGGCCTATGTCAATACCACGTTATGTGGCTTGTAGCCTACGATGCAAAATATTTTTTTAATGTATTTTTGCAGCTGGACGCGCGGCTCCCAAGAATAGGCTCCGGCTTACACACAGCTGATTTAGATAATGGGGGGGTTAGAAAAAAAAAAAAAAAAAAAACATATTTTGATTGGATCTCGGATGTTTTTTTTTTGTTTTTTTTTGTTTTTTTTGTTCACCTGTTACCTATTTGGGTTTGTCAATCATAATGTAATTATTTTTTTTTTTCTTTGTATTAACGATTAATTGAGTGTTTTAGTTTGTTTAATAAAATATTGCATACATTTTGTATTCTGTGTGTTTAAATATTTTAAACATTTCATACCACGAAGATGCCAGATGAATAACCCAAGTAAATAATGATGATGGCTAAACTAAATGTCCTCTGGCTAAACGTTTAAAGGCGAGTTAGACCCCTGTTCAATTCAAAAAGGTTTGTAACTGAGTATACATTGTGCTTAGCCACCAAAAGCATCACTGTCTCTGAGCTTACTGCTGTCAGTCACTGCCTAACGTAACTTCAGGCTGCAGCACATAATACACATGATCGCCAGTCATATTCTCTGTGAAATTATTGATTTAGGGGATAATGCTTTGTTAGCTAGGTGGAGCTGTTGTTAAACATATTGGCGATTACATTTACTGTTTGTGCAGCGTGCGCAATGTTTTGGCTTTGTATCTTGCAAGCATAACAGTAGGTCTGTGGCTAACAGCTGCCGCAGTCTCCCGTCCTTGGTCCGACTTCCCAGTACAACGTGAACGCACCATAAAAGCCACATTCTGTCGTTGCTAAGTGAAAATATAAACGAGTGGTCTAATTATTATTTTCTTTAGGAAGTCAGTGGCCATGGTATAAACGGGTAAAGAATGCCAAGCTACCGATTTTTATTTTATTTTGTCATATAATGGAACTTGCGGCAGCAATTTCCGGTCTGTGGGTGGAGGTTTCTGTGAGTGGAGGTTTCTGTGAGTGGAGGTTTCTGTGAGTGGAGGTTTCTGTGAGTGGAGGTTTCTGTGGGTGGAGGTTTCTGTGAGTGGAGGTTTCTGTGAGTGGAGGTTTCTGTGGGTGGAGGTTTCTGTGAGTGGAGGTTTCTGTGGGTGGAGGTTTCTGTGAGTGGAGGTTTCTGTGGGTGGAGGTTTCTGTGGATGGAGGTTTCTGTGAGTGGAGGTTTCTGTGAGTGGAGGTTTCTGTGAGTGGAGGTTTATGTGGGTGGAGGTTTCTGTGAGTGGAGGTTTCTGTGGGTGGAGGTTTCTGTGGGTGGAGGTTTCTGTGAGTGGAGGTTTCTGTGAGTGGAGGTTTCTGTGGGTGGAGGTTTCTGTCGGTGGAGGTTTCTGCTGGTGGAGGTTTCTGTGGGTGGAGGTTTCTGTGTGTGGAGGTCTCTTTGGGTGGAGGTTTCTGTGTGTGGAGGTTTCTGTTGGTGGAGGTCTCTGTGGGTGGAGGTTTCTGTGAGTGGAGGTCTGCATGTTGTAAAAAGATTTTTTTTTTTTTTCCACAACCTTTTTTAATTTTAT
>NC_137226.1:349696-369696 GCF_949987685.1 Ammodytes marinus
TTACCTGTTTACAGAGCCTAGACTGTGTATTAACACCAGATTAACACAACAACCTTATGGACAGGTAGTGCATTGTGATGAAATATTCACTGATTTTGACTAGTGGTGATTTGGCTCCACCTTTAAGAAAAGTAAGGCCATGTTATGCTGTGTTTTTGAGAAACTACTTATGGACTGATGACACTTTATTTTCATTTAGGCCTTTGTATGTATTCCTATATAATATGTTTGTAATATATCTCTGATCAGATCAATAGTTCTAACAGTTAGATTTATCAAACACTTAAAGGAGAAGGAAGTGATATTTTCTTGTTGATATACGTGTTAAATCTCTCTATATTCATACAGCAATCACTTAAACAGTATGCACAGTCCATAACACAGGTCCCTATCTATCTATCTATCTATCTATCTATCTATCTATCTATCTATCTATCTATCTATCTATCTATCTATCTATCTATCTATCTATCTATCTATTTATCTATCTATCTATCTATCTATCTATCTATCTATCTAAAACAGTATGCACAGTTCATAACGCAGGTCTCCCAGTCGTTTTTATCCAATCAGGAGACAGAGTGCTTTAAAGAGGCGGGTCTCTGTGCCCGTGAACGATGACTCGCTGCTCTCCATCGCGGCACTATCTGATGAAGACGGCTGTGTGTTCATGTGGTGGTGACGTAGGGACGAGGGAGGGGACTGCTGTGTGTTCATGTGGTGGTGACGTAGGGACGAGGGAGGGGACTGCTGTGTGTTCATGTGGTGGTGACGTAGGGACGAGGGAGGGGACTGCTCTGTGTGTTCATGTGGTGGTGACGTAGGGGCGAGGGAGGGGACTGCTCTGTGTGTTCATGTGGTGGTGACGTAGGGACGAGGGAGGGGACTGCTGTGTGTGTTCATGTGGTGGTGACGTAGGGACGAGGGAGGGGACTGCTAACTGCAGTGCGTGTGTGTGTGTGTGTGTGTGTGTGTTGGCTAACTGCTAGTCACTGACAGGAAGCTAAAAGGACCAAATCACTGACTGAACCTTTAAGACTTGACTTGACACTTAGACTCTTTCTGACTTTATTTCTTCATGTCTTTCAACTTATATATCATTTTTCAGAAATAAACTATTCAAACTTCTAAATATTGCACATATTTCATAGCCTTTACATTGTGTGTATTCAACTCATTTCATACTAATGAGACCTTTTCAAGTTTGTCCAAGCCTTCATACTCAGCTTACATTTATTACTCTCTTAATGCAGAAGATTGACTTCTGCTTATGTTTAGCATTTACACATTAACACACATGAAAACAGTCAGTTTCTATAATATAAAGTATGAAGCGAAGACATTTCTCAATCAAATTTGTCTTTATTGATTCTTTGAAAAGCAGGAAGTAGCAGAATAAGATTCAGAGCTCCAATATGTTATTAGTTGTTTAACATCTTATAATTATTAATACGACTTTGGTTTGATTTTAATTTGACAGATTAATACATTGAACCCAAACAGCGTTGATACATTCTGAAATGGCCAGTAATATAACTGTCAACAAATACATTTAATTGCTTTTTATATCGGAGAAAAAGAGAAAATAGGTTCAATAAACCATCACCAAAATGATTTCACATCATTAGAACTGTTTGCACAGTCTGAGTATCACCTGGTTATCACAGACCACCTCTGTATTATATTAGGAGACCTCACCAGGTGAAACTAACTAGGGTGATGGATTCTTAACCTTTACTGATTAACACAGATGTACTCAAGTTGGCCCTTATTGCCTGCGTTGAGATCTTTTTCAATGACAGTGACACCAGCCTTTTTATAAGCTGCTACAGCATCTTTTTGGAGAAGCAGCATGATGGCATTGATGGGTTTGCCTCCTGGCTGTTTATTGTACCACAGGTACACTTTGTAAGCTGAATTTGTGCCCTCATTGAGGTTCACACTCACAGGTGTGTACCCCTGCTGCTGATATTGCTGATACTCTGCATCATTGATGGAGACCTGCAGGTCGGTGATCGCTCTCTTGGAGTCGGTGGTCTGCCGGTACCAGATGTAGACATCCCGTCCTCTTGCTCCCCTGTTGGTATCTTCATCCAGACGGATGTAACCTTCCTGGAAGAGGGTGTGATCTAAACTAAAGGAATCGGTGGCGGTGACGTCACAGACGTAGGTCTGCTCTGATCTCTTCACCAACATGTAGATCCAGTCTCCACCAGCCTTGCGGTTCAGATCACAGGCCAGCTCCTCCCGGCCGTCAGCAAACATCCGGGCGTCTTGCTCTGCATTGGTTGAGAAGGTGATCTCCACGATGGGAGTATCGTACTCTCCGGAGCCTCTGAAGTACCACAGGTAGATGTAATTTCCGCCTGCTCCAGCATTGAGATCCTCATTGATCTTGGTGTAGCCTGAATTGATCAGGCCTCCGGCCATGGCATTGTCGTATGAGAGTTGAACCCTAGTGATGGGCTGGGGGCCATCTGTCTTGTACCAGAGATAGACTTTATTTCCTTTGGTTCCCTGGTTCAGATTAACATTGATTTTCAGAAAAAGCTTCGATTGGAGATTCTGTTCCTCAGCTGCATTAGTGGACACATCAAGGTCGGTGATGTAGGCGGCCATTGTGGAACCTGTGTAGAACAAAGAAGAGCTTTAGGGGCCACTCACACTAGGGCCGCGGCCCCGTGCCAAAGCTCATTAGCATACTAAAGTCTAGAACGTTTGGCTAGTGTGACCACGCCATCCGTATTCCAGCACGGAACAGCCCCTTGGCCACGGCACACCTGGGAGAGGTGTGCCGTGGCCAAAGTACAGATGCTAATGAGATGACACGCGCACAAGCAAGCGCACAGGCGGCGTTCCTGACGTGAATTTATTAAGGATGCATTGTCCGTTAACGTCCGCTGCCTTACTAGTCGGCACCAGAATTGCCCACCACTTGGACTTGTAGCTATAATGTGTGAGAATTAACGTGTGTGTAAGCCTAGGTGTGGGCTAATAAAAGAGGGAGAGAGCTAATTAGGTCGGCTCAGAAAGCACAGCAAAAAGGTTTTCGTGTTTACTCACGTTCGTCAGATGATTTTTTTTCTTTTTCCTCCCGTCAGCTGTCATAACTGCATTTACGCATGGCGGTGGAGACGCACCCAAAACAACACACCGCGGCCCGGTGATAAGGAAACAGTAGCCTACACTAAGGTTTAACAAGAAACTTTATAAAGACACTTAAAAAAACGATCTCTGCCGATACAAAAAGTTCTGACTTGGATTTGATGGAGCGATCGATGTGTACAAAACCATCCGGATACATATGGTCTGATGACGGGCCGTTATATTAATAATAAACAGCGTGCTGCACAAATATGAGACTGTTCACCGCGACCTATTACGTCAAGACTACATTTAAAAAAAAACAATAGCTTAAGGATTCTCGTTGCTCTAATGTGGAAGTGGAATATTTGATGCAAATTTGGCCGGATGAAAATATTCACAAACAGTCGTATAGCCTACAAGTAGACTAAGCTCCAAATCCTAAACGTGCACGGTGACGTAGGCAAGGTGCAAGTGTGCCCAGGCCACGAGCAGTGTGAGCACGGGCCTGCGGGGGGAGTGGGGAGGGGGGGGAATCGTGCTGAATCGTGCTGAGCACGGAACAGGCAAACGGCACTAGTGTGAGTGCGCCCTTAGAAAACAAGATAAACAAAGGAAGATGCATGACTGTTTAGGCAAGACACAGCCTATCTTATTTCTATCTTTTCAACAACATCAAAAGATGTAATGGATTAAGATCTGGAATAGAAGAATATATTGTCCAGAGATGAATGTGAATTAATAATAATAAAAATATTCTGAAATACTTACGTGTGCTGAAGCTGACAGTGATTGACAGGCAGGAAGGTGAAGTCAACTGGTGAGCTGAGTTCTGATGTTTCTACCCAGAGTCTGCTGCCTTTATACAGAGACCTGGTTGTTACATCACCACTTCTGTGGAATTCTATGGTCAGTCCTTCCCACTTTCAACCTGACACAGTTTGGCACCACTTTGAGGAAGGATTCTTTACACAGCCTTTTTTAATTTTATAAATCAAAAAATACTATGTACATGTCTTAAAATGCATTACGGCGTGTTTTGAAGAAGAAAATGTCTCATAAATCAGACAGTGAACAACATATGAAAAAATCCTTTTTCAATAACCTACAGAATAGTGCTGAGAATGATTATGGAAAGTTTAGTTGATGTAAGTGATTTAGAAGTTGAGATTTCTGGGTCAGAGTAATGAAAAAAAACTATCAAATCACGTTTATTTATACACTATCAAACCAGAATTGTCACACCATTTCTCACAGAGGAAGTTTGTTATGTAGAAACTTAACACACTTATATAGAGTCAAAATGCAATAAAGATTTCAACTCTTGCTTTAGCCAATAAATATATAGGGGAAGGTGGGGTGATTTGTGCAACTTTTTACTCAAAGTGATTTTAAAGTGAGGCCTTGACAGTTATGTCTCCAACTAAAATATGTACATATATTTCAGGATGTTGTGCATCCCTGGCAATAAAAACTTTGGATCTGGAATAAACTGTTTAAGAAATATAGCTTTCGGAAAAAAAGTTGTCTTGACGCACAAATCACCCCACTATGTGGGGTGATTTGTGCGTCATTGTGTCACAATGACAAAGTCACCATCATCATCTTTCTGGCCATCTGAACTCTCATCAGTGGTGTCGTTAAGTGGAATTGAGATGTCACTCTCTTCTGAGCTACTGTAGACAATCACTTTCTTTTGGTGACCAGCGTATACAGCCATGCCACTGGCACGACTCTCAGAAATGTACTTTGCACTAGTTGCTCCGTGCTTGTGGAACCAACTGCCACCTGACAAATGTGATTCCCCGTACATTTCTGCCTTTAAATCAAGGCTCAAAACCCATATGTACACCCTGGTGTTTCCTCCCCATTAACTATCTTACCTCTGCACTACTATCTGTGTTTATGTGGATGTATGGGCTTTACGTCTTTTATTTTGGTTATTGTTATTGTACCTTCATTGTTTACCTACTGAATGCACTATGTACAGCACTTTGGACAGTGCAAACTGTCATAAATGTGCTTTTATAAATACATTTTACTTACTTACTTACTTATAACTCACCCAGGCCCTTGCGCACAAATCACCCCATCCCCAGAATTTTGGATAATAGGCATGATGCAGCAATTTAGGGTTGACATTGTGCTAACTATATAGACTCAAAGTGTAGCATACCAAAGCACTAAAACATGTGTCAAATGTTTTCAAACGTGTCTATAATTGTTCAGACACAATAATCAAAAAACCTTGATCATGGAAATTTTACTTTGAAAGGCAAAACACAGTTTTTTGAGCTTAAATGTGCTTATATCTTATTCCTTGTGTCTCCCTTCTTTACAGGATGAGTCAAATGGATGGCTCTTCTTAAATATGTGGTCACATTTCCAATTTCTTCCACGGTTTTCTAGAAACAAGGGGTTTTGCAACTTCCAAAATGCACAATTCACCCCACCTTCCCCTATATATATATGCTAAATTTGCATAGATATTAAAAGGAATACAACAAATCAATGTTTTAATGCCAGTAATCAACTGGCAAAGTTTCATGATGATATCTATCAGTTAAAAAAATTAAATTTTACCCTCGCATTAAACCATGGTTCTGATGTTCTATTTGGGCCCCTGTTGCTTTCCAGCAGGTAGTTGACCAGGTTGTCCACCCAGGTCTGTCTGTCTGTCTGTCTGTCTGTCTGTCTGTCTGTCTGTCTGTCTGTCTGTCTGTCTGTCTGTCTGTCTGTCTGTCTGTCTGTCTGTCTGTCTGTCTGTCTATCTAACTATCTATCTACCCAGGTTGTGATCCATAAAATCCCTTTGCCCCCTGGGTAAAGAGGGTCACTGCATGCATTAACACTAACAGTCAGCATGTTAATTAAACAAGGATTTTTTTACAAGCTGTTGCACTCTGAGTTCAACTCATATTTTACTTGATAAAATAAAGACAATAAATGCACTCCTATGTGTTGTAGTGTTTTACAGTATCTGCAGCTATTAATATGATGCTCATCATTTTCAAGTCATATTTTTCTGGCCTCATTTTGGATCATTTCCATTAACTTGGTCTAGGCCTAGAAGCATCTGCACTGACTTCTAGGCCTAGACCAAGTTTTTATTTGTGTATTCCTTTTTTCCTTTTTTTGTGGACACATTATTTGAAGCAAATGAATTCATGAGAAAGAACTGTAAATGTTCGTACTGATCTGTAGCTGCTTAGTAATCTTCGTTAGCTTATTACACTTTATTTTATTCTTAAATTATCATTAATTTTTTCTCTTTCTTTTTTTACTCTACTTTCATTCTTCTCTTGTTTCCACTTTTCTTTACTCACTAAATGTTTCTTTGTGGTCATGTCAAAAACTGATAAATAAAACGTTTTTAAAGTAAAGAAAAACCATGCAAACCCCAGTTCACCTCTCAATACACTTTGCATTCTCATGAAATGTTTCTACATGAAGAAATACTGAAACAGTAACAAGATAGATCCAAGACATGTTCAGTGCATGAAAAGGTGATTTATGGCCTTAGTTTCAACACTTCATGGGAACACAGGTGTGGGTGATTTTCTGTTGTATTTTCAAACTCGTCGTTGTTTGTTTAGCTTGAAGCGGTTACTGATAACACCCAACTAATAAAAACACATAGGTGACACACAGCATTCACCACCCACGCTTATTAAACCTTTCACAAGAATTGATTTCTATTGCGAAATATTTCACTCTTTGCTTTATTTTGTTGGTTAAAATGTTTCAGTACAACATGGTTTTTATATTTTCTTTGTCTCTCTCTGTAAAATGAAATGTAAGTAAGTAAGTAAGTAAAATGTATTTATAAAAGCACATTTATAACAGTTTTCACTGACCAAAGTGCTGTACATAGTGCATTCAGTAGGCCAACATGGGCCAACATGAAGGTAAAATAACAACAACAACAATAGAAAAAAATAAATAAAAATAAAATAAAGATAAAAGTACAAAATACATATAACCCGGACTTCCACACACAAACATATACAGTAGTGTAGAAGTCAGATAGCTAATGGGGAGGGAAAGCCAGGGTGTACAGATGGGTTTTGAGCCTTGATTTAAAGGCAGTAATGGAGGGGGCATCACGTATGTCAGGTGGCAGTTGGTTCCACAAGCGTGGGGCAGCTACTAAATGTGTTGATACACATATTCACAAAGTGCTGACGTTAATATCCTTCCTACGCACTATCCCTTTAAAATGTCCACAGTACACGATGATTCATTCTCTCACTGCAGAATTAGTGTTGAAAGAAATAAAAGCTTCAGTGGATTGTAGAGTGGGTCCCTGTAACAGTTAACCTGATTCTCATGTATTACGGCTGACCTCTACTACTGACAAACAGAGGATCTGTGCATTTGCTTCTCCTGTCGACTTCTCAGTAACTGTTTGGTCCTGCTTGCTTGTCTCTTGTGTGCTCCTGTCCTGTGTTGTTCATGTGAGTGTCTAATTGTATATGTTTGTGCTGCATGTTTGTGCTTTATGCTGCTATATATGTTAGTGCTGCATGTTTGTGCTTTATGCTGCTATATATGTTAGTGCTGCATGTATGTGCTTTATGCTGCTATATATGTTTGTGCTGCATGTTTGTGCTTTATGCTGCTTTATATGTTAGTGCTGCATGTATGTGCTTTATGCTGCTTTATATGTTAGTGCTGCATGTATGTGCTTTATGCTGCTATATATGTTAGTGCTGCATCAAATCAAATCATGTCAATCTAACCACTATCAAACCAGAATTGTCACACCATTTCTCACAGAGGAAGTTTGTTATGTAGAAACTTAACACACTTATATAATGTCAAAATGCAATAAAGATTTCAACTCTTGCTTTAGCCAAAATCTAGATTTTTTGGTTTTGAAAGATAAGCAAATTTGTGCATAATTTGTGAAATATGCTAAATGTGCATATAGTATATAAAAAAAAAGAAAAAAAGAAATTCAATACAACAAATCAATGTTTTAATGCCAGTAATCAACTGGCAAAGTTTCATGATGATATCTATCAGTTAAAAAAATTTAATTTTACCCTCGCATTAAACCATGGTTCTGATGTTCTATTTGGGCCCCTGTTGCTTTCCAGCAGGTAGTTGACCAGGTTGTCCACCCAGGTCTGTCTGTCTGTCTGTCTGTCTGTCTGTCTGTCTGTCTGTCTGTCTGTCTGTCTGTCTGTCCATCCATCCATCCATCCACCCATCCATCCATCCATCCATCCATCCATCCATCCATCCACCCAGGTTGTGATCCATAAAATCCCTTTGCCCCCTGGGTAAAGAGGGTCACTGCATGCATTAACACTAACAGTCAGCATGTTTATTAAACAAGGATTTTTTTTACAAGCTGTTGCATTCTGAGTTAACCTTCAACTCATATTTTACTTGATAAAATAAAGACAATAAATGCACTCCTATGTGTTGTAGTGTTTTACAGTATCTGCAGCTATTAATATGATGCTCATCATTTTCAACTCATATTTTTCTGGCCTCATTTTGGATCATTTCCATTAACTTGGTCTAGGCCTAGAAGCATCTGCACTGACTTCAAGGCCTAGACCAAGTTTTTATTTGCGTATTTCTTTTTCCCTTTTTTTGTGGACATATTATTTGAAGCAAATTAATTCATGAGAAAGAACTGTAAATGTTCATACTGATCTGTAGCTGCTTAGTAATCTTTGTTTGCTTATTTCACTTTCTTTTCTTCTTAAATTATTATTTATTTTTTCTCTTTCTTTTTTTACTCTACTTTCATTCTTATCTTGTTTCCACTTTTCTTTACTCACTAAATGTTTCTTTGTGGTCATGTCAGAAACTGATAAATAAAACGTTTTTAAAGTAAAGAAAAACCAAGCAAACCCCAGTTCACCTCAATGCACTTTGCATTCCCATGAAATGTTTCTACAGGAAGAAATACTGAAACAGTAACAAGATTGATCCAAGACATGTTCAGTGCATGAAAAGGTGATTTATGGTCTTAGTTTCATGCTTCATGGGAACTCGGGGGTGGGTGATTTTCCGTTGTATTTTCAAACTCATCGTTGTTTGTTTAGCTTGAAGCGGTTACTGAGAACACCAAACTAATTAAAACACATAGGTGACACTAAGCATTCACCACGCCCACGCTTATTTAACCTGGCACAAGAATTGATTTCTATTGCGAAATGTTTTACTCTGTATTGGATGCAGTTAGAATAACTGAGATCAGCCCGGATGCTACATCCATTTTATATTCAGTCTATGAATCTCAAACATGAATGCCGTTAAAACTAATAGTCGTGCATCCCTCACTGCTGCTCCACTGTGACGAGTCACGTTTTCACTGCTCTTGATAAATCAATCAAATGCCATTTCTCTCATTAGAGCAGATTCTGCCAAGAGGGTCACTGCATGTTAACACTAACAGTCATCCTATGTTAATAAAGGTTCAGTAAGCGGAATGGTCAGTTTAGAAAAACGGGACGGGTGGCAACACTATGACTGAGAGATCGGCTTTATGAAACGCACACATTGTGTAAGTGATCACTGTACGAATAAAGAGCGATTTAACACTTATATTAACATATATAAATCACTTACTTCACCTTTAAACAAGGATTTTTTTTACAAGCTGTTGCACTCTGAGTTAACCTTCAACTCATATTTTACTTGATAAAATAAAGACAATAAATGCACTCCTCTGTGTTGTAGTGTTTTACAGTATCTGCAGCTATTCATATGATGCTCATCATTTTCAAGACATATTTTTCCGGCCTCATTTTGGATCATTTCCATCTGCACTGACTTCCAGGCCTAGACCAAGTTTTTATTTGTGTATTTCTTTTTCCCTTTTTTTGTGGACACATTATTTGAAGCAAATGAATTCATGAGAAAGAACTGTAAATGTTCATACTGATCTGTAGCTGCTTAGTAATCTTCGTTTGCTTATTTCACTTTATTTTATTCTTAAATTATCATTAATTTTTTCTCTTTCTTTTTTTACTCTACTTTCATTCTTCTCTTGTTTCCACTTTTCTTTACTCACTAAATGTTTCTTTGTGGTCATGTCAGAAACTGATAAATAAAACGTTTTTAGAGTAAAGAAAGACCATGCAAATCCCAGTTCACCTCTCAAAGCACTTTGCATTCCCATGAAATGTTACATGAAGAAATGCTCAGACAGTAATCAATCAATATAGTTTACTGCTTCAGTAATAAGCTACTGAACATAAAAAGGTGATTTATGGCTTTAGCTTCAACCGTAGGAACACTTCATAGGAACACGGTTGTGGGTGATTTTACGTTGTATTTTCAAACTCGTAATTATAAACTCGTTTTAGCTTCAAGCGGTTACTGAGAACACCAAACTAATTAAAACACACCCACGCTTACCCTCGTAATGTACTCCCGATTGACTTACACCCATGGTCCTCTGGGGTCATATTGACCCCAAACGGTTTGGTGTTTTTTTAAAGCCTAAAGTATAAATTGTCAATACATTTTGTGTTACACCTTTACTCTGACTTGAGTCCAACCCATTACCACAAATATTTCCCTTGGTTTTGGAATTTTAGGCCAACGGACCTTGTTTATATAAAAATATACAATTTTTTCGATTTAAAATTAAATAAAAAAAAAATAAAAAAATCCCTAACATGATTTTGACTCTATGACTCATTAGAGAGTGGCTTATGTCAAAGGTTAGTGAAAAAACTGTTTTTGAATCACTTACATTTTTTGAATAGGAGCAAATACAAACACCCATGGTCCTCTGGGGTCATATTGACCCCGCCCAGTTCGGCTGTTTTTTAAAGCCTATAAAGTATAAATTATCAATTAATTTTGTGTTACAACTTTAGTCTGACTTGAGTCCAACCCATAACCACAAATATTTCCATTAGTTTTTGAATTTAGGGCCAACAGACCTTGTTTATATAAAAGTATGCATTTTTTATTTAGACAGTCAAACCAGGCAGGGTCAGTTCTCGCCTGGTTTGACTGTTTCTAAGGCAAAAAACATAAATAATCACTAACCTCAGTTCTTCAGATTTTTACTCAACTTTATCCTCACTCTTTACCTGACATATTTAACATTACAACACAACATTACAACACGTAACATTTTTCAAAATTTACTTTTTAGAAGTGAGTCACCCTCGATGTGTCCCTCAGTTGCATGCGAGGCAGGTAGTTATGGAGTGATCTTTGCTGATTCACTTCATTGCATTTTGTTGAACTTGGTTCAAAATGAGCTCACAAGCCTCTGAGGTAAAGCCTGCTGCCTACTGATCATGCTGCCTGTCTCAGACTAAGGTTTGAAATGGTGCAGAGTCTGCCAGAAACGATCTGTTTATGTGTTTTGTTTTCTAAACCATTGCTTGACCCCACACATCAAAGGCACAGGTGTTGGGTCTGTCTGTGTGTGTCTGTGTGTGTTTTTTTTGGGGGGGAGTGCTCATGTGTGCGTGTGTGTGTGCTCATGTGTGTGTGTGTGCGCTCGTGGGTGTGTGCTCATGTACAGGTATGTGCATGTGTGGGTGTGTGTGTGTGTGTTGCTGTGTGTGGGTGTGTGTGTGTGTCTGTGTTGTGTGTGTGGGTGGGTGGGTGGGTCTGTGTGTGTGTGTGTGTGTGTGTGTGTGTGTGTATATGTGTGTGCGTGTGCGTGTAGGTGTGTGTGTGTGTGTGAGTGTGTGTGTGTGTGTGTGTATGTGTGTGTGGATGTCGTTAGAAGAAGGGGGGGGGCGGTTATTTCATCTGTTAGAAGCAGTATAGTGTGACATTTTGCCCCATTGCACCATTGTGTGCTGCGGGGTCATATTGACCCCAGAGTACAACAGGTGTTATTAAATTAAATAAAAAACCCATAATTTGATCAAAACACTTCAAATTTATATGAATCATCAAAAGCATAGTATTGAACAACCCCTATCATTTTCAGACCATTTGGTGAATGAAAAACATATTTTCACGCAAAAAGAAATGTCTTGTGGGGTCAAATTGACCCCAGTACAATAGGAGGGTTTAAACCTTTCACAATAAATGATTTCTATTGCGAAATGTTTTACTCTGTATTGGATGCCGTTAGAATAACTGAGATCAGCCCGGATGCTACATCCATTTTATATTCAGTCTATGAATCTCAAACATGAATGCCGTTAAAACTAATAGTCGTGCATCCCTCACTGCTGCTCCACTGTGACGAGTCCCGTTTTCACTGCTCTTGATAAATCAATCAAATGCCATTTCTCTCATTAGAGCAGATTCTGCCAAGAGGGTCACTGCATGTTAACACTAACAGTCATCCTATGTTAATAAAGGTTCAGTAAGCAGAATGGTCAGTTTAGAAAAACGGGACGGGTGGCAACACTATGACTGAGAGATCGGCTTTATGAAACGCGCACATTATGTAAGTGATCACTGTACGAATAAAGAGCGATTTAACACTTATATTAACATAAATAAATCACTTACTTCACCTTTAAACAAGAATTGTTTTTTATAAGCTGTTGCACTCTGAGTTAACCTTCAACTCATATTTTACTGGATAAAATAAAGACAATAAGTGACGTCCCATACAGACGCACTACATTCGGACAAACTGTTCTGTCAGTCAAAGGAACTAAATATTGGAATACTCTCCCACTCACAATAAGAGACTCACAAAATTATTCAACCTTCAAAACACCTCAAACAAAACCAAGTCTGTGACCACCTTTAAACTCTTTTATTTTCTTGTGTTATTTGTGCCTTTGTATATATGTATTCTTTTTTTAACCTGTATTTCTTTGCATGCCAGGGACAACAGATGAAATCTAGCACTTTTGCTAAAATCTGGCATTTTTACAGCTGTAAATGTTACAGCTGTTCATGAATATGCACTGTCCCTAATAAACAAACAAATAAATAATAATAATATTAAAACTCCTCTGTGTTGTAGTGTGTTACAGTATCTGCAGCTATTAATATGATGCTCATCATTTTCAAGTCATATTTTTCCGGCCTCATTTTGGATCATTTCCATTAACCGGTCCCAATTCAAAACTAATTGAGTGTGTCCATATGTAGGTGCATCTGCACTGACTTCTAGGCCAAGACCAAGTTTTTATTTGTGTATTCCTTTTTCCCTTTTTTTGTGGACACATTATTTGAAGCAAATGAATTCATGAGAAAGAACTGTAAATGTTCATACTGATCTGTAGCTGCTTAGTAATCTTCGTTAGCTTATTTCACTTTTTTTCTTCTTAAATTATTATTTATTTTTTTCTCTTTCTTGTTTTACTCTACTTTCATTCTTATCTTGTTTCCACTTTTCTTTACTCACTAAATGTTTCTTTGTGGTCATGTCAAAAACTGATAAATAAAACGTTTTTAAAGTAAAGAAAAACCAAGCAAACCCCAGTTCACCTCTCAATGCACTTTGCATTCCCATGAAATGTTTCTACATGTATAATTACTCAGACAGTAATCAAGATAGATCCAAGACAGGTTCTGTGAGTGCAGGAATAGATAAAACACTTCATAGGAACACGGGTGTGGGTGATTTTCCGTTGTATTTTCAAACTCGTCGTTGTTTGTTTAGCTTGAAACGGTTACTGATGACACCAAACTAATGAAAACACTTAGGTGATACTAAGCATTCACCACACCCACGCTTATTTAACCTTGCACAAGAATTGATTTCTATTGCGAAATGTTTTACTCTGTATTGGATGCAGTTAGAATAACTGAGATCAGCCCGGATGCTACATCCATTTTATATTCAATCTATGAATCTCAAACATGAATGCCGTTCAAACTAATAGTCGTGCATCCCTCACTGCTGCTCCACTGTGACGAGTCACGTTTTCACTGCTCTTGATAAATCAAACAAATGCCATTTCTCTCATTAGAGCAGATTCTGCCAAGAGGGTCACTGCATGTTAACACTAACAGCCTATGTTCATTAAACAAGGATTTATTTATAAGCTGTTGCACTCTGAGTTAACCTTCAACTCATATTTTACTTGATAAAATAAAGACAATAAATGCACTCCTATGTGTTGTAGTGTGTTACAGTATCTGCAGCTATTAATATGATGCTCTTCATTTTCAAGACATTTTTCCGGCCTCATTTTGGATCATTTCCATTAACTTGGTCTAGGCCTAGAAGTCAGCGCATCTGCACTAACATTAAATAACATTAAATCTGCAGCATTGATGTTAGAGGCTGGGGACAGCAATGAGCTGTGTAGTAGTCCGAATTAGAAAGAAAGAGATGTGTGTGAGAGGGAGCGTCACTGTTTAGACACAATTTAGGCAAAGTAAAGCAATGTTATGGTGAGAGCACATAAGGTATCAACGACCCATAACGACATATTGTAACAAATTGCTAAGTGGATAATGTAATAACATTTTGCACATAATGTTCCAACTTATTACATTGTGGTTCACCTGTTACATTATGAAGTAAGCAAAATATTGTTTTCTAATAGTGTAATTGAATTATTACATTATAAAGCAAACAAATGTATGGATTAAAGGGGTAATTGTACAATGTTAAGTGTAGTATGTATTAAAAGTCATGGCTCAAAGTGTGCATACAGAAAAACACATTTGTTTTAGGTCATTCTTCTGGTCGAAAACAAAAATTTTATTCTGTTTCACGGTTGACACATGTAACTTTCAATGTTTAGGAAACAAACATTACATTTTAAACTGTTTACTATCATCTGTGCAGGTGAATTGTTAATTGTTTTCATTAAGACAGTAATCTGATATTTTGTCACAATATTTAGTGAGGCCTCAGTTCAAATATGTGCGACACAGGCATTTGTGTATGACAACTTTCAGCAGAGAATTTCAGGCAAAGCTATATTGAAAAGTGCTTTTAATGCATACAGCACTTGTTTTATCCATACCTGATTTCAATGTAAGGAAAGCAGTACACTATTGCTTGCTTTGTAATGTAAATAGTGAGCCAAAATGTAATTGGTGGATGCATCCTAATTAGAGGGATTTTCTGTGCATTTCTGTTGTTAGGCCTTATGACATATATATGATATATTCAGAGAGTATCAGAGATGTGATGTAGCCATTTTCTACATGTAATCAGAGCACAGGCCTCATTACACATTTAACCCTGTTAAAAAAAAACATGCCGACTTACCTCCTACATACTACTTCGGGAAGCAGCAAATGGGTGTGTGGGGGGGGGGGGGGGGGGGTTTGGGCAGCAGCAACTGTAGGAAAATGTGGCAACAACTGTGGATTAGTTGAAAAGTCAAATGAAATCAGTTTTTCTTAATATAGCAATATCAGCCATTTGCCTCAGCAGGCTTCACAGTCCGTAAACAACAATATGACAGACACCCCCTGCCCTTAGACCTTTAGCTCATCTGAGGAAAAACTCCCTGCAAAATAGATGTCACTTGTACAGAACGAAAATACTTATAACAGACAGCTGCTTCTGAAACTGAAAAACAGTGTGCATTTACAGAAGCAACATGTAAATAAATAGCAACAATGGGCAAAGCAAGAAATGGTAGGTTAACTGTCACAACAGCTAATAAGGCAGCAACCTAACTACAGTGAATTAAAGCAGGGCTTGTGTGTTGGAGACATAGATAGTATATTGGAGACGGAAATGGGGGGAGTTCAAAGCAGTATTGCTGTAGGCCAGGAGTGAGACAGAAGTAATAGGCTACAAATGGCCGACGCTGAAGGAGGACAGTCATTTCAAATATAGAAGAAATACAAATCACCGACTCTTTAACAAATTAAACATTCCTGGGCAGCGGGGGAGTGTGACTTTCCCACTTTAAAGGAGCAGTGTGTAATATGACATCATCAAGAAAGTTCTACAAAGTTCTAGAATGCAACACTCCCTGGGTAACCCCACCCCTTTAGAATAATAACAGAAGCTACAGTGGCCTTCAAGGACAAGAACAATTCTACATTTTAAACAATGCATCTCATGACATTCCACCTATGACACTTTCAAGATGGCGGCACTAGGCCTTGGTCCAAAATATGCAGAAATATGGACATATATGAGACCCTTTCTAAGGGAAAAAATCATAATTAAAAAAAAAATGCAGCTATTATGCACCAAATTAAATGTACTTATGGATATTATAATTACTTTCTACAAAATCTGCTAGGAAATAAAACCCAAAATTCTACACACTGCAGGTTTAAAAAATTAAACAGTTTTGGGGAGCGGGGAGTGTGGGGGAGGGGGCATATAACGCGCCCTCCCCTACAACAGGATAATACTAATATGACCGAGGAGAGTCATTTTAAAATAAATAAAAAGTTGAGCAGCAAAGTGTAGCCTATAGCCAGCTCTTACCTGAGACAGTGCAGTGACTGGGCCGTTACCTTGCTTCTTCTGAGCGGCAGCTGCGTATACAGCGGCAGGTGAGGGAAGCCGGCAGGTAGAAGTTGTGTCACGGGTCGCCCCGATGCATTTGCCGAGTCCCCCTCCCCCCCATATGCGCACTGCGCCCCCCGCGCATTTGCCGAGTCCCAATACCCCCCCCCCACACACACACACACACACACATATACATTTGCGCACATGCACACTGCGCCCCCCCTGACCCCCGCGCATTGAGTAAGTCTTGCAAGTCCTACCGACACGGCTGCTATTAAAGTAATAAGATGCTCATCATTTTCAACTCATATTTTTCCGGCCTCATTTTGGATCATTTCCATTAACCAGGTCTAGGCCTAGAAGTCAGTGCATCTGCTCTGACTTCTAGGCCTAGACCAAGTTTTTATTTGTGTATTCCTTTTTCCCTTTTTTTGTGGACACATTATTTGAAGCAAATGAATTCATGAGAAAGAACTGTAAATGTTCATACTGATCTGTAGCTGCTTAGTACGGTGGCGCTGAGCATTCACCAAATAAAAAAAAGTTTCACAGCAGGATCTCGTAATTACGAGATAAATATCTCGTAATTACGAGATAAGGATCTCGTAATTACGAGATAAATATCTCGTAATTACGAGATAAGGATCTCGTAATTACGAGATAAAGATCTCGTAATTACGAGATAAGGATCACCCTCTCATTCATCAATAACGATGTGTGTGTGTGTGTGTGTGTGTGTGTGTGTGTGTGTGTGTGTGTGTGTGTGTGTGTGTGTGTGTGTGTGTGTGTGTGTGTGTAGACGAGGTGAACCTAGCCATAGGAAAACGTAGACAATAGCCTTGGTTTCCGGACTACAATGGGCCAAATAATCAATACAATTATTTTAAATATTTGTTTACTGTTCATTCATTAATCAGCGATCGCATCGGGAAATGGAAATGAGGGACACACTTTCACTTTTTATATGCAGTGTGTTCATTATGAGCCACCGGAGCCACCGTACTGTGTTGCCTCATCCAATCAGAATGCCCGGTGGGCTAGTTCACTTTTACCTCCTGTTTGTTACTGTATCGGAACGCAGTTTTATTGAATGCTTTGATTAAATGCAGTCGTTAAACTCGGTGTAATCCATGACTCATACAAACACATAAGAACTTTCTACAAGGAGGGCATGACAATGAGTATAGCCATGTCAACTTTGTGCAGATATGCAGTCACTGGGACTATTCAGGAGAAAAGCCCAGTCGGACCTCAGCAGCTGATCACGGGCGTAAAGCCGAAAGTGTGTCCCTCAGTAGCCTACCCGATGCGATCGCTGATTAATGAATGAACAGTAAACAAATATTTAAAATAAGTGCATTGATTATGGGGCCCATTGTAGTCCGGAAACCAAGGCTATTGCCTACGTTTTCCTATGGCTAGGTTCACCTCGTCTGCACACAAACACACACACACAGACATTGTTATTGATGAATGAGAGGGTGATCCGTATCTCGTAATTACGAGATCCTTATCTCGTAATTACGAGATCCTGCTGTGAAACTTTTTTTTATTTGGTGAATGCTCAGCGCCACCGTAGCTTAGTAATCTTCGTTTGCTTATTTCACTTTTTTTCTTCTTAAATTATAATTTATTTTTTCTCTTTCTTGTTTTACTCTACTTTCATTCTTCTCTTGTTTCCACTTTTCTTTACTCACTAAATATTTGTTTGTGGTCATGTCAAAAACTGATAAATAAAACGTTTTTAAAGTAAAGAAAAACCATGCAAACCCCAGTTCACCTCTCAGTGCACTTTGCATTCCTATGAAATGTTTCTACATGTAGAATTACTCAGACAGTAATCAAGATAGATCCAAGACAGGTTCTGTCAGTGCATGAATAGATAATCCATGGCCTTAGTTTCATGCTTCATGGGAACAGGTGTGGGAGAATTTTCGTTGTATTTTCAAACTCATCGTTGTTTGTTTAGCTTCAAGTGGTTACTGATGACACCCAACCAATGAAAACACATAGGTGACACTAAGCATTCACCACACCCACGCTTATTCAACCTGGCACAAGAATTGATTTCTATTGCAAAATATTTTACTCTGTATTGGATGCAGTTATAATAACTGAGATCAGCCTGGATGCTACATCCATTTTATATTCAGTCTATGAATCTCAAACATGAATGCCGTTAAAACTAATAGTCGTGCATCCCTCACTGCTGCTCCACTGTGACGAGTCCCGTTTTCACTGCTCTCGCTAAATCAATCAAATGCCATTTCTCTCATTAGAGCAGATTCTGCCAAGAGGGTCACTGCATGTTAACACTAACAGTCATCCTATGTTAATAAAGGTTCAGTAAGCAGAATGGTCAGTTTAGAAAAACGGGACGGGTGGCAACACTATGACTGAGAGATCGGCTTTATGAAACGCACACATTATGTAAGTGATCACTGTACGAATAAAGAGCGATTTAACACTTATATTAACATATATAAATCACTTACTTCACCTTTAAACAAGGATTGTTTTTACAAGCTGTTGCACTCTGAGTTAACCTTCAACTCATATTTTACTTGATAAAATAAAGACAATAAATGCACTCCTATGAGTTGTAGTGTGTTACAGTATCTGCAGCTATTAATATGATGCTCATCATTTTCAAGTCATATTTTTCCGGACTCATTTTGGATCATTTCCATTAACCGGTCCCAATTCAAAACTAATTGAGTGTGTCCATATGTCGGCGCATCTGCACTGACTTCTAGGCCTAGACCAAGTTTTTATTTGTGTATTCCTTTTCCCTTTTTTTGTGGACATATTATTTGAAGAAATGAATTCATGAGAAAGAACTGTAAATGTTCATACTGATCTGTAGCTGCTTAGTAATCTTCGTTAGCTTATTTCACTTTTTTTTTGTTTTTAATTATTATTTATTTTTTCTCTTTCTTTTTTTACTCTACTTTCATTCTTCTCTTGTTTCCACTTTTCTTTACTCACTAAATGTTTCTTTGTGGTCATGTCAGAAACTGATAAATAAAACGTTTTTAAAGTAAAGAAAAACCATGCAAACCCCAGTTCACCTCTCAATGCACTTTGCATTCCCATGAAATGTTTCTACATGAAGAAATACTCAGACAGTAATCAATCAATATAGTTTACTGCTTCAGTAATAGGCTACTGAACATAAAAAGGTGATTTATGGCTTTAGCTTCAACCACACTTCATAGGAACACTTCATAGGAAAATGGGTGTGGGTGATTTTGCGTTGTATTTTCAAACTCGTAATTATAAACTCGTTTTAGCTAGAATGGCCTTAGTTTCATGCTTCATGGGAACAGGTGTGGGTGATTTTCCGTTGTATTTTCAAACTCATCGTTGTTTGTTTGGCTTCAAGTGGTTACTGAGAACACCCAGCTAATGAACACACACCCACGCTTATTAAACCTGGCACAAGAATTGATTTCTATTGCAAAATGTTTTACTCTGTATTGGATGCAGTTAGAATAACTGAGATCAGCCCGGATGCTACATCCATTTTATATTCAGTCTAAGAATCTCAAACATGAATGCCGTTAAAACT
>NC_137226.1:374696-477196 GCF_949987685.1 Ammodytes marinus
ATATGTTTGTAAACCAAACTGTGGGCCCTGCTGCTGTAAACAACAACAGTGAAACAGTAACTTTTCAGGAAGCTTTCTACCTTCAAACAGTGTTCCAGGGATCACATTTTCCTGTGAGGAAAGTTTGCTTATTAAATTAAGAGAATATACAGTATATGAATCCTGTGTATTATGTTTAACTGGATTGCTTTGGTCCAAGTACAGATGGAAATCTTTTTAGCATAACTCCAAATATCCACCCGCCATGTCTCGTCATCAATATTGACTGATACTTCTTTCTCACACACACCTTTGATTTTTATTTTATTTTATTGGTTTATTTCAGGGACATTGCACATTAATCAACATTCAAAATGTAAGTGAGCCAGAGTTAGCCTAAGAGGCTAGTTTTCATCTGTTGTCCCCTGACAGATATGTAAAAGACAAGCTAAAATTACAGAAATAAAATGCATGTATAAACAAAGATTAAAAAACAACATAGTCGACTCAGAAAATACAGTAACACATAGTAAGAATGAACTGACAGACAATGGCAAAAAGACAATAAAATAAACAGACAATAAAACACAGCGTACATTAAACATTATAGGAAAGTGCACAAAACAGTAGATAGAGCAGGACAAACACACCTACAATAAAAACACATATACAGCAGCATAAAGCTCAAACATGCAGCACAAACACACATTTAGACACTCACATGAACAACACAGGACAGGAGCACACAAGAGACAAGCAAGCAGGACCAAACAGTTACTGAGAAGTCGACAGGAGAAGCAAATGCACAGATCCTCTGTTTGTCAGTAGTAGAGGTCAGCCGTAATACATGAGAATCAGGTTAACTGTTACAGGGACCCACTCTACAATCCACTGAAGCTTTTATTTCTTTCAACACTAATTCTGCAGTGAGAGAATGAATCATTGTGTACTGTGGACATTTTAAAGGGATAGTGCGTAGGAAGGATATTAACGTCAGCACTTTGTGAATATGTGTATCAACACATTTAGTAGCTGCCCCACGCTTGTGGAACCAACTGCCACCTGACATACGTGATGCCCCCTCCATTACTGCCTTTAAATCAAGGCTCAAAACCCATCTGTACACCCTGGCTTTCCCTCCCCATTAGCTATCTGACTTCTACACTACTGTATATGTTTGTGTGTGGAAGTCCGGGTTATATGTATTTTGTACTTTTATCTTTATTTTATTTATTTATTTATTTTTCTATTGTTGTTGTTATTTTACCTTCATGTTGGCCTACTGAATGCACTATGTACAGCACTTTGGTCAGTGAAAACTGTTATAAATGTGCTTTTATAAATACATTTTACTTACTTACTTACTTACATTTCATTTTACAGAGAGAGACAAAGAAAATATAAAAACCATGTTGTACTGAAACATTTTAACCAACAAAATAAAGCAAAGAGTGAAATATTTCGCAATAGAAATCAATTCTTGTGCCAGGTTTAATAAGCGTGGGTGGTGAATGCTGTGTGTAACCTATGTGTTTTTATTAGTTGGGTGTCATCAGTAACCGCTTCAAGCTAAACAAACAACGACAAGTTTGAAAATACAACGGAAAATCACCCACACCTGTGTTCCCATGAAGTGTTGAAACTAAAGCCATGGATTATCTATTAATGCACTGATAGAACAGGTCTTGGGATCAATCTTGTTACTGTTTCAGTAATTCTTCATGTAGAAACATTTCATGAGAATGCAAAGTGTATTGAGAGGTGAACTGGGGTTTGCATGGTTTTTCTTTACTTTAAAAACGTTTTATTCATCAGTTTTTGACATGACCACAAAGAAACATTTAGTGAGTAAAGAAAAGTGGAAACAAGATAAGAATGAAAGTAGAGTAAAAAAAGAAAGAGAAAAAATAAATGATCATTTAAGAATAAAATAAAGTGTAATAAGCTAACGAAGATTACTAAGCAGCTACAGATCAGTAGGAACATTTACAGTTCTTTCTCATGAATTCATTTGCTTCAAATAATGTGTCCACAAAAAAAGGAAAAAAGGAATACACAAATAAAAACTTGGTCTAGGCCTAGAAGTCAGTGCAGATGCTTCTAGGCCTAGACCAAGTTAATGGAAATGATCCAAAATGAGGCCGGAAAAATATGAGTTGAAAATGATGAGCATCATATTAATAGCTGCAGATACTGTAACACACTACAACACATAGGAGTGCATTTATTGTCTTTATTTTATCAAGTAAAATATGAGTTGAAGGTTAACTCAGAGTGCAACAGCTTGTGAAAAAATCCTTGTTTAATTAACATGCTGACTGTTAGTGTTAATGCATGCAGTGACCCTCTTTACCCAGGGGGCAAAGGGATTTTATGGATCACAACCTGGGTGGATAGATAGTTAGACAGACAGACAGACAGACAGACAGACAGACAGACCTGGGTGGACAACCTGGTCAACTACCTGCTGTTTTTTTTATTACTCTGACCCAGAAATCTCAACTTCTAAATCACTTACATCAACTAAACTTTCCATAATCATTCTCAGCACTATTCTGTAGGTTATTGAAGAAGGATTTGTTCATATGTTGTTCACTGTCTGATTTATGAGACATTTTCTTCTTCAAAACATGCTGTAATGCATTTTACGACCTGTACATAGTATTTTTTGATTTATAAAATTAAAAAAGGTTGTGTAAAAAAAAAAAAAAATCTTTTTACAACATGCAGACCTCCACCCACAGAAACCTCCACTCACAGAAACCTCCACCAGCAGAAACCTCCACCAGCAGAAACCTCCACTCACAGAAACCTCCACTCACAGAAACCTCCACACACAGAAACCTCCACTCACAGAAACCTCCACTCACAGAAACCTCCACTCACAGAAACCTCCACTCACAGAAACCTCCACTCACAGAAACCTCCACTCACAGAAACCTCCACCCACAGAAACCTCCACTCACAGAAACCTCCACTCACAGAAACCTCCACTCACAGAAACCTCCATCCACAGAAACCTCCACTCACAGAAACCTCCACTCACAGAAACCTCCACCCACAGAAACCTCCACCCACAGAAACCTCCACTCACAGAAACCTCCATCCACAGAAACCTCCACCCACAGAGACCTCCACCCACAGAAACCTCCACCCACAGAAACCTCCACCCACAGAAACCTCCACCCACAGAAACCTCCACTCACAGAAACCTCCACCCACAGAAACCTCCACCCACAGAGACCTCCACCCACAGAAACCTCCATCCACAGAAACCTCCACCCACAGAAACCTCCACTCACAGAAACCTCCACTCACAGAAACCTCCACCCACAGAAACCTCCACCCACAGACCGGAAATTGCTGCCGCAAGTTCCGTTATATGACAAAATAAAATAAAAATCGGTAGCTTGGCATTCTTTACCCGTTTATACCATGGCCACTGACTTCCTAAAGAAAATAATAATTAGACCACTCGTTTATATTTTCACTTAGCAACGACAGAATGTGGCTTTTATGGTGCGTTCACGTTGTACTGGGAAGTCGGACCAAGGACGGGAGACTGCGGCAGCTTTTAGCCACAGACCTACTGTTATGCTAGAAAGATACAAAGCCAAAACATTGCGCACGCTGCACAAACAGTAAATGTAATCGCCAATATGTTTAACAACAGCTCCACCTAGCTAACATAGCATTATCCCCTAAATCAATAATTTCATGGAGAATATGACTGGCGATCATGTGTATTATGTGCTGCAGCCTGAAGTTACGTTAGGCAGTGACTGACAGCAGTAAGCTCAGAGACAGTGATGCTTTTGGTGGCTAAGCACAATGTATACTCAGTTACAAACCTTTTTGAATTGAACAGGGGTCTAACTCGCCTTTAAACGTTTAGCCAGAGGACATTTAGTTTAGCCATCATCATTATTTACTTGGGTTATTCATCTGGCATCTTCGTGGTATGAAATGTTTAAAATATTTTAACACACAGAATACAAAATGTAGCCTATGCAATATTTTATTAAACAAACTAAAACACTCAATTAATCGTTAATACAACCCCCCCATTATCTAAATCAGCTGTGTGTAAGCCGGAGCCTATTCTTGGGAGCCGCGCGTCCAGCTGCAAAAATACATTAAAAAAATATTTTGCATCGTAGGCTACAAGCCACATAACGTGGTATTGACATAGGCCTACATGTTTTAAATTATATGAAACAACAACTAATGTTATGTTCATGTTCTTCTTCTCTGTGTATAGATGTAGGCCTATTTATTTATTATGTTTAACCCCATATTATATCAAACTCAACCAACAGCTAAATATTTTATTGACACACAGTTGTTATTTGCTGATGGCAAAACATAAACATGATCGCTGTAAGCTATGTGGGTGTTTCTGCAACTACGGGCATTTTTATGTCCCAGCAGTGAAATTTGGGATTTATGTTAAAATCTGTCATATGATGCTTGATCAATGTAAACACAGTGTGATTATACACCTTGGCTTAAAAAAATATCACAAATAAATATGATTGAATGCAATTTATGAAGCATTTAATCATTTTATGGGTCCAAAAACACCACTCTTGTTCATGTCCCACAACTGTGTGTCATCTCCTGTCAAGTTTCCCTCCTGTTTGATTACTGCTACCTCCCCTCCTTTTTTGCCTTTTGGAGTTGCATTTTTGGAAAATAAATTACCTTTACATGAAACGTCTTGCATTTGGGTCCTGCTTGCCTGCCTGTCTGCCTCGACCGTAACACTGTGTTCTCAATGTTGAGATACGTAAAATGAGTTAATTAAATTAAAATATGACATTATTTCAAATGCAATTGTTTAATAAACATATTACTTTATATTAAAATAATCATTTTTGTTTACTGCTTATTTATATGATTTCTTCATCTAAATGTCCCACACATTTGAGTCCTTACCGCAACGCTGAACAAATACCATAGTGACATTTTTTTTCAAAGCCAAACAAATCTAGTTTCTATATAAACAGAAGTAAGTAAGTGAGAACATGGTTGACAGGCTGGACCACCCACACTAGGTGACCCTCAAAATCCAGAATAACAAAGTAAAGATCATCTTTTCTTTGGAAGTATTAATTGTGTGTCCTTACCATACAGTTTAGAAACTGTGTATTTCGGACTACATTTAAAAAATTATTTAATATTACTATAGTATTCATGTATATTAGTTGCCAAGAGGCAAAGCTAACATAGCAGACCTTGATAGCTGCCATGAATCTGCAATATTAGCAAAAGGTGTTGCGGTAGAGACAAATTATTATTTTATTTGATCAGTAATTACAACTATGCACAAAGCTTTTTGAAAACTAATTCAAATGTCTTAATGTTATAAAAATTAAAAAAGGAAAAATGTATGAAACAACATTGAGAAACAAACACACAAGAACAAGTGATGAAAACAATAACAAAATAAACATGTTTCCAGATTAAATTCTTAACGACTATATGCAATGCTGTGTACCTGTTCATATATATTACTGACCCTGATGGTTAAAATTCAAATTCATAGAAGTCGATTTTTTTAAATTTGGGAGAGTCAAAAGTGACCATAGTTACAGAAACACCCATGTATCTCTGTTCACACTTTCACAGTTTTCACTTTGTGCTTCCTGATTCTCTCCACCCCAGAATGCCTGTTGTTTCCACGATAAAACGGTAACACCCAGTAGATGGTGTCCACCAGATCCTGGGTTTGTGGAGTGTCTGCAATGGAAAGGAGTCATGAAAGGATAAATCTAGTGATATATTCTATACTTTGTCAACAAATTCCTTGGGAAGACAAAAAACAATAGATAATTGATCTTACTAACAAGTATTAGTTGTGTAGCCAATGCCTGATGTGGCATAAACATGGACACAACATTCACAGCATCCTGGAAACTTTTCAACTAAATAAAATCACGAATAAAAATAAATAAATGCTCACCCATCAAGCCATTGGCCATTTATTCGGAGAACCCTGCACAGACCTGGCAGTAGTGCGAACAGAAGCCAGTGTGAGAGCCCTCTGAGTAGATGCCCTGCAGCTTCCCTCTTTTCCCCTTTCCCGCATAGCCTGTCGGTAAATAAAAACAGGCCTTGTTGGAGGGTCCACCTTTATTTTCTATGGATTAACACATTGAAGAAATCCTTGGTGTGTAGAAGTCCTCTGGTCAGTATTTTACCCGTAGAGATACTCACTGTAAGGTTATATTGTTGTGTCTCTTGGGTCTTATTACTTGTAATTGCAATGTTTACTTGTGTCAGTTTTAAAGGTAATATAAGTTATTTTCCAGTACTTGGTCAACACAATACAGTCTTTGCAACAACTGCTATCAAAAGTTTTAAAACAAACAAGTTCTCTTAGTTTCCACTGCCATCTTTAGGTAGCAATAACTGAAAGAAGTACTCATTACATTTCCATGCACCATTTTTATATCTGGTATGCAGTTCTTGTAAGTCTTCCGGCACTCTCTGCAGGTATCCAGACTGTACATTTTGTAAAAGTCTTTCCTGTAATGAGCGGAAAACTTTGTCCAGTTGAAACCTGTTGAAGACAAAGATGATCTATCAAATGTATTTAACATGGAAAACATGCAGTTTATAACCATAACTGTATAGCTACAACCATATTTGTTATCTCACTGTCAAGCCACAGAAAATGCACTTTTCTCCTGAATGCGTCCTTTTCCACTACTGCTTTGAAGTGGGAACACACCAGGGACAGGGTCAACAAAGCTATGTCCCCATCCTGGAGGACCACCTCTGCAAAAATGATTTCCAACAGGCAAGATGGCAACTGAAACAAATAAGATTTCATTTTAAATGTTCTATTGGAAGACAGTTAGTATAAAGCCAAAGAGCATTAATGGAAATACTGAAAGCATGAGCACTGAATGTATTTGATAAATATTGAATTCCCAAAAATAGAAACACATGCAAACAAACAAAATCTAAAATAAATGATTAATAAATAAAATACCTGCTCAATACAGGTTGCCAACTGCTGCCCCTGCTCTCTTCCATGCGTCATGGACTCTATCCGTCTTCTCTTCCTACGTAGAAATGTCAAAGGGTGACATCAGCAAGATGCTTCTCATGTAACACATGAAAATCCTCAACTTTTACAATAGAAACTATTATTGTTGACATTACAAACTACAGCACCTTTTCTGTTCCTATAACCCATACCTTTGGTGTTCCACTGGAGCTTCACTCATGCCAGAAGCTTCTACGTGAATTGTAGGAGCTACGTCAACAGTGGTGGTCGGTGGTGGTGGGATGACAGTTAGTTAATGCTTTATAAGGATTATCATAATTATAATAATTATTCTATTAAAAGCAGTTTTACAAATGATAAATGGAAGCAAAATACATTTCTTCGACCTCATATTTACCAAGAACTGCTTGTCCACAGCTGTTTAGAGAGATTTCCTGCACATGGTGTGATAGTCCTCTCTCTAGCTGCTTCTCCAAAAGTTTTGCATTGGTGTTTCTGTTTTTGTGGTGCACAAGGTTTCTCATCAAAAAGATGTGTGTTGATGGTGCCATGTTGTTCAGAAAGTAGTTATTTTTCTGCATGGTAGAAAAAAGCTGCTCAGCCACCTGAGTTAAAGAACCCTGCAGTTCAGGGACCAGATTGATCCTTCTTAAGACTTCCTGTGGATTGTTTGTGTTTGCCTGGTGGAATCTGTCATATAACACATAGTGGTCTGAGGAGCCAGTGACAGGATGGCCATCTTCATCAGGACTTGGTAACTTTTCAGTCAGCCATGGTAGAGAGACACTGAGTGTTGTCTGCTGTGCTGCTGTGATGTTCTCTGGGGTAGATGCAGCCAGTCTCCCTTCATGTGGTTGGAAAGGCAGTGAGGTTGGGGATCGGAGGTTGCCATGAGTTGCCAAGCCCCGAGCAGAATTGTACACAGACACATTTGGCAGATGCATCCAAGACAAAAGGAGATCTGCATAATCTCTTGGAGACTCTGCCCTTAGGTTAAACTTCAAACTGTAAACCACACCATGAGGGCACAGGATCACTGACCACCCACCTATAACAAACGTTGAAAAACAAAGTTATTATAAAATATACAAATAATTACTCTCAAAGTTCTGATGCTCCAGGTGTGATGTCCATTACCAGATGCTCCCCAGATTTTCTGGAATATTTTATCATATGAATGACGTGTCTTCATTTCCTCCCTCAGTCTGACAACAAGATCCATCCGCGATCCATTCCAATCCAAATTGCAGGCCTTACACAGCTTGCGCACTGTTGAAACCTTTTATAAATACAGAGAATGAAAAAATTAAGAAGGTTCTGTCTTTAAATTAAGAGACCACATCAAATGTTCGGTGTCTCTTGTTTTACTATTTTGAGGCATTTTGATTTTATTATATAAACTACTGACAACGTTTCTACAAAACTCACATTAAAAATATTGTCATTTTTGAATAAGTTATGTAGAGATAAAGATTTAAGAACAATCCAGACATACAGCTTTACCTTCTGCTTCATGAGTTCATCAACAAGCCGGTCCTCAGACACCATAGTGACTTCTGCTTCAGTGGAGGACTTTGAAGATGAACGTTTTTCAAACTCTGTGTTTAACACTGTCTCAGATTTGCGTGTATTCTTCCCAATCCATGGGGCCCAGCGCTCAAAACTAGGACGAACAGCAAAGGTGTTTTTTGCTCCTCGACCTGGGAGATAACAAACACATTAATGATGCGTTTGTTAAATCATAAAATTAATGTTTTTACAAATTAGGAGACGTTTGAAAGCATGTTAATACTTTTGGAAAATCCACGTGCAATCATCTCCAGTTGTACAGAATCCCAGAACTCTTCAATGTTCACGTCACCAGTGAAGTCTTCAGAGGCTTCTTGCATGTCAGTCACTAGTAGGAAATGAAATGTATTCGTTAACACACATATGTACACACTATATATATGTGTGATATATATATGTGTGTGTGTGTGTGTGTGTGTGTGTGTGTGTGTGTGTGTGTGTGTGTGTGTGTGTGTGTGTGTGTGTGTGTGTGTGTGTGTATGCACATTTAAAGACTCTAAAACCAAACTAGACATTGTAGCTAACCAGGTAGGTTGAAGACGCCTTTTCTGTGAAGGTCCATCACAACTATTGGCGGGTGGTAGCCACAGCACACACAGGAAAATGAATAGTCGTGATTCATTAATGCCTCGAAGTGGTAGTAGCCATGGAGGATGGTGTCTCTAGCAGGGAATGTTTCATTCCTAAGGCTTTCGAGGGAGTTTATGACCTTGGACACAGCGACGTGGTTCTGAAAGAGATATAACAGTAAAAAATAAAAATGTTAAACATTGCATTTTCTAGATGAACAAATAAGTTATTAACAAACAAACACAATATATTTGAGCATTTTTCCTCAGCCTAAATATTCCATTGCACCTACCTGCAAGTTGTGTCTTAAAAAAAGGCATAATTCCAGGCTCAATATTGCATGGTCATCAAAGTTATGCATTCCATGTGACCACTCTTGATACCTGTAGGACATTTTGCACTGTGGACATCTGCGGAAATAGGTTGAAACATCTGGAAAAAGAAAATTAGTAACTAATTAGGTGTCATGTTCAAAAATTGCAAACTATCATAAAAATAAGTAAAACAATAACTTACTCTTAATCACACCATTCATGGTGATTATCTTGGCATTTCTGGTTATTACCGCTGACTTCTCAAGATTAACTGACCCTGGACAGAAGGTACAGATCGTCTCTGTTGGATGCAACTCTGTCAGATAATCGGTCAAGGCCTTAGGCTTCACCAGGTCAGCTGGAAGGTCTGCTGGAAGCTTTTTGAATGTGTGGATGTAGTTCACAAGCCGCTTTAATTCTGCATCCAAAGGTGGGTAGACAGTGCCCTGGTGCTGATGAGGTGTTGAGGCTGTCTCTGTCTCTGTTTTAAAAAAGGACCGGTGATTTTGGAATAAATGCCATTTGCTGATGTTTTTATGCACACAAGAGACCCTTGGTTTGGCACAAGGACAATGCCACGTGTTCTGTTGTGGATTGAAGGTTACCATGATCCTCCCAAGGCGACTGTAGTATTTCACAGTAGGCTCATGCACAGAGAAACACAACTGCTTTTGGGTGTCTTCAATTGCTACTTCTACACACAGAGGCACGTGACACGCCTGAGCCTTTCTTTGTCTTTTTAGGCATGTTGCCTTTTTTGCATCGCCAACAAAATGCAATTTGATCATTTCGGATAGGACTTGTTCTTGCAGACGTTCCTCTTGAGCTGTATCCTTGCAGTACTGCAGTGACCGGATGTGTTCGCAATGCCTAGATGTTAGTCCACTTCTCACTGCCATTAAGTGATATTGGATACATTCCTCCAACTCACACTGCGCTTTATGAAAATGACCCCAGGTTTTGTTTTGTACGTGTACAGGCACAGAGAAGCCATGCCGTGGTCTTTGTACAGCAGAAATGTCATTTGTGGCATCTACACAGACACAATTTAAATGGTCGTGTACTGTTATGTCCTTTTGTTTTTTGCTGTGAGTCCTCTGGATATGTTTCCCTATGTTTTTCTTGTAGAAAGTCAAATTACAATGTGGACATTTTGCCTTTTTCAAACATTTTGGACTATTCTGGGCAGCAGAGGCAGCAGAGGAAGAAGCAACAATTGAATGTTGGGGAGAAGGAGCAGTCGGTGCTGGAGAGGTCGTGGCTGTCCTGACTGTGATGGGGTTTTGGTTGGAGGTATGGACGGCAGCTGAGGTGGATGGACTGTCTTGCTTGTTTGTGCAGGACTTCAGGTGTTGATCCATATCCGACTTTCTTATGATTGTTTTGCCACATAGGGGGCAATGATAATGCCCCCCATCTCTGCAGCTGAGGTTGCACCTGCATATCTTTTTATCTAAGATCAATTTAGGCAAAAGATAGAGGGGAAATAAGTCAGTGACACACACACACACATACATATTGTATACAGACATGTACACTTACATTCTTATATGCTTTCTACACACATAAATATATTACCTTTAAATGTAATGGAATGTCTTATGTGTGATTCCAGGTGGCACTGAAGCTTCGTGTTTCCGGTTGGTTTAAATGTTGGGCATAGGGGGCAGTGAAAGAGATGGCAGCAAGTTGTGCAGCGTTTGACCTCTGGCTTTGAATCAACGTTAAAAATCGAGTGATGCATCTACAAAAGACAGAAAAAAAGTTACAGTTGATGTTTAAATTGTAGAAAAAATTAATCTCAAAGCAAAAAGAATTCCCACAGCACAGCGTACTAATTACAGGCCGGTTCAGGGTAATTCAGTAGAGGTAGTAGTGGTCTACATGTAACAAGCTGAACAATAGAAAAACATATTTATTAGGGGTGTGCAGCAAATGTTGTCCCTTCAGAGCATCAACTTATTTTTTACTATTGGCATATAATCAAGTATCTAATCACCACAAAATAATCTGATATGGTATTGTTTTGAATCATTGCTTAAATTAGATGTATTGTAAAATTCAGGATGCTGTCAATCAGAGTTGCTTTGTACTTGATGCACATTGGGTCTGAGATCAACTTTTTGTGTAATTTTTTTTTATTTCCCTGTGCTTCTTTCTCAATGATCAGACGTTCCTCTCAAAGTCAGCTTTGCAGTTATGCTCTCAACTTTCTTGTTCTTTTGCAATCTGTCTGCATTGATGATGAGAAAAAACACAACAGGATCTTACTGTGGAAAAACACTGGATGTGAGGAAGGTGATTGTCAGATCTTGTTGTAAGATGCATTGTGTTTTTGTGTGTATATTTTTTTGAGGGTCACCTGTCATGAAATGTAATGTCAGTATAAATGCTGAAGGAGGCAGTAATGCGACAAAAAGGGTTTTGCAGGGGTGCGTCCCTATTGGCCAATAACTATTTAATTGACAGCTCAGTGCATAGACATTATAAAGTGCAAAGACTTTATAATGTCTATGGCTCAGTGACCCGGATGTAATTGTTCAGTGCAGTTCTACAAAGTTCTAGAATGCAACGCTCCCTGGGTAACCCCACCCCTTTAGAATAATAACAGAAGCTACAGTGGCCTTCAAGGACCAGAACAATTCTAAATTTTAAACAATGCACCTGATGACATTCCAACTATGACACTTTCAAGATGGCGGCACTAGGCCTTGGTCCAAAATATGCAGAAATATGGACATATATGAGACCCTTTCTAAGGGAAAAAATAATAATTCAAAACATTTTTCTCGGCTATTATGCACTAAATTAAATGTACTTATGGCTATTATAATTACTTTCTACAAAATCTGCTAGGAAATAAAACCCCAAATTCTACACACTGCAGGTTTAATTTGCATTTATGTTTACAAATGTTACCTTCATGGAGAACTGCGAGAGGCAGAACGGACAGTGATGGTGCCGGCAGCAGGAGTCACATTTTTCCCCTTCTGAATATGTATCACAATAGGTAACATTAAACATTCTGAGATCACACCACTCACAATAAGGCCTACATTTAGTACTGGATCAATGGAAATGTTGAATGTTCTGCCCCAGATTAAGTCAACAATAAAACTGTCGTTTCACGAACATTAAATCACGAACAGTTACATACTGTTATACCTTTAATAAAACAAAAGAAAAAGTGTTGGGAACGTGGCGTGTAATTTAATAAGCCGGTATATAATAAGTCTATCAAACTAATTTCATACAATGTTCCGATCTAGTTAAATAATACGTTTTATTTTAGATCAAACAAATAAAACGTATTCTCTTTCAGTACTCACACTTGCTTGTAATCCATGGACATATAAAGAAAGTTGTATTCCGTTCTTTAACTTCTTCTTCTTCTCTGGTTAAATTTCCGGTCTGCTGGTGGAGGTTTCTGTGGGTGGAGGTCTGCAGCCAGACTCTCTTGGTGAGGGATGCATTCATGTTTGAGATTCATAGATTGAATATAAAATGGATGTAGCATCCGGGCTGATCTCAGTTATTCTAACTGCATCCAATACAGAGTAAAACATTTCGCAATAGAAATCAATTCTTGTGCAAGGTTTATTTAATAAGCGTGGGTGTGTTTTAATTAGTTTGGTGTTCTCAGTAACCGCTTGAAGCTAAAACAAGTTTATAATTACGAGTTTGAAAATACAA
Organism: Ammodytes marinus; assembly: GCF_949987685.1. Lineage (NCBI taxonomy): Eukaryota > Metazoa > Chordata > Actinopteri > Uranoscopiformes > Ammodytidae > Ammodytes > Ammodytes marinus. Next base: position 387,840 of record NC_137226.1, read on the forward strand.
CGGAAAATCACCCACAACCGTGTTCCTATGAAGTGTTCCTACGGTTGAAGCTAAAGCCATAAATCACCTTTTTATGTTCAGTAGCCTATTACTGAAGCAGTAAACTATATTGATTGATTACTGTCTGAGTAATTCTACATGTAGAAACATTTCATGGGAATGCAAAGTGTACTGAGAGGTGAACTGGGGTTTGCTTGGTTTTTCTTTACTTTAAAAACATTTTATTCACACGTTTTTGACATGACCACAAAGAAACATTTAGTGAGTAAAGAAAAGTGGAAACAAGATAAGAATAAAAGTAGAGTAAAAAAAGAAAGAGAAAAAATAAATTATAATTTAAGAAGAAAAAACAGTGAAATAAGCAAATGAAGATTACTAAGCAGCTACAGATCAGTATGAACATTTACAGTTCTTTCTCATGAATTCATTTGCTTCAAATAATGTGTCCACAAAAAAAGGAAAAAGGAATACACAAATAAAAACTTGGTCTAGGCCTAGAAGTCAGTGCAGATGCGCCTACATATGGACACACTCAATTAGTTTTGAATTGGGACCGGTTAATGGAAATTATCCAAAATGAGTCGGGAAAAATATGACTTAAAAATGAAGAGCATCATATTAATAGCTGCAGATACTGTAACACACTACAACACAGAGGAGTTTTATTATTATTATTATTTATTTATTTATTCGGGACAGTGCATATTCATGAACAGCTGTAACATTTACAGCTGTAAAAATGCCAGATTTTAGCAAAAATGCTAGATTTCATCTGTTGTCCCTGGCATGCAAAGAAATACAGGTTAAAAAAAGAATACAAAAACAAAGGCACAAATAACACAAGAAAATAAAAGAGTTTAAAGGTGGTCACAGACTTGGTTTTGTTTGAGGTGTGTTTTGAAGGTTGAATCATTTTGTGAGTCTCTTATTGTGAGTGGGAGAGTATTCCAATATTTAGTTCCTTTGACTGACAGGACAGTTTGTCTGAATGTAGTGCGTCTGTATGGGACGTCACTTATTGTCTTTATTTTATCAAGTAAAATATGAGTTGAAGGTTAACTCAGAGTGCAACAGCTTATAAAAAAAAATCCTTGTTTAAAGGTGAAGTAAGAGATTTATATATGTTAATATAAGTGTTAAATCGCTCTTTATTCATACAGTGATCACTTACATAATGTGCGCATTTCATAAAGCCGATCTCTCAGTCATAGTGTTGCCACCCGTCCCGTTTTTCTAAACTGACCATTCTGCTTACTGAACCTTAAAGCTGCAGTTGAGATTTTTCTTACTGTAATATTTGGCAAAACTGTCATAATAGCCATTCAGCTATATGTAGGTGAAGTGGTCTGAAAATATGTTTTTATCACTTTGCTCCCCCCTGCCTCTGTGTGCTTTCCCCCAAAATTGCCACCGCTCATGTTAATTTTGACCAATCAGAGCGAGGTCAGATTCTCCGTTCTTATTGGCTGTGGGACCTTGGCAACGACGTTGATGCGTCAGTTGCGTGAGCGTTCACGACCCTAGCAGTCTGACACTAGCCTACTGTTTGGTACTAGGCTACTACGGCGGACAGCGAGTAGCAATGTCTTCACAAACGAACCCTCAATTTACCATTCCCAGGATACCACGTCAAGACCTCTCCGACCGCAACCTCGTCCCCTTCCTCTGCCCCTAGGCTGCCTGCCGCTAGCAGCAGGATGTCCGCTGGCCCTATATCCCTCGTCCTGTGCTCAGTGTTGCCAACTCATAGCGATTTTGTCGCTATATTTAGTGACTTTTCAGCCCCCCTGGCGACTTTTTTTTTCAAAACAGCGACAAGCGACAAATCTAGCTTTTTTTCTGGTGTTATTGGTGACTTTTTTCGCCAAAGCAAGTATCACCTCTTCTCAACGAGCAGCGGGAGCACTGACACGCAGCCCGCTCCTCGCGCAGCAGCCCCGAGCAGCCCCTCCCAGCTGCGGTCAGAGCAGGAGCATAGATAGTAGGAGAAACACACACACACCTCTCCGCTCTGTTACAATTAGTTTGCTATCTTGCCTGGCTGTTACAGCTACTTTTGTTTGGCCTACCAGGGGCCTGTTTCAGGTAGCTGGTTTTACATACTCTGAGTTTAATCCTGCGCTCTGAGTTGGTAAACTCAGAGCGCAGGGTTGATGAGTAACTCTGGGTTTTCGGTTTCAGAACAGTGGATCAGCGTTGGGTTTATCAACTCTGAGCGTGTTCACTCTGGGTGGAGCATGTGCGTAAAAGCCATCGTCAATGGATCGCTGATAACATGATTCACCATGGAAACAGAAGAAACAAATGCTTGATCCTCCCACTTTTCCACTTCTCAAAAAAGAAAAAAAGAAATCTCCGCTCCTCCCACTAGAGTTAGAAATATTAACGAATGAGTTTATGGTAGCCTATGGAGAAGAATTAACGGGATATTGTCTCATAACTCTGATCTAATCTCCTCGGCAATTCAGAAAAAAAAACAGAGCAAACATTTTTTGTCAAGAGAATCATTTCGCTTCCGTATGAGAAGCCATAGTCTATTTTAAAAAGTTACGCATATCAGCTGTAAAGTAATAAAGCTGGCGCGGCACAGCATTGCTGACAGTGTTTTATATTTGCTGTATAATATGTTGGCAAGCTATAGCCTAATAACCTACTGTGCAGTAAACAGAACAGACTGTCGCTTCTTTTAAATGGGGAGTGAAAGACATTAACGTCAAGACACATTAGGTGACAGTTTCCATTGAAGAGCCTGATTGATTTATTACCAGATCCATTTTCCTCAAGTGATCACAGTTTAAATTATAATATAATTTTTATATTCATATTAGGCTATTTAACGAGGCTCGTCTGTGACAGGATCGCAGAAGTGAACTGTAACGATCGCGTGCAGCCGCAGCGTTACATGAATCCACCTGACATAAATCTGTTCAGTGGCACATACGTTAAAAAACATACAATACAAATAGGTTTATTAATCTGAATGTAGAGCATGTCACGATGTGTAAGGTGGCCGTCTATGAACGGACCGAGGGCTGAGAACAAGGCTACTGATCAGATAAATGATCGTTCAAACGTAAAATCATCAGGAAATTATAAAAACATCCCGATGGAGATTTTTATGGAGTGATTTTGCTTCAAACTGTACAGGGACGCGTGTGACAGTGACACTCTTTCTTCAGTCGGAGCTGCAGCGTAAAGTGAAAACAAACTCAGGGTAGGACTAACCACCTCCCGAGCAGGTTAGACCCACGGCGTATGTTGCCGCAGTAACTGACCCTCGGTTGCGCTGAACCTGCTACCTGAAACGGAAAACCCAGAGTTTCCACCAACTCAGAGCGAACAAACTCTGGGTTGCCTCAAAACCAGCTACCTGAAACAGGCCCCAGAACACTTACAATGATTTTAAGCTAACATACATGGTATGTCTGTCATTAAAATGAAGATTACTAATGATTAATCACCTCGGAATCGGACATGGTGTTTGTCTGCAGCTTCAATTAACAAAGGCTGACTGTTAGTGTTAACTATCATGCGTGTGTGTGTTTTAATTAGTTTGGTGTTCTCAGTAACCGCTTGAAGCTAAAACAAGTTTATAATTACGAGTTTGAAAATACAACGGAAAATCACCCACACCCGTGTTCCTATGAAGTGTTCCTACGTTTGAAGCTAAAGCCATAAATCACCTTTTTATGTTCAGTAGCCTATTACTGAAGCAGTAAACTATATTGATTTATTACTGTCTGAGTAATTCTTCATGTAGAAACATTTCATGGGAATGCAGAAAAAACAAATTATAATTTAAGAAGAAAAAAAAGTTAAATAAGCTAACGAAGATTACTAAGCAGCTACAGATCACTATGAACATTTACAGTTCTTTCTCATGAATTCATTTGCTTCAAATAATGTGTCCACAAAAAAAGAAAAGAAATACACAAATAAAAACTTGGTCTAGGCCTAGAAGTCAGTGCAGATGCGCTAGGCCTAGACCAAGTTAATCGAAATTATCCAAAATGAGTCCGGAAAAATATGAGTTGAAAATGATAAGCATCATATTAAACCTGCAGTGTGTAGAATTTTGGGTTTTACTTCCTGGCAGATTTTGTAGAAAGTAATTATAATATCCATAAGTACATTTAATTTAGTGCATAATAGCTGAAAAAAATGTTTTGAATTATTTTTTTTCCCTTAGAAAGGGTCTCATATATGTCCATATTTCTGCATATTTTGGACCAAGGCCTAGTGCCGCCATCTTGAAAGTGTCATAGTTGGAATGTCATCAGGTGCATTGTTTAAAATTTAGAATTGTTCTTGTCCTTGAAGGCCACTGTAGCTTCTGTTATTATTCGAAAGGGTTGGGGTTACCCAGGGAGCGTTGCATTCTAGAACTTTGTAGAACTTTCTTGATGATGTCATATTACACACTGCACCTTTAATAGCTGCAGATACTGTAACACACTACAACACATAGGAGTGCATTTATTGTCTTTATTTTATCAAGTAAAATATGAGTTGAAGGTTAAAGAGTGCAACAGCTTATAAAAAAAATCCTTGTTTAAAGGTGAAGTAAGTGATTTATTTATGTTAATATAAGTGTTAAATCGCTCTTTATTCGTACAGTGATCACTTACATAATGTGTGCGTTTCATAAAGCCGATCTCTCAGTCATAGTGTTGCCACCCGTCCCGTTTTTCTAAACTGACCATTCCACTTACTGAACCTTTATTAACATAGGATGACTGTTAGTGTTAACATGCAGTGACCCTTTTGGCAGAATCTGCTCTAATGAGAGAAATGGCATTTGATTGATTTATCAAGAGCAGTGAAAACGGGACTCGTCACAGTGGAGCAGCAGTGAGGGATGCACGACTATTAGTTTGAACGGCATTCATGTTTGAGATTCATAGACTGAATATAAAATGGATGTAGCATCCGGGCTGATCTCAGTTATTCTAACTGCATCCAATACAGAGTAAAACATTTCGCAATAGAAATCATTTATTGTGCAAGGTTGAATAAGCGTGGGTGTGGTGAATGCTTAGTGTCACCTATGTGTTTTCATTAGTTTGGTGTCATCAGTAACCACTTGAAGCTAAACAAACAACGATGAGTTTGAAAATACAACGGAAATTCTCCCACACCTGTTCCCATGAAGCATGAAACTAAGGCCATGGATTATCTATTCATGCACTGACAGAACAGGTCTTGGATCTATCTTGATTACTGACTGAGTAATTATACATGTAGAAACATTTCATGGGAATGCAAAGTGCATTGAGAGGTGAACTGGGGTTTGCATGGTTTTTCTTTACTTTAAAAACGTTTTATTTATCAGTTTCTGACATGACCACAAAGAAACATTTAGTGAGTAAAGAAAAGTGGAAACAAGATAAAAATGAAAGTAGAGTAAAACAAGAAAGAGAAAAAATAAATTATAATTTAAGAAGAAAAAAAGTGAAATAAGCAAACGAAGATTACTAAGCAGCTACAGATCAGTATGAACATTTACAGTTCTTTCTCATGAATTCATTTCTTCAAATAATGTGTCCACAAAAAAAAGGGAAAAAGGAATACACAAATAAAAACTTGGTCTAGGCCTAGAAGTCAGTGCAGATGCACTGACTTCTAGGCCTAGACCTAGTTAATGGAAATTATCCAAAATGAGGCCGGAAAAATATGAGTTGAAAATGATGAGCATCTTATTACTATAATAGCAGCCGTGTCGGTAGGACTTGCAAGACTTACTCAATGCGCGGGGGTCAGGGGGGCGCAGTGCGCATGTGCGCAAATGTATATGTGTGTGTGTGTGTGTGGGGGGGGGGGGGGGGGATATTGGGACTCGGCAAATGCGCGGGGGGCGCAGTGCGCATATGGGGGGAGGGGGACTCGGCAAATGCATCGGGGCGACCCGTGACACAACTTCTACCTGCCGGCTTCCCTCACCTGCCGCTGTATACGCAGCTGCCGCTCAGAAGAAGCAAGATCACGGCCCAGTCACTGCACTGTCTCAGGTAAGAGCTGGCTATAGGCTACACTTTGCTGCTCAACTTTTTATTTATTTTAAAATGACTCTCCTCGGTCATATTATTATTATCCTGTTGTAGGGGAGGGCGCGTTATATGCCCCCTCCCCCACACTCCCCGCTCCCCAAAACTGTTTAATTTTTTAAACCTGCAGTGTGTAGAATTTTGGGTTTTATTTCCTAGCAGATTTTGTAGAAAGTAATTATAATATCCATAAGTACATTTAATTTAGTGCATAATAGCTGAAAAAAACGTTTTGAATTATTTTTTTCCCCTTAGAAAGGGTCTCATATATGTCCATATTTCTGCATATTTTGGACCAAGGCCTAGTGCCGCCATCTTGAAAGTGTCATAGTTGGAATGTCATGAGATGCATTGTTTAAAATGTAGAATTGTTCTTGTCCTTGAAGGCCACTGTAGCTTCTGTTATTATTCTAAAGGGGCGGGGTTACCCAGGGAGCGTTGCATTCTAGAACTTTGTAGAACTTTCTTGATGATGTCATATTACACACTGCTCCTTTAAAGTGGGAAAGTCACACTCCCCCGCTGCCCAGGAATGTTTAATTTGTTAAAGAGTCGGTGATTTGTATTTCTTCTATATTTTAAATGACTGTCCTCCTTCAGCGTCGGCCATTTGTAGCCTATTACTTCTGTCTCACTCCTGGCCTACAGCAATACTGCTTTGAACTCACCCCATTTCCGTCTCCAATATACTATCTATGTCTCCAACACACAAGCCCTGCTTTAATTCACTGTAGTTAGGTTGCTGCCTTATTAGCTGTTGTGACAGTTAACCTACCATTTCTTGCTTTGCCCATTGTTGCTATTTATTTACATGTTGCTTCTGTAAATGCACACTGTTTTTCAGTTTCAGAAGCAGCTGTCTGTTATAAGTATTTTCGTTCTGTACAAGTGACATCTATTTTGCAGGGAGTTTTTCCTCAGATGAGCTAAAGGTCTAAGGGCAGGGGGTGTCTGTCATATTGTTGTTTACGGACTGTGAAGCCTGCTGAGGCAAATGGCTGATATTGCTATATTAAGAAAAACTGATTTCATTTGACTTTTCAACTAATCCACAGTTGTTGCCACATTTTCCTACAGTTGCTGCTGCCCAAAACCGCTCCCCCCCCCCACACACACCCATTTGCTGCTTCCCGAAGTAGTATGTAGGAGGTAAGTCTGCATGGTTTTTTTAACAGGGTTAAATGTGTAATGAGGCCTGTGCTCTGAATACATGTAGAAAATGGCTACATTACATCTCTAGCCCCTTTTACACAGAGATTGCGGCATATTGACGGAACAACATCACTCCAAAATGCCGGCTTTGCTTGCTTCTGTGTTATTTACACAGAAGCAAGCAACGCCGGCCTGCTGGCGCATCAGTAGCCCCTTTTACACAGCGCTCCGGAATGAAAGAGGTGCTTGTAAACAGCGTCAGGTGTGACGTAAACATTTAGCGCCGAGCCGGTCAGCTGCTTTACAACAACAATACTGGCCGGTGAATTGAGAGCAGAAGTGCTGGAGCTTGCAGTAAGAGGGCCGTATTTTACTGTCCCCACGATGTGCCAGTTGATCTCGCTACGCGCTGAGTCCAACATCTCTGGGACTGTTAACCAAACTGACAAAAATCACTCCGCTGCTCACTGCTTCACCTCTGTGTCTGTCTGTGTGTGTGTGTGTGTGTGTGTGTGTGTGTGTGTTTGTGTGACAGGTTGGTTGTGAGCGAGTCTCTTTGTGAGACAGACATAAACATACACACAGTGTGTGAAGTCACGTTACTGTAGGCAGAAATAAAGTGTGGATATACGCTCAGACTTAGGATAATAATAGCGGCGGCGGAATCCAGTCAAGACGATGTGAGTACGTTTGGCCGCATATTAAGACAGTAACTTCAGGCTGCAGCCCGCAATGTAAACGTTCCGCAGTAATTTTCTCCATAAATTGTGTTATTTATGTTGGGGGATAATGCTTTGTTAGCTAGATGGAACTCTTGTTAAACATATTGGCCGATTAGAATTATTATTTGTAGAGTGTGCGAGTCTTGAGTTGTGTTAGCAAAACAGTAGCTCTGTGGCTAACAGCTGAGCCCGAGCCTTCAGTCAGCTGAAGCAGACAGTCTAGCGGGGCGAGCAGACTATTCCACCGTTCCTTGGTCGTTCCTATTTACTGGCGTACTGAACTACGTTTTAGTTACATAAGAACCTAGAGCAAGAGCCCTTCACTGCGCGTCGGGCTCCTGCTTCAGCTTGTCGGTCTTTATTTCTAGCAAGTGACCCGTTCGCTATACTTTATCCCTTACTTAGCCTAGCCTAGCTTTCCCATTGTACAACTTCTCCTGGGCAGAAATAGACTCATACACTCTGCAAAATGAAGCGCGGGGGTTTGGATTGAGCAACGGACCTTATGATCAGCTAGATTATACGGCGTTCCTTTTATTTGGTGATTTTTACGGGACATCAGGCCGCCGTGGTTAATGTTAAACACACGTCCTTCAACTGCTAACATGGTCGCATGTTTAGAACGTAGACTATGGAACGTCAAACGCCCCCCAGTTCCGCATCAACAAGCTGGAGCATTTAAACAGAGAGGCGGAACTGATCGTGTCGGGAATCTTACTACCCCCCGAGGTAGTAAAATTCCCGGAACGATCACTCGCACCTTTCTTCCCTCGTTCCGCAACTGTCGCATTTATACAGCAGGGCGGAGGGCCGAAAGGCCGGCATATTCCCGGCTTTCACTGGCTGTGTAAAAGGGGCTTCTGATACTCTCTGAATATATCATATATATGTCATAAGGCCTAACAACAGAAATGCAGAGAAAATCCCTCTAATTTGGATGCATCCACCAATTACATTTTGGCTCACTATTTACATTACAAAGCAAGCAATAGTGTACTGCTTTCCTTACATTGAAATCAGGTATGGATAAAACAAGTGCTGTATGCATTAAAAGCACTTTTCAATATAGCTTTGCCTGAAATTCTCTGCTGAAAGTTATCATACACAAATGCCTGTGTCGCACATATTTGAACTGAGGCCTCACTAAATATTGTGACAAAATATCAGATTACTGTCTTAATGAAAACAATTAACAATTCACCTGCACAGATGATAGTAAACAGTTTAAAATGTAATGTTTGTTTCCTAAACATTGAAAGTTACATGTGTCAACCGTGAAACAGAATAAAATTTTTGTTTTCGACCAGAAGAATGACCTAAAACAAATGTGTTTTTCTGTATGCACACTTTGAGCCATGACTTTTAATACATACTACACTTAACATTGTACAATTACCCCTTTAATCCATACATTTGTTTGCTTTATAATGTAATAATTCAATTACACTATTAGAAAACAATATTTTGCTTACTTCATAATGTAACAGGTGAACCACAATGTAATAAGTTGGAACATTATGTGCAAAATGTTATTACATTATCCACTTAGCAATTTGTTACAATATGTCGTTATGGGTCGTTGATACCTTATGTGCTCTCACCATAACATTGCTTTACTTTGCCTAAATTGTGTCTAAACAGTGACGCTCCCTCTCACACACATCTCTTTCTTTCTAATTCGGACTACTACACAGCTCATTGCTGTCCCCAGCCTCTAACATCAATGCTGCAGAACACACAACCACGCTTGGAGCTGATCTTCTTACAAACTGCTGCCCTGACACTAACATGGTAAATATGTTTTGAGGTTATTTAATGTTAGTGCAGATGCACTGACTTCTAGGCCTAGACCTAGTTAATGGAAATGATCCAAAATGAGTCCGGAAAAATGTCTTGAAAATGATGAGCATCATATTAATAGCTGCAGATACTGTAAAACACTACAACACATAGGAGTGCATTTATTGTCTTTATTTTATCAAGTAAAATATGAGTTGAAGGTTAACTCAGAGTGCAACAGCTTGTAAAAAAATCCTTGTTTAAAGAACATAGGATGACTGTTAGTGTTAACATGCAGTGGCCCTCTTGGCAGAATCTGCTCTAATGAGAGAAATGGCATTTGATTGATTTATCAAGAGCAGTGAAAACGGGACTAGTCACAGTGGAGCAGCAGTGAGGGATGCACGACTATTAGTTTTAACGGCATTCATGTTTGAGATTCATAGACTGAATATAAAATGGATGTAGCATCCAGGCTGATCTCAGTTATTCTAACTGCATCCAATACAGAGTAAAATATTTCGCAATAGAAATCAATTCTTGTGAAAGCTTTAATAAGCGTTGGTGTGTTTTCACTTGTTGGGTGTTATCAGTAACCGCTTGAAGCCAAACAAACAACGATGGGTTTGAAAATACAACGGAAAATCACCCACACCTGTTCCCATGAAGCATGAAACTAAAGCCATAAATCACCTGTTCATGCACTGCCAGAACAGGTCTTGGATCAATCTTGTAACTGTTTCAGTATTTCTTCATGTAGAAACATTTCATGGGAATGCAAAGTGCATTGAGAGGTGAACTGGGGTTTGCTTGGTCTTTCTTTACTTTAAACACTTTTTATTCATCCGTTTTTGACAAAACCACAAATAAACATTTAGTGAGTAAAGAAAAGTGGAAACAAGATAAGAATGAAAGTAGAGTAAAAAAAGAAAGAAAAAATTAATAATAATTTATGAAAAAAAAAATTAAATAAGCAAACGAAGATTACTAAGCAGCTAGAGATCAGTATGAACATTTACAGTTCTTTCTCATGAATTCATTTGCTTCAAATAATATGTCCACAAAAAAAGGGAAAAAGGAATACACAAATAAAAACTTGGTCTAGGCCTAGAAGTCAGTGCAGATGCGCATTCATATGGACACACTCAATTAGTTTTGAATTGGGACCGGTTAATGGAAATTATCCAAAATGAGGCCGGAAAAGCATTACTTGAAAATGATGAGCATCATATTAATAGCTGCAGATACTGTAAAACACTACAACACATAGGAGTGCATTTATTGTCTTTATTTTATCAAGTAAAATATGAGTTGAAGGTTAACTCAGAGTGCAACAGCTTGTAAAGAAAAATCCTTGTTTAAAGGTGAAGTAAGTGATTTATATATGTTAATATAAGTGTTGAATCGCTCTTTATTCGTACAGTGATCACTTACATAATGTGCGCGTTTCATAAAGCCGATCTCTCAGTCATAGTGTTGCCACCCGTCCCGTTTTTCTAAACTGACCATTCCGCTTACTGAACCTTTATTAACATAGGATGACTGTTAGTGTTAACATGCAGTGGCCCTCTTGGCAGAATCTGCTCTAATGAGAGAAATGGCATTTGATTGATTTAGCAAGAGCAGTGAAAACGGGACTCGTCACAGTGGAGCAGCAGTGAGGGACGCACGACTATTAGTTTTAACGGCATTCATGTTTGAGATTCATAGACTGAATATAAAATGGATGTAGCATCCGGGCTGATCTCAGTTATTCTAACTGCATCCAATACAGAGTAAAACATTTTGCAATAGAAATCATTTATTGTGCCAGGTTTAATAAGCGTGGGGGTGGTGAATGCTTAGTGTCACCTATGTGTTTTCATTTGTTTGGTGTTATCAGTAACCGCTTCAAGCTAAACAAACAACGACGAGTTTGAAAATACAACGGAAAATCACCCACACCTGTGTTATCATGAAGCATGAAACTAAGGCCATGGATCACTTCATGCACTGAACATGTCTTGGGATCTATCCTGTTTACTGTTTCAGTATTTCTTCATGTAGAAACATTTCATAGGAATGCAAAGTGTATTGAGAGGTGAACTGGGATTGTCATGGTTTTTCTTTACTTTAAAAACGTTTTATTTATCAGTTTTTGACATGACCACAAAGAAACATTTAGTGAGTAAAGAAAAGTGGAAACAAGATAAGAATGAAAGTAGAGTAAAACAAGAAAGAGAAAAAAATAATAATAATTTAAGAAGAAAATAAAGTGAAATAAGCAAACGAAGATTACTGAGCAGCTACAGATCAGTATGAACATTTACAGTTCTTTCTCATGAATTCATTTGCTTCAAATAATGTGTCCACAAGAAAAAGGAAAAAGGAATACACAAATAAAAACTTGGTCTAGGCCTAGAAGTCAGTGCAGATGCACTGACTTCTAGGCCTAGACCAAGTTAATGGAAATGATCCAAAATGAGTCCGGAAAAATATGTCTTGAAAATGATGAGCATCATATTAATAGCTGCAGATACTGTAAAACACTACAACACATAGGAGTGCATTTATTGTCTTTATTTTATCAAGTAAAATATGAGTTGAAGGTTAACTCAGAGTGCAACAGCTTATAAAAAAAATCCTTGTTTAATTAACATAGGCTGACTGATAGTGTTAACATGCAGTGACCCTCTTGGCAGAATCTGCTCTATACAGCGTATACAGCCATGCCACTGGCACAACTCTCAGAAATGTACTTTGCACTAGCAGCTCTGTGCTTGTAGAACCAACTGCCACCTGACACATGCGATTCCCCCTCCATTTCTGCCTTTAAATCAAGGCTCAAAACCCATATGTACACCCTGGCTTGTCCTCCCCATTAACTATCTTACCTCTGCACTACTATCTTTGTTTACATGTGGATGTCTGGCTATTATACTCCTTCTAAACTCCACAGAACAAAACTATTGAATGATATTGAATGATAACCTATGCTGGAAATGTAAAACTGAAATTGTTACTTTTCTCCATTGTATCTGGGAGTGTGCTATCGTCAGGCCTCTCTGGACTGAGATTATTCAGTGTTTCCCGCACGTTCACTCAGCAGCGGCGCGGCAAAATGGCTTAGGGCTCAGAGGTTAAAAGGCTGGTACAAGCTCTTAAGGGATGCACTGTGCACAATGTATATATACATAGTTAAATAATGTATATTACATTTTTTTCATTTTTTCATTTAACTTTTATTTATCCTCGAGAGACCAATTGAGGGGTGACCCTCATTTTCAATGACGTCGAGTTCAAACAAATTCAAAGGAAAAACAACAATACATAAACAATATTCAACGCAAATACATCAAATACATAACAACAGGTGAAGAGAAAAACAATTGAAACATTTACACAGTGGTGAAGATTAAGTGGTAACAATTAAAATTAAATGGGTGAAAGTACAATATAGCCTAATTAAAACAGTTACAGGTAGAGTTTGGCAGATTTAAAATAGTTTGTTTAAATTGGTTTAATTTGCAGATGAGTCTAAAAAGCTGGGTGAAAAAAGAAAGGCAGACGGGGACAATGGAGGAGCTCAGGTTAGTAAAGCAAATTAGGGAAGCAAACTTTCAAGCTAATGAGAATTTTCTTTTGGATTTGAATGCATAATGCAAGGTGATATTATTTGAACATTACAAATACATGTATATAGGGTAATTTGAAGGAAACAAATACGATTTCTAGCATTTCTTACTTGTTGTTTAAGTGCTCAAGTTTATTACAGAAAATACAGGTAGACCAAGTAAGGGAGGAAAGAGAAGTGACAGAGAAGCAAGGAGAAGATTCAAGATTCAAGATTTTTATTCGTGTCCCTAGAGGGCAAATTGGTTTACAGCGAGGAGAGGCGACAACTCATAACAGTACAAAACAGTGACGGACACAAACATCACAACATGTACGCAGGCCTGGGCACTAAAGTGCAAAGTGCAAGAATCAGGGAAAAACCAACACAACAAAGTCAGTTCCAATCCCTCCACAGCTTAAGACGGGCCACGCTGGGGATAGTCTCGCTGTATGGCAAAACTGGCCCGAGATATGAGCAGAGGGTTCTCTTAGTAAAGAGTGTTCCCTCTCTGAGAAGGCAATCCAGGGCAACTTTCTCCTTCTGTAATCCTAGCTCTGACTAGATAGACACAGGTCTGACCGTCATGAAATAAATAAAATAAAATCATAAACTAAAATCATAAAATCATAAAATCATAAAATAAATCAAACATAAAATCCTAGAAACGTAACATCATAAAGTGCCAAGATAAAGTGCTATGTGGTCAACAGCAAACAATCAATAGCAGCAAAATAAAGTGCAGAGTGCAGTTAGCAGCAATGCCCACAACAGCAACAATATCAACAGTACAGTACCATAAACACCATCAACAATATAAAAAATCGAAAAACCAATCAACAATAGCAGCATTTATCTGCTGCTGGCAGCATTGGTTGCTCAAATCGAGGCAGGGGCAAAGGAAAACTTGTATCTGTTTTTGGTGGTCGGAGGGACACACAGGCGAAGGCCAGATGGCAACACTCTATATTCAGAATTAAGAGGGTGGGCACTGTCTAGTCGTATGGACCTAGATTTTTTGAGCAACTGTTTGCAATAAAAAGGATCAAGGCCTACTAACTGGATACCAGTGATTTTCGCAGCAGTTTTTACTATTCCCCCAAGATAATTTTTGTCCTTGGTAGTGAGGTTACCTTACCAGCATATGATAGAGAAGGAGATGACAGAATGAACAGGCTTTTGTCAACATTGAATCGAATTGAATTTTCTAAGACAGTAGAGGCGTTGCTGGCCTTTCTTGCACAGCATTTCAGTGTTTGCATTACATTTCAAGTTATTATCAATGATAGTGCCCAGATATTTATAACAGGACACGATTTCCACAGGCTGGCCACAGATGACAGTGCTCTCGGTGGGATGGGGGCCACGTCTGAAATCTATACAGAGCTCTTTTGTTTTTGAGATGTTAAGCTCAAGGAACGCATCATTGCAGCAGGTCAGGACAAGAGAGAGAGGGTGCAGTGGTAGATCCTGAGAGGTGTTTTGCCCATGATTGCAGGAGATTTAATTTTTGAACAATGTGTCTTATGTAAAAAACAGTGTGTAGTGTTTTGAAATAAGTGTGTTGGAGAATTCCAAACACAGTGCAAAGCACTTATTGTGTTTGTAGGGTTGGTGCTTTTGTTTAGGGCATGGTTACAAAAGTCAGAGGTTGTAATGCTGTGGGCATAGCAACCACTTTTAGTGTTTAAGCATTAGGCAAAAATATGTAAATAAATTGTGCAAATAATTTTTTGCGTTGTGGCATTTTTTGTTTAAATATTAATTTCTATACAAAAATGTCAAAATCTGTAAATGAAGACACAAAAGGCAAAGTTACAACACCAATAATCCTATCTACAGTAATACACAGGACTGTGTGAATAGGATTTAAGTGCATATTCTCCTCTCAAAGTGCACCAGATTCATGGATTCCAATGTACAGGTACAAAAAAAATTTGGCCGGGGGCGCATGCCGGACACTGGAAGTTACCAAAGGCCCCACAAGTTGGAGAATGGGTCAATGCAAAAACTGAAACTGTATCTTAAAAATGCATGTTGAACAGATTAAGTGACAATTGGGGGGAGGGGGCGTCCTCTTGGGAAGGGTTTTGGGACCACATAAAGGTGGACAGTGACCCCAACCAATACAACTGCGAAGGCAGCTAACTTCACCGGTTCCAGGGTAACAAATGTATTTAATTTTTGTCATTGGCCTGTAGTTGCTTGTGGGGTCTGACCATGGCACACTCCCAGAGGGGAGACGAAAGGAAAAGAAACATTGGCCCCTGTCTGCTTGTATGGTTTATATTTATTTTTTAGCATGCGGGCCTTGAGTTTGACACAGTCTGGCACCTCCCGCCTACCTACTTACAGCAACAAATTAAAGGCCTACTTCACCGGTGGAAATATGAAGGTGTATTGAATTCTGAGATCCTATGTAGTATAAATGTGCAAAAATTTAAATTGGTTCATCCTAGCCTGAGAAAAGGCAGAAAGAGTGTTTTTTTTAACCCTATATTAATCTTACTGTGTACTTACACAGTAAGATAAATATAGGGTTAAAAAAAAATTACTTTATAAATATTACTGTGATGTCACAGTAGGAGAAATCACAGTAATATTTACAAAGTAAGGTTTTTTTTTAACCCTATATTTATCTTACTGTGATGTCACAGTAAGATTAATATAGGGTTAAAAAAAACACTCTTTCTGCCTTTTCTCAGGCTAGGATGAACCAATTTAAATTTTTGCACATTTATACTACATAGGATCTCAGAATTCAATACACCTTCATATTCCCACCGGTGAAGTAGGCCTTTAAACTAAATACCTTTATATCCTTTAACTCAGGGGTGGCCACTAGGTCGATCGCGATCGAGGTAGTGTGGGTCGATCGCGTGGCAGTCTTAAAAAAAAAATAAATAAAAATTATTGAATTTTTTTTTTTTTTTACTATGAAAGAGCGAACGAGCCGTGTGAACATGCGCCGACGTTCGGTGGAGGGAGAGAGGACACCACTTTCTAATTAGACATACAGTACATATCAGTTTGTTAGCCAGTGAGCTAACCAAAGCTAATCCAAGTCAAGGAAGTGGAGAGGCTTCTACACTGTGACAAATTCTACTATGTAAAATACAGCCAGAGAGAGGAAGACTGTTCAGACAAACAGACCACCACATATTCTAGTGGGGCAGAAGTGATCATTGAGAAGGATTTTTTTTGTATGACTCTATAAGTCTGCCTTTAAGATAAACCTATGCATTTGTGTATATTTCTTGCTCTTTTAAATTAGAATTGCTTAAGCCAGTGATTTTCAAACGCGGGGTTATGGCAGGGGGGGCGCGGATGAATATGTGAGTTTGTGTTTTTTATATTAAGATCACGGCATAGCTGGACAAGAGTTCTTCTGCTTCATTCCTCTCACTGCATTTAAATGCATTCATTATATTACAGAGAAATAGGTCTCGTTAAAGAAAAAGAGCACCAAGCCCAACCCAGAGGACCCTGCATGCATTTTTTTTAACTTTTAATTAATATTTTTATGGAAAATCCATGTGTCTTTCTTCAATTGCTTCTAATTCATCAGACCCAGTGTCTCCAAATTATTTGTTCACACAAAATTCCTCATATTTAGCCTCTTAATTTTCCTCTCAAAGTGCACCAGATTCATGCATTTCACTTTAAAAAGGTGAAAAAAAATCTCCCGGGGGGGGCATGCCCCGGACCCCCCTAGGAGGGTCTGGTTCTCTGCTGGCTACTATTTTCCTCCAGCAGGACATTGGAGGCTCTAGCGTGGCACTGGATGTGTGAATGACATTTAACTAGACAATAATTTGGGCAAGTCTGTCTGCCTATCTTTCTCACTCCGCTGATATTTATTGGAGACTTTGGTTGTATGCAGCAGTTTTTTCTTTTCTATACTGGAAAATACCTTTAGGCTGCAATTCTGCAGACATGTTTCCTCTTAACTGAGAACCGTACAGAACAGAACAGCACCGTGACTTAAAAACCAAGGTACGTACCGAACCGTGACTTTTGACCCCTAATAGTAGGTGGTAGCTCACTTTGACTTGGTCATTTTAAAAGTAGCTCACAAACTGAAAAACAGTGGCCACCCCTATATCATCTTAAATCTGCCGAACTCTACCTGAAACTGTTTTAATTAGGCTATATTGTACTTTCACCCATTTCATTTTAAATTCCAGCCATTGTACATCAATGTCAAAATACTTATTGACAATTTGTGTGTGTGTGTGTGTGTGTGTGTGTGTGTGTGTGTGTGTTTTATGAGACTCAATTTGAGTTTTAGACAGACTGAGGACATTTTTGTCCAGTTCTCCCTTTGGGACAGGCCTTTAAAGGGCTGTTTGAGGGTTAACACTAGGTTTTAAGGACAGACCTTTAAAGGGCTGTTTGAGGGTTAACACTAGATTTTAAGGTTCAGGTATGAATTAGGTTTATGTTAGGGTTAGTGTAAGGGTTGGGGTTAGGCATTTAGTTTAGATGGTTAGGGTTAGGGTAAGGGGCTAGGGAATGCATTATGTCAATGAATGTCCTCAAAGGTACAGCATAAACGTGTGTGTGTGGGTGTGTGTGTGTGTGTGTGTGTGTGTGTGTGTGTATGTGAGTGAGTGTTTATTTGTGTGTGTGTGTGTGGGGGGGGGGGGGTGTTCATGTTTTTCTCTTTTTTGTCTTGATTCATACTTCTTCCTCAAAGTGGTGCCAAACTTGCCTAACAGTGTCAGTTTGAAAGTGGGAAGGTCTGACATAGAATTCCACTGAAGTGGTGATGTCACAACCAGGTCTCTGTATAAAGGCAGCAGACTCTGGGTAGGAACATCAGAACTCAGCTCACCAGTTGACTTCACCTTCCTGCCTGTCAATCACTGTCAGCTTCAGCACACGTAAGTATTTCAGAATATTTTTATTACCATTAATTCACATTTATCTCTAGACATTATATTCTTCTATTCCAGATCTTAATCCATTACTTTGATGTTGTTGAAAAGATAGAAATAAGATAGGCTGTGTCTTGCCTTGAAAGTCATGCATCTTCCTTTGTTTATCCTGTTTTCTAAAGCTCTTCTTTGTTGTACACAGTTGTCCACAATGGCCGACCACATCACCGACCTTGATGTGTCCATTAATCAAGCTGAGGAGATTCAACTCGAAGCGCAGGATTATACGCAAATCAATGTTAATCTGAACCAGGGAACCAAAGGAGATCCAATCTTTCTCTGGTACAAGAAAGGAGGCCACCAGCCCATCACTAAGCTTCAACTCACATACAACAATCCCATGGCCGGAGGCCTGACCGCAGCAGGCTACATCATGATCAATAAGAATCTCAATACTGGAGCAGGCGGCGATGACATCTACCTGTGGCACCGCAAAGGCACCGGAAAGTACAATACTCCCATCATGGACATTTTTGTCTCAACCGGTTATGATGAGGACGCACAGTACTTAGGTAAAGGCTGGGAGAGGCTGGGCTGTGACCTGAATCGCAACGATCCAGGAGCTCCCTCAATCCACATCTTGGTGAAGAGATCCGAGCAGACCTTCATCTGTGATGTCACCGCCACTGGTACCTACAGGTCAGATTTAAACCTCTTCCATGACGGTTACATCCGTCTGGATGAAGATACCAACAGTGACGCAGGAGGAGCGGATGTCTTCATCTGGTACCGTCAGACCAACGACCGCATGATAGCGATCACCGACCTGCGGGTCTCCACCATTTACGGCCAGTATCAGGAATATGAGAAGAAGGGGTACATGCGTGAGGGTGTGAACCTCAACAAGGGCACAGATTCAGATAACGAAGTGTTCCTGTGGGCCAAGAAACATGACGGCGTTGGCATCGTGGCCATCCTGCTGCCTCTCCAAAAAGAGGCTGTACTAGCTTTTATGAAGGCTGGTATCACCGTCATTGAAGAAGATCTCAACGCAGGCACTAAGGGCAGCCTTGAGTACATTGGTGTTAGGGATTGGTGTTAATCAGTAAAGGTTAAGAATCCATCACCCTAGTTAGTTTCACCTGGTGAAGTCTCCTAATATAATACGAGGTCGTCTGTGATCTCAGCCCCAGGTAATACTCAGACTGTGCAAACAGTTCTAATGATGTGAAATCATTTTGGTGATGGTTTATTGAACCTCTTTTCTCTTTTTCATCGATATATAAAACAATTAGATTTATTTCTTTACAGTTATATTACTGGCCATTTCAGAATGGATCAACGCTGTTTGGGTTAAATGTATTAATCTGTCAAATTAAAATCAAACCAAAGTTGTTTTAATAAGATGTTAAACAGCTAATAACATATTGGAGCTCTGAATCTTATTCTGCTACTTCCTGCTTTTTAATGAATCAATAAAAACAAATTTGATTGAGAAATGTCTTCGCTTCATATTTTATATTATAGAAACTGAGTGTTTTCATGTGTGTTCATAATGTGTAAATGCTAAACATAAGCATGAGTCAATCTTCTGCATTAAGAGTGTAATAAACTTAAATAAAAAAAATGAATACTGGATGCTGAAAATGCTAAACTGGATAGCTGAGTATGACGGCTTGGACCAACTTGAAAAGGTCTCATTAGTATGAAATGAGTTGAACAGTTGAATACACACAACGTAAAGGCTTTGAAATATGTGCAATATTTATAAGTTTGAATAGTTTCTTGCTGAAGAATTATATATAAGTTGAAAGACATGAAGAAAGAAAGTCAGAAAGAGTCTAAGTGTCAAGTCAAGTCTTAAAGGTTCAGTCAGTGATTTGGTTCTTTTAGCTAACTTCCTGTCAGTGGCTAGCAGTTAGCCAACACACACACACACACACTGCAGTCCCTACGTCACCACCACATGAACACACAGCCGTCTGCAGTCCCCTCCCTCGTCCCTACGTCACCACCACATGAACACACAGCCGTCTGCAGTCCCCTCCCTCGTCCCTACGTCACCACCACATGAACACACAGCCGTCTGCAGTCCCCTCCCTCGTCCCTACGTCACCACCACATGAACACACAGAGCAGTCCCCTCCCTCGTCCCTACGTCACCACCACATGAACACACAGCAGCCCCCTCCCTCGTCCCTACGTCACCACCACATGAACACACAGAGCAGTCCCCTCCCTCGTCCCTACGTCACCACCACATGAACACACAGATAGTGCCGTGATGGAGAGCAGCGAGTCATCGTTCACGGGCACAGAGACCCCGCCTCTTTATAGCACTCTGTCTCCTGATTGGATAAAAACGACTGGGAGACCTGTGTTATGAACTGTGCATACTGTTTAGGATGGATGGATGGATGGATGGATGGATAGATGGATAGATGGATAGATGGATAGATGGATAGATGGATAGATGGATAGATGGATAGATGGATAGATGGATAGATGGATAGATGGATAGATGGATAGATGGATAGATGGATAGATGGATAGATAGATAGATAGATAGATAGATAGAAAGTGATTGCTGTATGAATATAGAGAGATTTAACACGTATATCAACAAGAAAATATCACTTCCTTCTCCTTTAAGTGTTTGATAAATCTAACTGTTAGAACTATTGATCTGATCAGAGATATATTACAAACATATTATATAGGAATACATACAAAGGCCTTAATGAAAATAAAGTGTCATCAGTCCATAAGTCGTTCCTCAAAAACACAGCATAACATGGCCTTACTTTTCTGAAAGGTGGAGCCAAATCACCACTAGTCAAAATCAGTGAATATTTCATCACAATCCACTACCTGTCCATAAGGTTGTTGTGTTAATCTGGTGTTAATACACAGTCTAGGCTCTGTAAACGGGTAAGTAAACAAAGGGGACCCACCATAGCTAGCAACATGATTGTTTAGAAGAATGTCTTATCCTGTAATTAGACTGTTTGCCTGGTTTTCCATCTTATAAAGAGCTTAAGATCCGCCCATAACATTCTGCTATAGGCCGGCACACAACGATAAAAAGAATATTCAATATCAAGTCCAACCTTCTCAAATGTATTTTTGTTTTGCTGGATATACACAAGTTAATTTGAGTTTAAAGAAACCTCTTTAACCTTATTATTAAAACAACATGTTCCCATCTATAGCCACATGCTCTGCCTCTTCATTTCTCCACAGAGTGAAGCCCAACAGACCTTTCCTCCTGGGGGCAAGAATACATCTCATATGTGATTCCCTCATGTATTTAATCAAGCTTTTATTTGTGGTGACAGATTAGGCCACTATTTAACCCACCATGAAGCCATGATTACTGAACCTCTAACACACACACACACACACACACACACACACACACACCTCTGATAAGTTGCAGCATACCACTGGTCAAAGCATCAGAACCATATTCCTCATGTGTAACTGGTAACAGTAAGAGAGGGTTCATGTTGCTCCACATGTGACCGGAGGATTGTGACAGTAAACTGCAGCATCACCTCAACATGTGTTAAAGCATAGCGCCCTCTTCTGGTCTTTATTTGCCATTACAACTGCTGGTGGATTTTTTCCAATTTTATTTTAAAGGTGCAGTTTCAGGGGAGGGGGATTGTTTACATTTACAGAGCCTGAAGTTAGTTTACTTTATATTATAGAAACTTTGAGTGTTTTCACGTGTGTTCATAATGTGTAAATGCTAAACATAAGCATCAGTCAATCTTCTGCATTAAGAGTGTAATAAATGTATGCTTGTTGGTTAGGAGTTTGTAACCACTGTGGTGCATCGGTAAGAATGCAAGGGAACGAGGATTATCTCTTCACAGATTTATTGAACAGTTTGCAAGCAGGTGTGTAGTGTGTGTGTGTGTGGTTCTGTTCTGGGGTGGTAGGATGGCCTAGAGCACATGTGTCAAACTCAAGGCCCGCGGGCCAGATGTGGCACGCGACACGTTTTAATGTGGCCCGCGAATCAATTCGGCCGATTTGAATCAATTCTGAAAAAAAAAAAAAAAAGAAAACTTTTTTTTTTTTTTTCCTTCATGGAGCCTGTGCCATATCCGCACGTTGCATACGCTCCCAACTGTTAGGAAACTTACGTGGCTTACAGCTAGGAATGTCTGCTGAAAGTTCTACAGCTCAGGATTTTAAGCCATGAATTGATGAACTTGCATCTAAGAAGAGCTGTCAGTTTTCTGAGGGCTGTAAATAGGCCAATATATGTGGCCAAATAGCATGCTAATATTGATGATTGATTGTGTCAAGTGTCTAAGGCAGTGGTGTCAAACATCCGGCCCGCGACTTGTAGAGCACACATTTTTGAGCATTTAAAAAAAAAGTAAGTTAAATTAAATTTAAATTAAATTGGGAAAAACATATTCCAAAACAACAAATAACCTCTGTATTTAAAAATAAATCAAAACAGTAGAAGTTGCACTTTTATTTAATTGTATTTTGTACTGTCTGCATGTTTGCACAAAATGTGTCCCTGTACATATAGTAAACAAAATTGGACAACTGTAAGGTCAGTGCCTGTTGTATTTGTGTATTCAAATAAATAGTTGTTTATTTCATTAGTGCGTATTGGCATCTTTGAGCAAAATACCCCCAAAATTTACATATGTTACATATGTAGGCTGAGTTATAAAGCATATAACTGAAAAACAAAGCTAAAGATTTGGATTTGACATATGTACGTTATTTTGCCATTATTTTACTGGTCCGGCCCACTTGAGATCAGAGTATGTGGCCCTCGAACCAAAATGAGTTTGACACCCCTGGCCAAGAGGTAAGGAGGCCGATCAGTAACCATGATGTCGCTGGTTCGATCCCCGGCACCTAGCAGAGGCTGGTATTGCATCTACCACCATCTCTACCATTGTGTCCTTGAGCAAGACACTTAACCCCAAACTGCTCCAGGGGCGCTGTACTATGGCTGACCCTGCTCCGAAGTGTGGTTACTTGAGAGGGGATATGCGAAAAGATGAATTTCAATGTGCCTTGTGTACAATTGACAAATAAAGAAAACTTAAACAGAAACATAAAATAATATAATCAGTCTAAAATAATATACATTATTATCATGAACAGAAGTTAAATGCTCTGCCAAACATTATGTACAGATTAACCAATATGCACTAATTCCTATGTTAACCAGATGTGAACACAATTACAGAAAATCCAAAATATTAAATAAGGTGACTCCAATAAGTTCTATAAAACTTAACAGTAAACATGTGCATCAACATTAACACATATAACATACTGGCCATAACACATGGTTAACTCAAATAACTGATCTCATTATACAAGACTCCAGAGCGGGCAGATACATTACAATAATACAATATACAATCTTACAACCATGTAAATAATACTCACGGTTCTATGGACGCACACATAACCATTGATGCCGAAAATACTGTCAGCAAACACACTTAAACTGTATATTAATAAACGGACAAACAGTAGGCCTACTCTTCAACAGCCCCTCTCTCTGTCTCCTATGAGAAGATATGTCCATTTGAAAGATCACTCAGACAAAAATCTAGTAGTATATAGAATGTGATGCAGATCAAAATACAATAAAAAACCCAACATGTTGTTCACTTCGAACACAGTTTATACTGAATAATATATGATATTAATAATAATAATGATTTAGCAAGCCAGTACATTTTGCTTTCTGTCCCTTCATAATAACATCTCAACGGTATATGTAGGCCTAAATGAAAATAAACTTACCTTTTTAAGCTGCCATTCTGGTAACTCTGTCACAGAACTGTCCATCTGTATCAGTCCCAAACTCAGTCAAAAACCTAGAACGAAATTTCACATTAAGTAAATTAGAAATTCACAAAAATTGCATTCATCTTAATTCAGCAACATTGATGTTTTCCACTATTCACAGTTCACATTCACATGATATTTACTTGTTCAAACCTAGGTTTACCTGCTGCTGTTTTTAGCTCCACTAAAATATGTTTCTCATAATTCCCACCTGAATACCTCTCCTTGGATTTATATAGAAAATTAGTCTTACATGAACAATGCCTGATTCAGTTCAATAAATCCCTTTAGTTTGTTTGTTTGTATGGTTGCTCTCCGTTTAGCAGTCAGGATCAGCTGTCATACTCGCTCTTTATGACAGAGGAGTCAAAGGTTAACCCCGCGCTGCTTTCAAAACAAACCGGCGATGCTCACGGCAGCTCATGAACCTATTACAGCACCGCAATTGTTCAAACCACACTGTACTGTACTGCCCGGTACTGCCCCCTTTATAATAGGTCCATGGTTTACTGAAGCTAATGGTTAGCTAGTGTGCTGAACATCAGAGTAAAGTAAAGCTGGTGTTAGCGGTTAGCGCTACCAATGGCTAGTAGAGGTTAGCCGTTAGCTAGCGGATAGCTCGCGAGCTAACGGTTAATGTAGGTCACTTAGCTAGCCAATACACTATTTGTGCAGAAGGACAAGAGGCCGCCACACATTAAATTGTAAAATTAAAAATAGCTTGTGATGTATTCGGCAGAGCCCTGAAAGTAGCTCTGGTAGTAGCTAATGAGCTAAAGTTAAATGTGTAGTTAGCCTACATTCTCACAGACTAAACCACTGATTTCAGTTTCTATCTTTGCTTGTTTTTATTACTTACAATAAACTGGTCTCAAGATCATGCGGTTAACATAACGTTACAAATATATATATGAAGGTAATTAACACAAATATAGGTATAAATATTCACAGTAACCTACCATAAAATCCTGTCGTGTCCGACCAAAAGATCCAGAAAGTTCTGTTCGACGATGAGATGGAGGAGCGGGAAAATGAATGAACCAACAGCTGGGTCAAAATAACCCAACCAGATGTTCAACTGCGATTTAACCCCTCACTGCCCCATTTACCCAGCAGAATAACCCAGCAGTGTGTTTACAGTGCCCCAAACAACCCAGCACTTCGACCCAACATCAATAACCCAGCAGTGTGTTTAAAGTGCCCCAAACAACCCAGCATTTTGACCCAACATAAATAACCCAGCAGTGTGTTTAAAGTGCCCCAAACAACCCAGCATTTTGACCCAACATAAATAACCCAGCAATGTGTTTAAAGTGCCCCAAACAACCCAGCATTTTGACCCAACATAAATAACCCAGCAATTTGTTTACAAAAACAACCCAACCCAAGACAGCACTTTTTAGTGTTGCACCACTTTGTGTTGGTTTATCACATACAATCCTAATAAAATAAATGTACGTATGTGGTTGTAACGTGACAAAATGTGGAAAATGTCAAGGGGTATGAATACTTTTGCAAGCCACTGTATTTGATTCAAAGTCAATTGATTCTGAGTGCCATTATTAGTGTTGATGGATGATGAACCAACATCTCCGTCCTAAAGACACATGAAACAGCAAATTGTTTTGCAATAACAATGTAATTCAAATATCAGCAATAAGTTTCCCCAAACATGATGTTAATTTACATACCTTCAGATGCAGGGACCAACTCAGCCAGGCTCCATTCTCTGAATGTCTCCTCCACAAACTAATCCATCTTTAAGAAATGAACAGAAATACAGTATTAGTTCATTATTGTGCACATATGGATTGTTGCAATGGGCCAATGTCCCACTAGTAGGGTTGTAATGGGCGTTAAGGTTCAGTACATTTTCTGTAGAGTAGGGAAAACAAAACAAAAATTGCTTTCGTCACGTAGGCTTTAAAAAAATAAAAGATTCAGCAGAGGTCCACCTTAATTCTTAGTCTAACAGACAGTGTGCTCAAATACTGGCATGCTCTCAATGCTAGAAAATAAATAGCACAAATATGTGGAATATATGGTCTGAGCAACTGTAGTGTATGCTTGTTTTCAGAGCATAACAAAAACTGATTGAAATGCAAAAAGCAGATTGTATCGCTCTGGCCAAATAATTTAATTAAATCCTGTATTCTTGTAACAGAGTACGGTGGCATTGCTTACTTTACAGTAGTGAAAGTGCAGATAATCCTCCGGTAGAGAGAGACATGAAAACACTCTCTGTAGCTGTGTGAAGGTACTGCTGTAGTGGGAAATATTGCATATGACATATCTCTGAACTCATATATTGAAATGCTTACTTAACCATTGTTTTATATAGACTTATAAGTGTAATTGGATATACTGCATGTTTGTTTGTGACTGAAACTGAGATGTAGATTGCCCAAACCACCACTCGGACAGCCACGCCTATGTTTAACTTATTCACAATTACTCCTATTGTCCTATGCCCAAACTCCTCCCATGGTTAAGTAGGTACATTAGAACTGTCTGCCTCTCTACCTGTCTCCCCTTTCGAACCATTGTTAGACGCCTCCCCCCCTGGGGGGCAAATGTTCCTTAAATACATGGCGTTTTAAGGAAGAAGTCGTCACTTCTTGTAACATACTTACGTGTGTTGGAACCGGTGACCTCTCCGCGGAGAATTCTTGCTATTCTTGATTGAAAATAAACCTGATGCTATACACTATATCACCGTTTGCTTGACTTTTCTCACCACAGTAATTGGCGAGTTAATTCCAGGAAGGAGAACACCGGCAGAGGGTCCACGGGACCGGACAACAGCAAGCCCTTCCATTTCGGGACAGAGAGGACCTCTGTTGGCCGGCCCGTGGGGAACTCTGTCATCTCCTCCGAATCGGTATGTGAGAATATGTTTTGTTTTAAAGCAACAACAATTGGGTTAAAGGATTACTTCTAAGGACATCTCTGTAGGAATTTTTACACTACAGTCGGAGCGAAACTCTCCCGTTTAAATTTACTTGGTAGTGAGCATGAACTTTAATTAACCATTAATGTAATAAAGCTAGAACGCCAAAGTGAACAGCCACGAGTTAGCTTCGGCCCGGGTGCTGTGTGACTGTTAATGCATCTGAATGGCCTTCCGCCAAGCACTGGACTGGAATTGACGAATTAGTCTTATTTGTTCAAGTTGAACTGAGCAGGTTGAGAGGAAGGTTTTAGGTAGTTTAGTAATTGGTAATGTTACTTGTTCGGTTGACGGACCGGGACAAGCAGCTGGACAGTGCTTTCATTTGTACTAATTTTCTTTTCTCCAGCAGGTTTTAACTCCTTTAAAACTTTTACAAAAAAAAAAAAAAAAAAAAAGAGAGAGAGAGAGAGATTTTAGTTTTCTTGGAAAGCCTGAATTATTAAACAGGTCCTTCTGGGAGATTAAACTAGAATTGTTAACCCTTTTACAGACCAAGATATTTGTGTTGGTGGGGCTTGTTTTCGATCAAATAGCAAGAATTTTGAAATTTCATAAGTGTTTTATTGTTTGTCTTTGTTTTTTGTATTGTCTTGTTGTTTTTCATTCTGTTTTGCTTTGTGTTAACTAGCCACGGTACCACAAGGAAAAGGTAAGAAAATTGTGGGCTTATTTCTGTGTTTATAACAATGGGGATGATTTTTAGCAAACGAGCCGAGTTAGTCACTCCAAATTCGCCTTGTATACAATATATGCGAACGAATTATGGGGATTCAGCTGTGACACAGATGCAAGATTGGCATCGCTTTGGTTTTCCAATAGGGGGTAGTTTTAGCGTCGCTCAGCTCAAGCTGCTGAAAGCACAGTTACAAGGAGCTGAAGAACAAAGTAGTCACAAACGGAAGTCTAAACGTTTCCGGGCCGACTGGCTGGCATTTACCCACTGGTCTGAAGAGGCTAATCGGCGGGCTAATAAGTGTCAGCCAGCCGTTGAAGATAAGATTAACTGTGTCTCCCAGTGCCTTAAACTACAGGACGATTTACATGATACAAGAAGCCCTGGCCCGCTCCGACGGACAGCGGCGGTATTGCCCGCAGGCCTCACACCAGCAGCACCGACCCACCCTGTCCCAACAGCGGTTGTCCCCACAATACAAGAAGCTCCGGCCCCAGTGCTTCCCTCGGCGGACGCACCCACAGAGTCGGCCGGCAACACCGTCACCATCAGCGTTGCCAACCCCAACCCACCGCCTTACGACAATGCATTGCCACTGTATCCTCTGGCACAGCTCCACCAAAGCGGAGGGCTAAAGCCCGGAAAAGAGCCCCCCATTGTGCCCGCTTCTCTTACACGCTCAGGTTTGTCATTCCAACCACAGCCGATTCAGCTTCCCCTGGTGAGTACAAATCCTGATTTTACCACTAACGCTGCTTGTGCCCTCCCCATGCTCCAGCCAGCACCAACGAGTCCTTTATCTACCTTGCCTTATCTGAACGAAGGACTGGTTACAGCATATGAAGCTCACTTACGTAACGCATATTTTAGCGGTATGCACAAAAGAAATGCTGATATGATTAAAAAGTTGTGTGTTTCATGGGTTAATGCAAAGATGCAGCTGATCGAGGACTACGCAGACCACGTGGAACAGTTTCTAATGCAGCAGGATGAGGAGACGTTGGAAGAGAAAGCAACGGCAAAGCACAAAGCTAGCCTCGAGGTGTCTTCAACCCTTGCAATGTTAGCAGAGGAACAACAAAGACATGCTTCGTCCCTCGCGATGTTTCAGGGCACGCCAAACGAGAGAGGGCGGGACCAAAATGGCCGCTTCAGACAAAATAAGAACTACAATTCAAACAACTACAAATCTCGTAATAACAAAGTTGTCCGCGATACTTGTTTCCATTGTAAGAAATCCGGGCACTGGAAGCGAGATTGCCCCATCCGTGGTGGTGACAATTGACTAGCGAAGGCTCCACAGGACGCTTCGAACCATTTACTTTTAGCATTCAGGCCTGTAGCCTTAGGATATTGAGGCATCATATGTCTTTTAGCTACCATTTAATTCCCTGTTCAGATGGCCTTGCCATTAACTTTGTCTAAAGCTAGCTGCCTATCTGTTTTAAATTCCTTTTTGAGTTTGGAGTTGTCCTGTTGAAGGGAACATTGTGCAAAGTCATTTTCTGTGGCTGACCTAGCCACACGCAAAAAACAGGAGCCGGCCTTCGGGGCTGGTTGACGTGTTTTCACTTGATTTTGCTAGTGTGTGATTTCTTTCAGAGGCTTTTCCTGTGGGCTCTTTTGGCTCCATGTTCATTTCCGCTGCTCTCTCCAGCAGAGGAGCAGCGTCAAACACTCTTCCAGTTGGTAAGCGACGATTCCCTAGGTCACTGTTGTGAATGTCTGCTCTTCTATCTAGCCTAGCTTATGGATATGCCTCAGTCGAATGTAGGCTTTCAGGTTCGCTATTTTACCAATTTACTTTTAAACACTTTTGGGCCAACCAAGGTGGCCATTTTTACCTTCTGCTTAGAGTATTTCTCTTGTTATTATTCGTCTGCTATGGCCCACTTCCAAGGTGTGGTATCCTCCCTGTGTTTTGCTTAGTTCAACCATCTCATCATTTGCATCTTCCTTTTGTCTAATCCTCCGTCCTGACCATGGCCTTTTGTCTTGTGTTCACCATGTGTAAATTACTGGGATTGACTGTGTTTTCCCCCAATGTTTTTCCTGACTTTGGGGACTTTTGCTAAACTTGCCTGATTTAATGCTGTTTTCTTCCCATCTCTAAAATAATTTGTTCTGTCTGTTTTTTTCAGTCTCCCTTCAGCACGACAGGGACACTGCCACCTAAGTTGACTCTGTTAACAAATGCCTTGATTACACCTCCTGTGTATACATGGATCCTCTGTAGCAAGAAGGCTACTCACATTTTTGCTGTCTTAGCTGGCCTAGCCTGTATACATGCATGTGTCACTTTTGCCACGTTTCTAGCATTAATTTTGGTTACATCTTGCCTCCTTTTAGAAAGGGGACTAGTTGATCTGCTTTAAAAACTACATTTCCTGGTTCAAGCCAACTCACTCATTTACATCTCTTTACACCCCGGATAAACATGCACAGTAACCTTTGATCTTTTAAAATCACATTCTCTAGGTCCAGCCGACTTGCCCATTTTACTTCTCAAAAGCACAGACACCTATGCTTTTACATTTCTTAGCCTACTGAACATTTCAGCCACAGTTTGATGTAAATGCTCCCCCCCCCCCCCAGGCATCTCTTTGGCTTTGTTTCACAGATGCACCGACACCTTTTGCACACCACACAAGCTATTGCCCTTGCCCACTGATAGCCCACTTACTGTATAGCAAATTCCCTCAAAGCTTTTCCTACATTGCATTCATTTGTACTAATTTTTCTTTTTCTCCAGCAGGTTTTAACTCCTTTGAAACTTTTCCTTTCTTGTGAACAAAGCATAAGGGCAGAGTTGGGCCTCAATTTTGGTTGTGTTTTGTTGACAGTGGAGAGTTCTGTGTTTAAAAAAAAAAAAAAAAAAAAAAGAGAGAGAGATTTTAGTTTTCTTTGTTGCATTATTTTGTGATTTGTGTTCTGTGTTTTGCCTGCATATTGCTTCACAGCACATGTGAGACAGTGAGAGGGTTGTTGTTGTTGTTGTTGTTATAGTTTGGTTGAGTTTGAGGTGTTTTATGTGTCAGAACTGCAGAGTTCTGATCTCTGGTTTTGCCAAAAATCAGTCGGTTGGCTTGTTTTTCTTTCCTTTTCTCTCTCGGTGTTGTGTGTGACAACTCTGGCGTCTGCCTGACCATTAGACAAATTGGTCACCTTGCTGCCGGCATTTTTGAATGCCTGATTTTTGTATGTTTGTGTTTTTGTTGTTGTTTGGATTAACTCTGTACACTTGGGTGTGTATTTCAGTTTTCCTGTTGCGCGCAGCGATCGTTTAAGCTTTGCTTAAACTTGTTTCTTGTTTTGCTACTAACTTCATCTTTGCTTCCCGACTCTTGTAGGTGCTGATTATTTCCCTGGAAATATGCTTATCTCATTCTATTGCTATACCTGTTTTCTTTTATGTTTCTTTTTACTGTTTCTCACATTCTGTGGTTTTCCTAAATCCTAACACAACTCATTTTAACACAACTAACTTTGTAATTTGTTTTGTTTTATTTGCTGCACATTATCAACATGTTGCTGCAAACTTGTTGATGTTTACATTGTTGGCCTTGCAGGTCCGATCGGTAAGTTTATTATGGTTACGTTTTGCTTGATGACTGCATCCAAAAGGTAAGATCACTTTGTTTATTTGACAAGTCAACATTGTTGTTCTTTATGGTTTTGACTTTCTGCTATAAGTGTTATCTTCTTTCCTTTTTAAACTAATTTAGTGGGCCTTTTTAATTCTCAATTTGCAATGTTGATACCTCATGTCGCTGTCTCTTTGATTATATTTGAACAATATCCTTCTCTCCTCTGCAAGATGCGTCACAGTGAAAGCAGCAGTGTTTTCCCCTGTCCTGTCCTGTCTGGAAAAGCCTCCACTGTCCCTTCCAGACCTGGAGCTTTGGTGGTTGACTCTGCTTCACGGCACCCGGCCTCAGAGCAAGGCCAAGTTGGCTACACGGTGATTTCTGCATCCAACACACACATTAGTGACAACCCTTTTGATGCTATTTCCTGCTGTCAACTGTCACTGTCACGGTCACTCCCCTGTCCTCTCTTTCTGCTCTCCACAGACTGGTGAAAGATGCACTATCACGACCAGCCACCACCCGAGGATCGGTTTTGTGGT
Organism: Ammodytes marinus; assembly: GCF_949987685.1. NCBI lineage: Eukaryota > Metazoa > Chordata > Actinopteri > Uranoscopiformes > Ammodytidae > Ammodytes > Ammodytes marinus. The sequence continues at coordinate 419,608 of NC_137226.1, forward strand.
CAAGGCTCCCAGACGAAGGTTCTGACTAAGCAAGCGATGGACGGGACCCTTTCATTTCCTCCTCGCCACCATGACGGCCGTAAAGGTTGCAGAAACGGACCACCTGGATCCATGCCAGACGGATCAAGCGGCAGCAACGACAAGACAGCAGCCCACCAGCCTGGACCAGACGACATCAGCGGGAAAAACCAGCCACGACGAAGAAGAGGACGGCCAAACCACCTCGCTCCATGGAGAGCCAGACGACGCCATACCTCACTTTGGGCATTAATCTTGATGTGCCTGGCCTGCCCCCCCCCCCCCCCCCCATCCAGATGTGAAACACAGCTTTCCTATTGTCTGTCTACCGGACCCTCATCTCCGTCCAGAGTGCACAGTGTGCGCCCTCCATGCTTTCAGACCTGATGGAAATGTCTACCCCCCCCCCTCCCCGCTCCACAACCCCCCCCCCCCTCCCTACCAACAACCCCAACCCCTCCCACTCCTCCGACTACGCAGCCACCACCCTGATGACTGGATTTGCCATCAGCTCCCCACATCCTCCACAGCTCCCCTATTCCCTACACCCTGGCAGATGACCTTAAGCGAAGGTTTGTCCTTATTTGGATGGCGATGAACTTGATTTTTGCCTCCAGTGGTGGCTTTTGCTGCTTGTCCGTGCCTTTTCTGCTACCCTTGGGGTTTTTTGAACTTTACAGGCATTCTAGGACTATTTTGCCTTATCGTCTTTTGGTTTCTGCTTTCTTTGTATCTTTGGCCTTAAACTTTTGTTTTGTTTCTTTTACACAGAAATTTGGTTTAATGTTTTCCTCAAACAACGCCTATCGAGGTTTTTTCCCATTGATCAAATTTCTCATTTTGTGTGTCCTGGGTTTATATTTTTTCCTTACGAGGTTTTTATTATTCCCTGTTATTCCTTTTGCCTTACCTTTTGACTGTTTTGGGGTTTAAATGTTTTCTCCCCTAGTGTATATTTTGCCTTACTGTGGTTTGCTATCTTTTATGTTATCATAATATGATAAAAAGAGTGGAGTGTAGTGGGAAATATTGCATATGACATATCTCTGAACTCATATATTGAAATGCTTACTTAACCATTGTTTTATATAGACTTATAAGTGTAATTGGATATACTGCATGTTTGTTTGTGACTGAAACTGAGATGTAGATTGCCCAAACCACCACTCGGACAGCCACGCCTATGTTTAACTTATTCACAATTACTCCTATTGTCCTATGCCCAAACTCCTCCCATGGTTAAGTAGGTACATTAGAACTGTCTGCCTCTCTACCTGTCTCCCCTTTCGAACCATTGTTAGACGCCTCCCCCCCTGGGGGGCAAATGTTCCTTAAATACATGGCGTTTTAAGGAAGAAGTCGTCACTTCTTGTAACATACTTACGTGTGTTGGAACCGGTGACCTCTCCGCGGAGAATTCTTGCTATTCTTGATTGAAAATAAACCTGATGCTATACACTATATCACCGTTTGCTTGACTTTTCTCACCACACTGCTAATCATAGCTGCTTATGCAAACGTATGGAAGAGTTTATTAGACTTTAATATCTGTGAAAGCAAAACAGTTTTGTAAAAGCACAGAAGACAATTGACAAGTGTGTATCATGATTCACGCGTATTTCACTATCCACAAACCTGTAATTTTTGACTTGCAAATATGTAGAACTTACTCTGAAAATACAAAGTCATATTTACGCATTTACGGATCTGTTTCTGCTTGTGAAAAGGGGTTTGCATATTTGTGGATTGCCTCCTGTGAGTTTGTGAGCCACATTACATTTTTACATAATTTTGTCCAACTTCTACCACCGAGATCTGTAGAACAAGCGTTACAAATGTGAAGTGCAATAATTTGTATGTGTGTAATTGTGTTTTGTAAAGTTATATCCACACAAAGAAAAAGCGATTTGCAAATATGTAGAATTTAGTCTGTAAATGTGTATTTTAATTTTACATAATTTTTAAATTTTTTTTTAATGCAAATAGTTTCACCACAAAAAAAGACATGTCAACTCTTATTTACACATTTACAGAACCATTTCTACATGTGAAACTGGCTCTGCGCATTTGTGGATCGCTTCCTGTGCGCTCACGGAATATTGTCCCATTCGTGCCGCAGGGATCTGCAAAACGCCACCTGTAAAATGAGACCTGTATTTTGAATTCTGTACTTTAGGTGCAGTTAGACAGGTCCACCAGCAGATGGCGCACTCGCGGCGCAGCCTTTATCTATCGGCGAACCACATGGTCCCCTTGACCAATCAAAAGAGCTTGTTTAGGGGCGGCCACCTCATTGGTTCATTTGGAGGCCTGTCACACGAACAGAGGAGGGAAAAAAAGCTGTCCACAGCTCAAGCTCATTCTCGAGTTCGTCGGACATTATTCCTCGTTAGTGAGCAGGAAAGCAGCTGGCTGCAGACTAGCGGAGCTGAGTATCGGTGATAAGAGAGGTATGTTGTTATGCTGACCCACCATTATACTATCATACAGTAGTTTGTGCGCTGGTCACCTGCGAGGGTAATCAGCATTTCTTGCTAGGCTATTTAGCGAGCTAGCTGACATGTTACACACTAAGCATGATTATTTGAGTTTGTCGCCATCATTTTTAGCACACAGACATGCCGCGACCCGCGACAGGCAAAGCTTCTCCCTTTCATATGATATTTCAATTGTAATACAACAATATGCCAACTAATTAGATGGTCATTTAAATGCAGGCTATACATGTGTGGGGCATACCTCTAAAAAAAATTAACGTTTTACTCTTAGTAATATGTGTGTTGGTCACCTCCTGTGTATCTAGTAAATGGTGTTACAGGGTTAAAGTGATAGTATTGTGAGCTTGGTGTAGTTAAAGAATTGCAGTAACATTGCCAAAGTATTGTGATCAGATGAGTTTCATAATTATGCACTTCAGGGGAGATTGCCATTATAAGAATTTAGCATGGTAAAACATGATTAGCATCACCTTGTTTATTTTTATATTATCCATAGTTTACAACGTAACACATGCTGTCAAAGAAAGGTACTACAAGCCTCCCCCTGACTGTTATGGTGCTTTCAGCTAGACCTGATTTAAAATAAAATAATGCTAAGAATACCAAGAGCCACTCGAAGTGTAATGAGATTGTTATTAAAACATGTATATTCGTGTCACATGATTGTGTAACCTATAAGGTTTCTGTCATTCTTGTAACATATGGTATTTTTCCTCCTTTAGGAAATGCTGCTGAATCATTGACTGACTGCACTACGGACCAGCAAAGCTGTCACCATGGTGCACCTGTGGACCTAGACCATCTCCAGTTTATACTGTTACGGGACCAAACCAACTTCAGATCCCACATGCAAATCATTGGTTATGTGAAGGGTCATCTCTCTCATATCCCGGTTAAAATTACCCTATAGATATCACACTCAAGGACTAAAGGCAGTGCATTAACCCAATGCTCATTACTTGGTTACCCATGTACATTTTGCATTAGTCCATTGTATACAAGTTGGAAAATTACAGAAATAAAATAAACAAGTGAATGTATTTGAGCATATGGTTTCATGTTTTGCATGTTGATGAAGTGGGATGTTCCACTTGCTTCCACTCATGTCAGCCCTGGGAATCTCCCAGCCAATCCAGAATTTGACCATTTTAAAGCTTGTGGAAGTGCAAACGACTAAAGGACTGTACTAACAATTACCAAAGAACTGGAAACGGAGATAATTGAGTAACTGCATGCTTGACACAGACACATACGGCTAGTTTGAAAATGGTTAAGTGGTGAAAATATTGTATTTATACTGTACACATTTTATTTGTTTTAGGGGGTAATTGTTTTTTGCTGCTTGCCCTGTTCACAGGCGTTACATTGCTATGCTCGGGCACTCCTGCCTGCTTGTACAAACTGTGTGATGTCGACCACAATCTACTGCAGCTAAAACACAATGACTATGGATAACCAAATTCTGCAAATAATCTGAACTGAATCCAAACACTGTATCCTGAGGATGTATGTTTATTTGACATGTTTCTTTACTTTTTATGCATCGCTATGGACCCATTTGTGAATCTGAAATAAATTATGGATATCCCTTGAATGGCCACATAGTGTGTTGCTGTGAGTTCACTTTGTCCATGGGCCAGACCAGAAATCGGTACAATCTTGGTGCTCATGTGCACCTCTCGAATATGTATTGATGCGATATACCTTTTATATTTTAAGCTTTATGGTGGTTTTCCCCTCTTACAGCAAAAGTAAGAGCTAGTCATTGAAGGTGAGACACTGCAGGGGAATAGGATATGTTATATTTGTAGATATCATCTTGAAACTTTTCCAGTTGATTACTAGCATTAAAACAATTCGTTTTTGTGTTACCATTTGTTCAGAAATGCTTTATAAATATTCTATTCTGACTGCAGAGATGCTAATTCACGGAAAGGGGTGCATAAAGGGCAACTAGTGAGCTCTTGTAAAGCTGTTGGGAAAGTCCTAAGCCCTCAATTAATTAACATGCTGAAAATTGCTTTTAATTTAAAGGCTCTATCCATCCTGGCTTTATCCAACATCTATATTTTGGTTTGATTTTGCTTTTGCAAATGTTCACAAAATAAGTCACTGTATCCTGAGGATGGATGTTTATTTGACATGTTTCTTTACTTTTTGGCATTGCTATGGACCTATTTGTGAATCTGAAATAAAGAATGATTGGTAGGGTGAGTTGCCCTAATGTGGGACACTGCCTAATGTGGGACACCTAAAGTCTAGAGCATTTATCTTTTATTTCTAACACATGTAAATAGATAATATTGTTGTCAAATCCAAGCAGGGGTTCCCTGTGATTGAAATCACATGAATTTACAATTTTGATTTTAAAGATAAGGGAGTCAAAAAGGAAGTAAACCATGTGAAGTCCAGACAAAGGACAGTGACATGGTTTAAGAGGAACTCAATGCTAAGGCTATACATTTTTCATTAACAAAACAATGTTGCCATTTGTTATCAGATTATGTTTATGATACAACTATGCATCAAAGTATGCAATGATATTGGGAAAATGTTTTAAGTTGTTTTTCATCTTCAATCAATCTGTAGCTGTCCCACATTCGGAAAGGTGTTTCCAAGAGTGGGACAGCATGATTTGCCTAATCTGGGACAGTCATTTAAATTGGGGAAATACACATGCAGGAAAATCAAATGTGCAATATGAATTTTATTCAAGGTTTACAGGTCTAATACTCTTATAAAGAAAGCATCCCTGAAGCAAATAGAAATTAACTAAACCCTGTGCCTAGGAAATAGTAATTTTCTCATGTCCTATGTTAACTCAATGCAATGTATTACAGGTCAGGCTATAATGGCAAAGCGCAGAGTTGGGACATGAAGCCAGTGCAAGAAAAGTATTGTTCAAATTGAAACCATCAAACCTGAGTAATGTACCTAAGACCATGAGTGTTAGCAGATACGTTTGATTTGAATTAGTTAAGGGGATATTGTTTTTTTCTGCATAATACAGACTGTCCCAGATTAGAGCGACACACTGTCCCAGATTAAAGCAAACACCTTTTCTTGAGCAATTTTGCACATGGACCACTAATATACGTGCCATCACTTCTCTGAGTATGATATCTGAATTATTTCTTCTCTTTTAATTAGCCAACATCTTGGGGATTTCAGAATGGTATCATGTATGGGTCAAATATATTGGCTTCATATGTTAATATCGTACATAAATTGAAATTGCAAAAAGTGTCCCACATTAGGGCAACTCACCCTACCAATCATTCTTTATTTCAGATTCACAAATAGGTCCATAGCAATGCCAAAAAGTAAAGAAACATGTCAAATAAACATCCATCCTCAGGATACAGTGACTTATTTTGTGAACATTTGCAAAAGCAAAATCAAACCAAAATATAGATGTTGGATAAAGCCAGGATGGATAGAGCCTTTAAATTAAAAGCAATTTTCAGCATGTTAATTAATTGAGGGCTTAGGACTTTCCCAACAGCTTTACAAGAGCTCACTAGTTGCCCTTTATGCACCCCTTTCCGTGAATTAGCATCTCTGCAGTCAGAATAGAATATTTATAAAGCATTTCTGAACAAATGGTAACACAAAAACGAATTGTTTTAATGCTAGTAATCAACTGGAAAAGTTTCAAGATGATATCTACAAATATAACATATCCTATTCCCCTGCAGTGTCTCACCTTCAATGACTAGCTCTTACTTTTGCTGTAAGAGGGGAAAACCACCATAAAGCTTAAAATATAAAAGGTATATCGCATCAATACATATTCGAGAGGTGCACATGAGCACCAAGATTGTACCGATTTCTGGTCTGGCCCATGGACAAAGTGAACTCACAGCAACACACTATGTGGCCATTCAAGGGATATCCATAATTTATTTCAGATTCACAAATGGGTCCATAGCGATGCATAAAAAGTAAAGAAACATGTCAAATAAACATACATCCTCAGGATACAGTGTTTGGATTCAGTTCAGATTATTTGCAGAATTTGGTTATCCATAGTCATTGTGTTTTAGCTGCAGTAGATTGTGGTCGACATCACACAGTTTGTACAAGCAGGCAGGAGTGCCCGAGCATAGCAATGTAACGCCTGTGAACAGGGCAAGCAGCAAAAAACAATTACCCCCTAAAACAAATAAAATGTGTACAGTATAAATACAATATTTTCACCACTTAACCATTTTCAAACTAGCCGTATGTGTCTGTGTCAAGCATGCAGTTACTCAATTATCTCCGTTTCCAGTTCTTTGGTAATTGTTAGTACAGTCCTTTAGTCGTTTGCACTTCCACAAGCTTTAAAATGGTCAAATTCTGGATTGGCTGGGAGATTCCCAGGGCTGACATGAGTGGAAGCAAGTGGAACATCCCACTTCATCAACATGCAAAACATGAAACCATATGCTCAAATACATTCACTTGTTTATTTTATTTCTGTAATTTTCCAACTTGTATACAATGGACTAATGCAAAATGTACATGGGTAACCAAGTAATGAGCATTGGGTTAATGCACTGCCTTTAGTCCTTGAGTGTGATATCTATAGGGTAATTTTAACCGGGATATGAGAGAGATGACCCTTCACATAACCAATGATTTGCATGTGGGATCTGAAGTTGGTTTGGTCCCGTAACAGTATAAACTGGAGATGGTCTAGGTCCACAGGTGCACCATGGTGACAGCTTTGCTGGTCCGTAGTGCAGTCAGTCAATGATTCAGCAGCATTTCCTAAAGGAGGAAAAATACCATATGTTACAAGAATGACAGAAACCTTATAGGTTACACAATCATGTGACACGAATATACATGTTTTAATAACAATCTCATTACACTTCGAGTGGCTCTTGGTATTCTTAGCATTATTTTATTTTAAATCAGGTCTAGCTGAAAGCACCATAACAGTCAGGGGGAGGCTTGTAGTACCTTTCTTTGACAGCATGTGTTACGTTGTAAACTATGGATAATATAAAAATAAACAAGGTGATGCTAATCATGTTTTACCATGCTAAATTCTTATAATGGCAATCTCCCCTGAAGTGCATAATTATGAAACTCATCTGATCACAATACTTTGGCAATGTTACTGCAATTCTTTAACTACACCAAGCTCACAATACTATCACTTTAACCCTGTAACACCATTTACTAGATACACAGGAGGTGACCAACACACATATTACTAAGAGTAAAACGTTAATTTTTTTTAGAGGTATGCCCCACACATGTATAGCCTGCATTTAAATGACCATCTAATTAGTTGGCATATTGTTGTATTACAATTGAAATATCATATGAAAGGGAGAAGCTTTGCCTGTCGCGGGTCGCGGCATGTCTGTGTGCTAAAAATGATGGCGACAAACTCAAATAATCATGCTTAGTGTGTAACATGTCAGCTAGCTCGCTAAATAGCCTAGCAAGAAATGCTGATTACCCTCGCAGGTGACCAGCGCACAAACTACTGTATGATAGTATAATGGTGGGTCAGCATAACAACATACCTCTCTTATCACCGATACTCAGCTCCGCTAGTCTGCAGCCAGCTGCTTTCCTGCTCACTAACGAGGAATAATGTCCGACGAACTCGAGAATGAGCTTGAGCTGTGGACAGCTTTTTTTCCCTCCTCTGTTCGTGTGACAGGCCTCCAAATGAACCAATGAGGTGGCCGCCCCTAAACAAGCTCTTTTGATTGGTCAAGGGGACCATGTGGTTCGCCGATAGATAAAGGCTGCGCCGCGAGTGCGCCATCTGCTGGTGGACCTGTCTAACTGCACCTAAAGTACAGAATTCAAAATACAGGTCTCATTTTACAGGTGGCGTTTTGCAGATCCCTGCGGCACGAATGGGACAATATTCCGTGAGCGCACAGGAAGCGATCCACAAATGCGCAGAGCCAGTTTCACATGTAGAAATGGTTCTGTAAATGTGTAAATAAGAGTTGACATGTCTTTTTTTGTGGTGAAACTATTTGCATTAAAAAAAAATTTAAAAATTATGTAAAATTAAAATACACATTTACAGACTAAATTCTACATATTTGCAAATCGCTTTTTCTTTGTGTGGATATAACTTTACAAAACACAATTACACACATACAAATTATTGCACTTCACATTTGTAACGCTTGTTCTACAGATCTCGGTGGTAGAAGTTGGACAAAATTATGTAAAAATGTAATGTGGCTCACAAACTCACAGGAGGCAATCCACAAATATGCAAACCCCTTTTCACAAGCAGAAACAGATCCGTAAATGCGTAAATATGACTTTGTATTTTCAGAGTAAGTTCTACATATTTGCAAGTCAAAAATTACAGGTTTGTGGATAGTGAAATACGCGTGAATCATGATACACACTTGTCAATTGTCTTCTGTGCTTTTACAAAACTGTTTTGCTTTCACAGATATTAAAGTCTAATAAACTCTTCCATACAAACGGAGCATTTCCTAGTTTCACAATAAAAGCATTTACACTGGTCACAAGTCAGATCACGGTACACCAACTGACTTTTATTTTGAAGTACGTTAGTGACAGTAAACCGTTGAGGCAACGTAACAGTAGCTAGCTTGCTAGCGATCGCGATCATAGTATTTTCAGCTTTCGTCGACGTGAATCAACTTTAAATATGTCTGAGAGTAGTTTTACACCGTCTATGAACGTAATGGAACAAGAAGGAGCTGTTGGCTGTCACTTTGCCGTCGGAAGAACTGACAGTTAAGATCCGACTAGAGCAGCCGTTAGCCGCTAACCGTTACCTCAACTGTCAGTCCTTCCGACGGCAAAATGAATGTCCTCCCGGTGGGTAAAATAAATAATATAATGTTACGCAAACACAGGGAAAACCGACTACCGTAGCGAGCCTACCTCTTAATGGCCCTTTCCTCCCGTGAAATAATCACAATACTAAGTTACAAAAACACAAAGAGTCGATAAACAGCTAGCAAAACATTAGCCAGAGACTTAACAGGGCAGTTGGCAGCCAGCTTAAAGGCTAGAGAGCTACATATCATTTTGTTAGGCTTTATCAGTTATACACAATGTCCTATCAAGGTTCAGTTTTGTGAATTTACCGTTTTTAATTTAATTTAGTCCAAGTCAAGTGGAGTAAAGTTGGAGGTCCAGTCAGGTCCAGTCGTCCTCCTCATAGGAATGGCTGACCGCAAATAATGTTAAACCTTATTTTCGCGGTCACTTCAGTGTTGCCTGTCACTACACGATCTGAGGAGCCTGCACGATATGAGGACCGCATGCGCAGAACGGCCGCCATCTTGGAAAGCCCGCAGTCGCCTAGGCAACGTACGTCAGCGTCCTCACCCCCGCCCCCTCCTAAAATTCCCCGTGAGCACACACACACACACACACACACACACAAAGTCCGTGGGTCAGCGGCCCCGTAACTGAATTTAATTCCAACATGTAGCCTAATCAGTATCATGTTTAATTTTTCTATCTTCATAACAAACTAAATTGCATGAAAATCGGTTCTGAATTGAGCGAGTTGCAGTCTGTTTTTAGTGGAGTCTGTGGGCCGGTGTGAGTACCAGATCTGCACGGGCTGCCAGATCTGCACGGGGTCCTAGATGCGTGATTATGACGCACTTCCTGTAAACGTTGTCTTTTAAGTGCGCATGCGCGTCACTCAGTAGCCGTTGTTTGGTGTTACTCTCCGCTCTTTAGGTAAGTATTAACGATCTCCTATGGTTTTCTAATCAAAGACTATGAATAATATTCTAATGTACAAAGATAAACCTTAGTCATACGCTTGTCAAATTACTGAAATTAAACATACGTTGTATAACATGACCGTTTGCTTTGATAAGATAATATGTGTGGCTTTAGATTGATGGCTAACGTGAGCTAATAAACGTTAGCGGGGGCTTTCATCAATATAGGATTAGTTTTGTAGGTGATAATTACCCTATCTCTATTACCAGGGAAATAATTTTTTTTCTGGCCTTAATTCCGAAAACTGTGTCTTTGTTTATTTCATTTATTTTCACAGAAATGGAAGCGTTATACACTGAAGTAAAGCATTACCTCACTCAAAAAAGTTACCACAGCCTAACAACAACAAGGCCAACATTAGGAAGCTCTCAAAGACCTACTTTCTGAAAGGTAAGTCACAGTGTGTCAAACGCAAATGCACATTTGAGCCAGTTTATCGGAAGTATTCTGTATTGGCACTATTACTGTGATTTTTTTCTTCCAAGTACTGCACAAAACATTTGCTTGTATTTAACCTTTATTTGTAACTTGGCAATTTCACTAGATTTCCTGAAGCTAATTGTTGTCATAATGTTACCTAACACAGATTATACATACACATTCATAAATGAAGTAGGGCTGCCCCCTAATAGTTGACTAAAACATTAGTCGATCAGAATTAGGTTATACGTCAGACCAGATTTCATTGGTTGCTTGGTCACAGAAAGAAAACTCTTTAGGAAAAATGAAATATAAACAGACTTGAAACTTTGTAACTGCTCTTTTTCAAAATAATTACTACTTAGCAGCAGCCCAGGTTACTGTGATAGAACCTGCGGGTTGGCTTGAGTGTTTAGGCCATGATTAATTGATTGATAGATTTAATTTTGTGTCGTGTTTAAAAATTATGCCCAGCCCACGGGCTAAATAGACACCATTATCAACACAAACAGCCCAGAAATGACATGCTTAACAATACTATGAGTCGAGTCGAGTTGAGCGGATACCATGCAGTGGAAAAGCTCCATAATACTAAAACAAATTAACCATCCTGAAGTCTCCAAGCTTTTGTAACAAAATAGACTTTAACATATACACATTGAAAGTAAACAACTATTCCATCATGTCATATTTAGTGCTCAAAAAACACATTAGGTGTTTTAAATTTCATTTGACAGTTTGAAGTAGATAATACGCCACTGGAGCACCCCCAAAACTTTTCAGGATTTTAAGGAAACATTTAATTAAAAAAAGGAATTTACAGCTCAGGATAGTAGGTATGAAATTTAAATTAATTCTCCACTTCTCCTAAATCACAAAGTCTGTTTTCCTTGGGTATGTTTTTAAATCTGACGACTTAGAGGGCCAAAAGAAGTATTCCGGTTCTTAAATGAGCAACCAACGATATCTGATTCCTTCCTCAAATTTGTAAAAGAACAAACAAATAAAACATGTAGACTCTGCAGACAAACATGAGGTATCATCTGAAATGTGTGACTAGACGAGCTTACATGCCCATTAGTATGATTGCTCTCACTTTAGAAAATCTAGATAATTAATACATTTTCAAATTCGCTATTTGGCTTATACAAGTGTTAGTGGGTAACTTGAACCCAGAAGCTATATTACTTGGTCTTTAATGTAATGTGTATTTCTTTATAGGTGTTTCCACTATATTGCAAAGATGACTTTGCATTGTCAGCGGCCTCAACTTCAGCCTTGCGGCCGACTTTGACGGAGCAGAAACAGGGCGTCAGTGCCCCTCCCCCCCCCCTTCCCGTCGAGAGGAGTTGACACTTGGCATCAGTGCCCCTCTCTCCCCCCCTTCCCGTCGAGAGGAGTGGACACTGAGCATCAGTGCCCCTCTCAGCATTAATATTTGTATATTTTATGTAATTCAAATCAGTTCTATTTTTGTAATATAAATATTTTCAAACTAATATTTTGCATAGGTGCTCTGCACAGTTTGGAAACCTTTTGATTTGCCAGACGTGTACTTGTTTTAATGTGGTTTTAGAAATTCCAAGTCTGAGTCTATGAATACACCAAGATTTCTGTCTTGGTGTGTGCGTTCTAACATAACAGCTGTGCACTGACTTTTAATTGTTCATCCCTTGCACCAAAGACCATTACTTCAGTTTTTTCATTGTTCAATTGAAGACAATTTTGGCACATCCGGTGATTGAAGTAGTTATCTAGCTGTTGATAAACAGCTTTTTCAATGATTTTGCTTAAAAATGGTAAGTTAGATATGGTTTGATGACTGTTGTTTTCAGAGCCTGTGGGAATACACCTGTGCGATATCGCCACTGCAGGCCACATGAATAAAAAAATATATAATCATATACAAATATGTCAGTGTGTGTGTCCGTGAACTATTCCCATTGAGAAATGTTCTGCAGAGACTCAGTGCAGTGCTGCAATACACTACAGAAGGTGGTATATGTGGTTGGATAAGAAAAATACAAATCAGATTAAACAAAATCTGCTGTATTTTTTTAAAAATTTTATTTAATGAAGGTTGAATGAATGAATCTATTTGTCAGTGCTGCAAGACACTACAAATGCTCCAGGGGCTGGAAATTGTACACCAGAGCCACACCTTTACATTTTTTAACTGATAAATATCATTATGAAACTCATTATACACATTGTTTTTCAGTGTGATGTAAAATAACAGTGAACCCAGGGGATGGTTGTTCTTTTAATAAAATATTATTTCTTAAAATACATGCTAGAGTACATTAAACTAAAATACTAATTTAATGTTTAAAGTATTATTAAATAAATGTTTAATTTAGCACTCAAACAGGGTTAAAACCGGGGGTTAAACCTTGCTAAACTATAAATTCGTATAAAATAAAATGTAATATAACCTTACATAATGAGAGATGACTAGGCTACTATAAGCCAAACGTAACAACTCATTTTAAACCTTGCAGAATGTTGTTTGAGTTTCACACAGATCTATAGTTAGCTTACTCGCTAAGCTATCGCACCTTCAGCTATCGCGATCTTTTCAAATGTTGTGTATGTCCACATTGCTTTGCCGTAGCGTAGCGGTATCTATGGTGACAACGTCACGTGTCGATACGTCATCAGTAGGCGCAGGGCCCCGTGCAGATCTGGCAGCCCGTGCAGATCTGGTACTCACACCGGTTTCACAGACAAGGTTTAGCCTATAGTCCGAGACTAAAATGCCTGTTGAGCTGGATTAATTCAAAGCCACTTGCACAGACTCAGTTTAAAATAGTCGCAGATTAAAGCTATTCTGGATTAAACAAAGCCACTTGCAAGACTGTCGACTAGAGCTGCTCTAGGTCTAAATTTGAGTTTAAATTAATCCTCCAAAGAGGCAGGTTTAACTTCAGTTTAGTGGTGTTTGTGAGAGAGCATGGACTATTTGGAATATCTAAATGAAGACCAACTCCCACTGCAGAGGCCAGCCAGAAGAGTACTTGTGGATAGGTCTTATTAACATTTATTTGATGAACTTACATTTCGAGACCACTTTCAATATGGAAAATGCACTGGAAATAACAACTTGCTTGAGCTTATTAGATGGATGCATTTAAATTGAAGATGTATTCAGCACAATAAAATGAGTGTCTAAAACAATTCTGTTTTCAAATGTGGTTGTTGTGATTTAAAATACTGACACATAGGCTATGAATAACAAAATGACAAAACACACCATGAACACCTTTTATTTTCTACTTATATCTTCACTGTGATTAGTGATCACAATTGTCTCAGTACTGTATCTTGTTTGAAGCTCTCTCTTCCAACTTCATGTCATACAGTTTACGCTCTCTGGACTGTCTTTCCACCTCTGTCTGTCAGAACCCATACTGAGTTTGGGAAGAGGGCTTTCATGTACTCTGCTCCCACCGCCTGGAACACTATTCAAAAAACACTCAAATTGCAGGAACTCATCACTAAGAATGATTTTTAAAACTTTTCTCATTGCCTCAAAATTGTTCTTCTTCTTCGCCTTCTGGAATGTATTTTTCTCTGTTTTCTCATGTATACGTTTGGTTCCAGGTTCCTCAAAATATATAGCCTATACTTTTTATTATACTAGAATTATTAAATACTAACAATTACATTTAGAGTTAATATGTTTTGTAAACTTACTGCAGGCTCTGTGAATAAACAAATCCCCTTCCCCTGAAACTGCATAGTGACCCTTTTAAAATACAATTGGAAAGAATCGACCCTAGGCTTTAGTCCAGCAGTTGTAATGACATATAGAGACCAGAAGAGGGCGCTATGCTTTAACCATAGATAGTATGTAAAAGGCTTTAACACATGTTGAGGCGATGACGCACTTTACTGTCACATTTCTCAGGTCAGATGTGGAGCAATATTAATCCCTCCCTAAATGTAGGTTACATATAAGGAATATGCATTGGTTTTTGTATATCTCATACACACACACACACACACACACACACACACACACACACACACACACATTATAATAAAACTGATAGATAAGAATTCTAAGCAGGCGGTTAAACAAAGGGACTCATGCAGATGGAATGGACAAAGAGAGTTTGTATAATATGCATTGGTTTCTGATGCTTTGCCCAGGGCTATGCTGCGACCCATTAGAGGTGTGTGTGTGTGTGTGTGTGTGTGTGTGTGTGTGTGTGTGTGTGTGTGTGTGTTAGAGGTTCAGTAATCATGGCTTCATGGTGGGTTATATACTGTAGTGGCACATTCCTTCACCACAAATAAAAGCTTGATTAAACACATGAGGGAATTACATATAAGATGAAAATGTTCATCTCATGTAGAACTGCAGGTGACACTCGAAAAATTTGAATATCAAGCAAAAGTTCATTTATTTCAGTAATTCAACTTGAAAAGGTGAACATAATATATTATATAGACTCATTACATGCAAAGTGAGATATATCAAGCCTTTATTTGTTATCATTTTTATTATTATGGCTTACAGCTTATGAAAACCCCAAATTCTAAATCTCAGAAAATTTGAATATTACATGAAATCAATAAAAAAGGGATTTTAAATACAGAAATGTCGGCCCTCTATAAAGTATAATCATCCATATGTACTCAGTACTTGGTTTGGGCCCCTTTTGCATGAATTCTTGCCTCAATTCCAATTCATTTTCCATGATATTTTAATAATACGAGTATCACCTGTATATTCAGCCAAAGAAGAGATAAGAGAGGTTAAGACTTGATGTTGAATATTCTTTTTATCTGTGAACGCACCGGCATCACTCTTTCACATGTACTGGCTATGTCCCACCTTGAGTGGGTTCTGGACATCAGTTTTTCAAACTATGTCTGAAGTACTTCAACATCAAATTGAGCCGAACCCTTTTACTGCTATTTTTGGCATAGCTCCCAATTCAGGCTTGCCTAAGGTGAAGCTAAAGGTACTGGCCTTTATCTCTTTGCTTGCTCGTAGAGCTATCTTGTTCAAATGGAAAGATCCTGCCCCTCCCTCCCACTCTCATTGGCTTAGAGACATTATGTCATGTATGAATCTGGAGAAAATTCGTTGCACTGCCCATGAATCTGAGACTAAATTTTATAGAATGTGGCGCCCCTTCCTGGACTACTATGAGAAGCCGACCACAATGGTTGAGGAGTAGCTACCCCCTCCCCTTTTTTATTTGATATAATATTTTTTTTTCTTTAATAATATATATAGGGGAAGGTGGGGTGATTTGTGCATTTTGGAAGTTGCAAAACCCCTTGTTTCTAGAAAACCGTGGAAGAAATTGTAAATGTGACCACATATTTAAGAAGAGCCATCCATTTGACTCATCCTGTAAAGAAGGGAGACACAAGGAATAAGATATAAGCACATTTAAGCTCAAAAAACTGTGTTTTGCCTTTCAAAGTAAAATTTCCATGATCAAGGTTTTTTGATTATTGTGTCTGAACAATTATAGACACGTTTGAAAACATTTGACACATGTTTTAGTGCTTTGGTATGCTATACTTTGAGTCTATATAGTTAGCACAATGTCAACCCTAAATTGCTGCATCATGCCTATTATCCAAAATTCTGGGGATGGGGTGATTTGTGCGCAAGGGCCTGGGTGAGTTATAAGTAAGTAAGTAAGTAAAATGTATTTATAAAAGCACATTTATGACAGTTTGCACTGTCCAAAGTGCTGTACATAGTGCATTCAGTAGGTAAACAATGAAGGTAAAATAACAATAACCAAAATAAAAGACGTAAAGCCCATACATCCACATAAACACAGATAGTAGTGCAGAGGTAAGTAAGTAGTGCAGAGGTTAATGGGGAGGAAACACCAGGGTGTACATATGGGTTTTGAGCCTTGATTTAAAGGCAGAAATGTAGGGGGAATCACATTTGTCAGGTGGCAGTTGGTTCCACAAGCACGGAGCAACTAGTGCAAAGTACATTTCTGAGAGTTGTGCCAGTGGCATGGCTGTATACGCTGGTCACCAAAAGAAAGTGATTGTCTACAGTAGCTCAGAAGAGGGTGACATCTCAATTCCACTTAACGACACCACTGATGAGAGTTCAGATGGCCAGAAAGATGATGATGGTGACTTTGTCATTGTGACACAATGACGCACAAATCACCCCACTACGTGGGGTGATTTGTGCGACAAGACAACTTTTTTTCCGAAAGCTATATTTCTTAAACAGTTTATTCCAGATCCAAAGTTTTTATTGCCAGGGATGCACAACATCCTGAAATATATGTACATATTTGAGTTGGAGACATAACTGTCAAGGCCTGACTTTAAAATCACTTTGAGTAAAAAGTTGCACAAATCACCCCACCTTCCCCTATATATATATATTTTTTTTTTTTTCATATTGGTTGTTTGTTTTTGTTTCTTGTTGTGTGTGTTTGTGTTTCTGATGCAGGACTGTTTGTGATTGGGTGGGATATGGGTGGGGTATGTGCGGGAGGGAAAAAAGGGGGAAAAAAAATTAATAATCCATTGTATTGCAGCTGCATGATAGTACTTTGTGATTTAATAAAAAAACCTTTGAAAAAAAAAGAATATTCTTTTTATCATTGTGTGCCGGCCTATAGCAGAATGTTATGGGCGGATCTTAAGCTCTATATAAGATGGAAAACCAGGCAAACAGTCTAATTACAAGACAAGACATTCTTCTAAACAGTCATGTTGCTAGCTATGGTGGGCTCCCTTTGTTTACTTACCCGTTTACAGAGCCTAGACTGTGTATTAACACCAGATTAACACAACAACCTTATGGACAGGTAGTGCATTGTGATGAAATATTCACTGATTTTGACTAGTGGTGATTTGGCTCCACCTTTAAGAAAAGTAAGGCAATGTTATGCTGTGTTTTTGAGAAACGACTTATGGACTGATGACACTTTATTTTCATTAAGGCCTTTGTATGTATTCCTATATAATATGTTTGTAATATATCTCTGATCAGATCAATAGTTCTAACAGTTAGATTGATCAAACACTTAAAGGAGAAGGAAGTGATATTTTCTTGTTGATATACGTGTTAAATCTCTCTATATTCATACAGCAATCACTTAAACAGTATGCACAGTCCATAACACAGGTCTATATCTATCTATCTATCTATCTATCTATCTATCTATCTATCTATCTATCTATCTATCTATCTATCTATCTATCTATCTATCTATCTATCTATCTATCTATCTATATATCTATCTATCTATCTATCTATCTATCTATCTATCTATCTATCTATCTATCTATCTATCTATCTATCTATCTATCTATCTATCTATCTATCTATCTATCTATCTATCTATCTATCTATCTATCTATCTATCTATCTATCTATCTATCTATCTATCTATCTATCTATCTATCTATCTATCTAAAACAGTATGCACAGTTCATAACGCAGGTCTCCCAGTCGTTTTTATCCAATCAGGAGACAGAGTGCTATAAAGAGGCGGGTCTCTGTGCCCGTGAACGATGACTCGCTGCTCTCCATCGCGGCACTATCTGATGAAGACGGCTGTGTGTTCATGTGGTGGTGACGTAGGGACGAGGGAGGGGACTGCTGTGTGTTCATGTGGTGGTGACGTAGGGACGAGGAAGGGGACTGCTCTGTGTGTTCATGTGGTGGTGACGTAGGGACGAGGGAGGGGACTGCTGTGTGTTCATGTGGTGGTGACGTAGGGACGAGGGAGGGGACTGCTGTGTGTTCATGTGGTGGTGACGTAGGGACGAGGGAGGGGACTGCTGTGTGTGTTCATGTGGTGGTGACGTAGGGACGAGGGAGGGGACTGCTAACTGCAGTGCGTGTGTGTGTGTGTGTGTGTGTGTGTGTGTGTGTTGGCTAACTGCTAGTCACTGACAGGAAGCTAAAAGGACCAAATCACTGACTGAACCTTTAAGACTTGACTTGACACTTAGACTCTTTCTGACTTTATTTCTTCATGTCTTTCAACTTATATATCATTTTTCAGAAATAAACTATTCAAACTTCTAAATATTGCACATATTTCATAGCCTTTACATTGTGTGTATTCAACTCATTTCATACTAATGAGACCTTTTCAAGTTTGTCCAAGCCTTCATACTCAGCTTACATTTATTACTCTCTTAATGCAGAAGATTGACTTCTGCTTATGTTTAGCATTTACACATTAACACACATGAAAACAGTCAGTTTCTATAATATAAAGTATGAAGCGAAGACATTTCTCAATCAAATTTGTTTTTATTGATTCTTTGAAAAGCAGGAAGTAGCAGAATAAGATTCAGAGCTCCAATATGTTATTAGTTGTTTAACATCTTATAATTATTAATACGACTTTGGTTTGATTTTAATTTGACAGATTAATACATTGAACCCAAACAGCGTTGATACATTCTGAAATGGCCAGTAATATAACTGTCAACAAATACATTTAATTGCTTTTTATATCGGAGAAAAAGAGAAAATAGGTTCAATAAACCATCACCAAAATGATTTCACATCATTAGAACTGTTTGCACAGTCTGAGTATCACCTGGTTATCACAGACCACCTCTGTATTTTATTGGGAGACCTCACCAGGTGAAACTAACTAGGGTGATGGATTCTTAACCTTTACTGATTAACACAGATGTACTCAAGTTGGCCCTTATTGCCTGCGTTGAGATCTTTTTCAATGACAGTGACACCAGCCTTTTTATAAGCTGCTACAGCATCTTTTTGGAGAAGCAGCATGATGGCATTGATGGGTTTGCCTCCTGGCTGTTTATTGTACCACAGGTACACTTTGTAAGCTGAATTTGTGCCCTCATTGAGGTTCACACTCACAGGTGTGTACCCCTGCTGCTGATATTGCTGATACTCTGCATCAGTGATGGAGACCTGCAGGTCGGTGATCGCTCTCTTGGAGTCGGTGGTCTGCCGGTACCAGATGTAGACATCCCGTCCTCTTGCTCCCCTGTTGGTATCTTCATCCAGACGGATGTAACCTTCCTGGAAGAGGGTGTGATCTAAACTAAAGGAATCGGTGGCGGTGACGTCACAGACGTAGGTCTGCTCTGATCTCTTCACCAACATGTAGATCCAGTCTCCACCAGCCTTGCGGTTCAGATCACAGGCCAGCTCCTCCCGGCCGTCAGCAAACATCCGGGCGTCTTGCTCTGCATTGGTTGAGAAGGTGATCTCCACGATGGGAGTATCGTACTCTCCGGAGCCTCTGAAGTACCACAGGTAGATGTAATTTCCGCCTGCTCCAGCATTGAGATCCTCATTGATCTTGGTGTAGCCTGAATTGATCAGGCCTCCGGCCATGGCATTGTCGTATGAGAGTTGAACCCTAGTGATGGGCTGGGGGCCATCTGTCTTGTACCAGAGATAGACTTTATTTCCTTTGGTTCCCTGGTTCAGATTAACATTGATTTTCAGAAAAAGCTTCGATTGGAGATTCTGTTCCTCAGCTGCATTAGTGGACACATCAAGGTCGGTGATGTAGGCGGCCATTGTGGAACCTGTGTAGAACAAAGAAGAGCTTTAGGGGCCACTCACACTAGGGCCGCGGCCCCGTGCCAAAGCTCATTAGCATACTAAAGTCTAGAACGTTTGGCTAGTGTGACCACGCCATCCGTATTCCAGCACGGAACAGCCCCTTGGCCACGGCACACCTGGGAGAGGTGTGCCGTGGCCAAAGTACAGATGCTAATGAGATGACACGCGCACAAGCAAGCGCACAGGCGGCGTTCCTGACGTGAATTTATTAAGGATGCATTGTCCGTTAACGTCCGCTGCCTTACTAGTCGGCACCAGAATTGCCCACCACTTGGACTTGTAGCTATAATGTGTGAGAATTAACGTGTGTGTAAGCCTAGGTGTGGGCTAATAAAAGAGGGAGAGAGCTAATTAGGTCGGCTCAGAAAGCACAGCAAAAAGGTTTTCGTGTTTACTCACGTTCGTCAGATGATTTTTTTTCTTTTTCCTCCCGTCAGCTGTCATAACTGCATTTACGCATGGCGGTGGAGACGCACCCAAAACAACACACCGCGGCCCGGTGATAAGGAAACAGTAGCCTACACTAAGGTTTAACAAGAAACTTTATAAAGACACTTAAAAAAACGATCTCTGCCCATACAAAAAGTTCTGACTTGGATTTGATGGAGCGATCGATGTGTACAAAACCATCCGGATACATATGGTCTGATGACGGGCCGTTATATTAATAATAAACAGCGTGCTGCACAAATATGAGACTGTTCACCGCGACCTATTACGTCAAGACTACATTTAAAAAAAAACAATAGCTTAAGGATTCTCGTTGCTCTAATGTGGAAGTGGAATATTTGATGCAAATTTGGCCGGATGAAAATATTCACAAACAGTCGTATAGCCTACAAGTAGACTAAGCTCCAAATCCTAAACGTGCACGGTGACGTAGGCAAGGTGCAAGTGTGCCCAGGCCACGAGCAGTGTGAGCACGGGCCTGCGGGGGGAGTGGGTAGGGGGGGGAATCGTGCTGAATCGTGCTGAGCACGGAACAGGCAAACGGCACTAGTGTGAGTGCGCCCTTAGAAAACAAGATAAACAAAGGAAGATGCATGACTGTTAAGGCAAGACACAGCCTATCTTATTTCTATCTTTTCAACAACATCAAAAGATGTAATGGATTAAGATCTGGAATAGAAGAATATATTGTCCAGAGATGAATGTGAATTAATAATAATAAAAATATTCTGAAATACTTACGTGTGCTGAAGCTGAGAGTGATTGACAGGCAGGAAGGTGAAGTCAACTGGTGTGCTGAGTTCTGATGTTTCTACCCAGAGTCTGCTGCCTTTATACAGAGACCTGGTTGTTACATCACCACTTCTGTGGAATTCTATGGTCAGTCCTTCCCACTTTCAACCTGACACTGTTAGGCACCACTTTGAGGAAGGATTCTTTACACAGCCTTTTTTAATTTTATAAATCAAAAAATACTATGTACATGTCTTAAAATGCATTACGGCGTGTTTTGAAGAAGAAAATGTCTCATAAATCAGACAGTGAACAACATATGAAAAAATCCTTTTTCAATAACCTACAGAATAGTGCTGAGAATGATTATGGAAAGTTTAGTTGATGTAAGTGATTTAGAAGTTGAGATTTCTGGGTCAGAGTAATGAAAAAAAACTATCAAATCACGTTTATTTATACACTATCAAACCAGAATTGTCACACCATTTCTCACAGAGGAAGTTTGTTATGTAGAAACTTAACACACTTATATAGAGTCAATATGCAATAAAGATTTCAACTCTTGCTTTATCCAATAAATATATATATATATATGCTAAATTTGCATAGATATTAAAAGGAATACAACAAATCAATGTTTTAATGCCAGTAATCAACTGGCAAAGTTTCATGATGATATCTATCAGTTAAAAAAATTAAATTTTACCCTCGCATTAAACCATGGTTCTGATGTTCTATTTCGGCCCCCTGTAGCTTTCCAACAGGTAGTTGACCAGGTTGTCCACCCAGGTCTGTCTGTCTGTCTGTCTGTCTGTCTGTCTGTCTGTCTGTCTGTCTGTCTGTCTGTCTGTCTGTCTGTCTGTCTGTCTGTCTGTCTGTCTATATATCCATCCACCCAGGTTGTGATCCATAAAATCCCTTTGCCCCCTGGGTAAAGAGGGTCACTGCATGCATTAACACTAACAGTCAGCATGTTAATTAAACAAGGATTTTTTCACAAGCTGTTGCATTCTGAGTTAACCTTCAACTCATATTTTACTTGATAAAATAAAGACAATAAATGCACTCCTATGTGTTGTAGTGTTTTACAGTATCTGCAGCTATTCATATGATGCTCATCATTTTCAACTCATATTTTTCTGGCCTCATTTTGGATCATTTCCATTAACTTGGTCTAGGCCTAGAAGCATCTGCACTGACTTCCAGGCCTAGACCAAGTTTTTATTTGTGTATTCCTTTTTTCCTTTTTTTGTGGACACATTATTTGAAGCAAATGAATTCATGAGAAAGAACTGTAAATGTTCATACTGATCTGTAGCTGCTTAGTAATCTTCGTTAGCTTATTACACTTTATTTTATTCTTAAATTATCATTTATTTTTTCTCTTTCTTTTTTTACTCTACTTTCATTCTTATCTTGTTTCCACTTTTCTTTACTCACTAAATGTTTCTTTGTGGTCATGTCAAAAACTGATAAATAAAACGTTTTTAAAGTAAAGAAAAACCATGCAAACCCCAGTTCACCTCTCAATACACTTTGCATTCTCATGAAATGTTTCTACATGAAGAAATACTGAAACAGTAACAAGATTGATCCAAGACATGTTCAGTGCATGAACAGGTGATTTATGGCCTTAGTTTCAACACTTCATGGGAACACAGGTGTGGGTGATTTTCTGTTGTATTTTCAAACTCGTCGTTGTTTGTTTAGCTTGAAGCGGTTACTGATAACACCCAACTAATAAAAACACATAGGTGACACACAGCATTCACCACCCACGCTTATTAAACCTTTCACAAGAATTGATTTCTATTGCGAAATATTTCACTCTTTGCTTTATTTTGTTGGTTAAAATGTTTCAGTACAACATGGTTTTTATATTTTCTTTGTCTCTCTCTGTAAAATGAAATGTAAGTAAGTAAGTAAGTAAAATGTATTTATAAAAGCACATTTATAACAGTTTTCACTGACCAAAGTGCTGTACATAGTGCATTCAGTAGGCCAACATGGGCCAACATGAAGGTAAAATAACAACAACAACAATAGAAAAAAATAAATAAAAATAAAATAAAGATAAAAGTACAAAATACATATAACCCGGACTTCCACACACAAACATATACAGTAGTGTAGAAGTCAGATAGCTAATGGGGAGGGAAAGCCAGGGTGTACAGATGGGTTTTGAGCCTTGATTTAAAGGCAGTAATGGAGGGGGCATCACGTATGTCAGGTGGCAGTTGGTTCCACAAGCGTGGGGCAGCTACTAAATGTGTTGATACACATATTCACAAAGTGCTGACGTTAATATCCTTCCTACGCACTATCCCTTTAAAATGTCCACAGTACACGATGATTCATTCTCTCACTGCAGAATTAGTGTTGAAAGAAATAAAAGCTTCAGTGGATTGTAGAGTGGGTCCCTGTAACAGTTAACCTGATTCTCATGTATTACGGCTGACCTCTACTACTGACAAACAGAGGATCTGTGCATTTGCTTCTCCTGTCGACTTCTCAGTAACTGTTTGGTCCTGCTTGCTTGTCTCTTGTGTGCTCCTGTCCTGTGTTGTTCATGTGAGTGTCTAATTGTATATGTTTGTGCTGCATGTTTGTGCTTTATGCTGCTTTATATGTTAGTGCTGCATGTATGTGCTTTATGCTGCTATATATGTTTGTGCTGCATGTTTGTGCTTTATGCTGCTTTATATGTTAGTGCTGCATGTATGTGCTTTATGCTGCTTTATATGTTAGTGCTGCATGTATGTGCTTTATGCTGCTATATATGTTAGTGCTGCATCAAATCAAATCATGTCAATCTAACCACTATCAAACCAGAATTGTCACACCATTTCTCACAGAGGAAGTTTGTTATGTAGAAACTTAACACACTTATATAATGTCAAAATGCAATAAAGATTTCAACTCTTGCTTTAGCCAAAATCTAGATTTTTTGGTTTTGAAAGATAAGCAAATTTGTGCATAATTTGTGAAATATGCTAAATGTGCATATAGTATATAAAAAAAAAAGAAAAAAAGAAATTCAATACAACAAATCAATGTTTTAATGCCAGTAATCAACTGGCAAAGTTTCATGATGATATCTATCAGTTAAAAAAAATTAATTTTACCCTCGCATTAAACCATGGTTCTGATGTTCTATTTGGGCCCCTGTTGCTTTCCAGCAGGTAGTTGACCAGGTTGTCCACCCAGGTCTGTCTGTCTGTCTGTCTGTCTGTCTGTCTGTCTGTCTGTCTGTCTGTCTGTCTGTCTGTCTGTCTGTTTATCCATCCATCCATCCACCCATCCATCCATCCATCCATCCATCCATCCATCCATCCATCCATCCATCCATCCATCCATCCATCCATCCATCCATCCATCCATCCATCCATCCATCCATCCATCCATCCATCCAGGTTGTGATCCATAAAATCCCTTTGCCCCCTGGGTAAAGAGGGTCACTGCATGCATTAACACTAACAGTCAGCATGTTTATTAAACAAGGATTTTTTTTACAAGCTGTTGCACTCTGAGTTAACCTTCAACTCATATTTTACTTGATAAAATAAAGACAATAAATGCACTCCTATGTGTTGTAGTGTGTTACAGTATCTGCAGCTATTAATATGATGCTCATAATTTTCAAGACATATTTTTCCTGCCTCATTTTGGATCATTTCCATTAACTTGGTCCAGGCCTAGAAGCATCTGCACTGACTTCTAGGCCTAGACCAAGTTTTTATTTGCGTATTTCTTTTTCCCTTTTTTTGTGGACATATTATTTGAAGCAAATTAATTCATGAGAAAGAACTGTAAATGTTCATACTGATCTGTAGCTGCTTAGTAATCTTTGTTTGCTTATTTCACTTTCTTGTCTTCTTAAATTATTATTATTTTTTCTCTTTCTTTTTTTACTCTACTTTCATTCTTATCTTGTTTCCACTTTTCTTTACTCACTAAATGTTTCTTTGTGGTCATGTCAGAAACTGATAAATAAAACGTTTTTAAAGTAAAGAAAAACCAAGCAAACCCCAGTTCACCTCAATGCACTTTGCATTCCCATGAAATGTTTCTACAGGAAGAAATACTGAAACAGTAACAAGATTGATCCAAGACATGTTCAGTGCATGAAAAGGTGATTTATGGCCTTAGTTTCATCACTTCATGGGAACACAGGTGTGGGTGATTTTCCGTTGTATTTTCAAACTCATCGTTGTTTGTTTAGCTTGAAGCGGTTACTGAGAACACCAAACTAATGAAAACACATAGGTGACACTAAGCATTCACCACCCACGCTTATTTAACCTGGCACAAGAATTGATTTCTATTGCGAAATGTTTTACTCTGTATTGGATGCAGTTAGAATAACTGAGATCAGCCCGGATGCTACATCCATTTTATATTCAGTCTATGAATCTCAAACATGAATGCCGTTAAAACTAATAGTCGTGCATCCCTCACTGCTGCTCCACTGTGACGAGTCACGTTTTCACTGCTCTTGATAAATCAATCAAATGCCATTTCTCTCATTAGAGCAGATTCTGCCAAGAGGGTCACTGCATGTTAACACTAACAGTCATCCTATGTTAATAAAGGTTCAGTAAGCGGAATGGTCAGTTTAGAAAAACGGGACGGGTGGCAACACTATGACTGAGAGATCGGCTTTATGAAACGCACACATTATGTAAGTGATCACTGTACGAATAAAGAGCGATTTAACACTTATATTAACATAAATAAATCACTTACTTCACCTTTAAACAAGGATTTTTCTTCCAAGCTGTTGCACTCTGAGTTAACCTTCAACTCATATTTTACTTGATAAAATAAAGACAATAAATGCACTCCTCTGTGTTGTAGTGTTTTACAGTATCTGCAGCTATTCATATGATGCTCATCATTTTCAAGACATATTTTTCCGGCCTCATTTTGGATCATTTCCATCTGCACTGACTTCCAGGCCTAGACCAAGTTTTTATTTGTGTATTTCTTTTTCCCTTTTTTTGTGGACACATTATTTGAAGCAAATGAATTCATGAGAAAGAACTGTAAATGTTCATACTGATCTGTAGCTGCTTAGTAATCTTCGTTTGCTTATTTCACTTTTTATTTATTTTTAATTATCATTTATTTTTTCTCTTTCTTTTTTTACTCTACTTTCATTCTTATCTTGTTTCCACTTTTCTTTACTCACTAAATGTTTCTTTGTGGTCATGTCAAAAACGTGTGCATAAAATGTTTTTAGAGTAAAGAAAGACCATGCAAATCCCAGTTCACCTCTCAAAGCACTTTGCATTCCCATGAAATGTTACATGAAGAAATGCTCAGACAGTAATCAATCAATATAGTTTACTGCTTCAGTAATAGGCTACTGAACATAAAAAGGTGATTTATGGCTTTAGCTTCAACCGTAGGAACACTTCATAGGAACACGGGTGTGGGTGATTTTACGTTGTATTTTCAAACTCGTAATTATAAACTCGTTTTAGCTTCAAGCGGTTACTGAGAACACCAAACTAATTAAAACACACCCATGCTTACCCTCGTAATGTACTCCCGATTGACTTACACCCATGGTCCTCTGGGGTCATATTGACCCCAAACGGTTTGGTGTTTTTTTAAAGCCTAAAGTATAAATTGTCAATACATTTTGTGTTACACCTTTACTCTGACTTGAGTCCAACCCATTACCACAAATATTTCCCTTGGTTTTGGAATTTTAGGCCAACGGACCTTGTTTACATAAAAATATACAATTTTTTCGATTTAAAATTAAATAAAAAAATCCTTAACATGATTTTGACTCTATGACTCATTAGAGAGTGGCTTATGTCAAAGGTTAGTGAAAAAACTGTTTTTGAATCACTTACATTTTTTGAATAGGAGCAAATACAAACACCCATGGTCCTCTGGGGTCATATTGACCCCGCCCGGTTCAGCTGTTTTTTAAAGCCTATAAAGTATAAATTATCAATTAATTTTGTGTTACAACTTTAGTCTGACTTGAGTCCAACCCATAACCACAAATATTTCCATTAGTTTTTGAATTTAGGGCCAACAGACCTTGTTTATATAAAAGTATGCATTTTTTATTTAGACAGTCTAACCAGGCAGGGTCAGTTCTCGCCTGGTTTGACTGTTTCTAAGGCAAAAAACATAAATAATCACTAACCTCAGTTCTTCAGATTTTTACTCAACTTTATCCTCACTCTTTACCTGACTTATTTAACATTACAACACAACATTACAACACGTAAAATTTTTCAAAATTTACTTTTTAGAAGTGAGTCACCCTCGATGTGTCCCTCAGTTGCATGCGAGGCCGGTAGTTATGGAGTGATCTTTGCTGATTCACTTCATTGCATTTTGTTGAACTTGGTTCAAAATGAGCTCACAAGCCTCTGAGGTAAAGCCTGCTGCCTACTGATCATGCTGCCTGTCTCAGACTAAGGTTTGAAATGGTGCAGAGTCTGCCAGAAACGATCTGTATATGTGTTTTGTTTTCTAAACCATTGCTTGACCCCACACATCAAAGGCACAGGTGTTGGGTCTGTCTGTGTGTGTCTGTGTGTGTTTTTTTTGGGGGGGAGTGCTCATGTGTGCGTGTGTGTGTGCTCATGTGTGTGTGTGTGTGTGTGTGTGCGCTCGTGGGTGTGTGCTCATGTACAGGTATGTGCATGTGTGGGTGTGTGTGTGTGTGTTGCTGTGTGTGGGTGTGTGTGTGTGTCTGTGTTGTGTGTGTGGGTGGGTGGGTCTGTGTGTGTGTGTGTGTGTGTGTGTGTATATGTGTGTGCGTGTGCGTGTAGGTGTGTGTGTGTGTGTGAGTGTGTGTGTGTGTGTGTGTGTGTATGTGTGTGTGGATGTCGTTAGAAGAAGGGGGGGGGGCGGTTATTTCATCTGTTAGAAGCAGTATAGTGTGACATTTTGCCCCATTGCCCCATTGTGTGCTGCGGGGTCATATTGACCCCAGAGTACAACAGGTGTTATTAAATTAAATAAAAAACCCATAATTTGATCAAAACACTTCAAATTTATATGAATCATCAAAAGCATAGTATTGAACAACCCCTATCATTTTCAGACCATTTGGTGAATGAAAAACATATTTTCACGCAAAAAGAAATGTCTTGTGGGGTCAAATTGACCCCAGTACAATAGGAGGGTTTAAACCTTTCACAATAAATGATTTCTATTGCGAAATGTTTTACTCTGTATTGGATGCCGTTAGAATAACTGAGATCAGCCCGGATGCTACATCCATTTTATATTCAGTCTATGAATCTCAAACATGAATGCCGTTAAAACTAATAGTCGTGCATCCCTCACTGCTGCTCCACTGTGACGAGTCCCGTTTTCACTGCTCTCGCTAAATCAATCAAATGCCATTTCTCTCATTAGAGCAGATTCTGCCAAGAGGGTCACTGCATGTTAACACTAACAGTCATCCTATGTTAATAAAGGTGCAGTAAGCAGAATGGTCAGTTTAGAAAAACGGGACGGGTGGCAACACTATGACTGAGAGATCGGCTTTATGAAACGCACACATTGTGTAAGTGATCACTGTACGAATAAAGAGCGATTTAACACTTATATTAACATATATAAATCACTTACTTCACCTTTAAACAAGGATTTTTTTTTATAAGCTGTTGCACTCTGAGTTAACCTTCAACTCATATTTTACTGGATAAAATAAAGACAATAAGTGACGTCCCACACAGACGCACTACATTCGGACAAACTGTTCTGTCAGTCAAAGGAACTAAATATTGGAATACTCTCCCACTCACAATAAGAGACTCACAAAATTATTCAACCTTCAAAACACCTCAAACAAAACCAAGTCTGTGACCACCTCTAAACTCTTTTATTTTCTTGTGTTATTTGTGCCTTTGTATATATGTATTCTTTTTTTAACCTGTATTTCTCTGCATGCCAGGGACAACAGATGAAATCTAGCACTTTTGCTAAAATCTGGCATTTTTACAACTGTAAATGTTACAGCTGTTCATGAATATGCACTGTCCCTAATAAATAAATAAATAATAATAATAAAACTCCTCTGTGTTGTAGTGTGTTACAGTATCTGCAGCTATTAATATGATGCTCATCATTTTCAAGTCATATTTTTCCGGACTCATTTTGGATAATTTCCATTAACCGGTCCCAATTCAAAACTAATTGAGTGTGTCCATATGTAGGCGCATCTGCACTGACTTCTAGGCCTAGACCAAGTTTTTATTTGTGTATTCCTTTTTCCCTTTTTTTGTGGACACATTATTTGAAGCAAATGAATTCATGAGAAAGAACTGTAAATGTTCATACTGATCTGTAGCTGCTTAGTAATCTTCGTTAGCTTATTTCACTTTTTTTCTTCTTAAATTATTATTTATTTTTTTCTCTTTCTTGTTTTACTCTACTTTCATTCTTATCTTGTTTCCACTTTTCTTTACTCACTAAATGTTTCTTTGTGGTCATGTCAGAAACTGATAAATAAAACGTTTTTAAAGTAAAGAAAAACCATGCAAACCCCAGTTCACCTCTCAATGCACTTTGCATTCCCATGAAATGTTTCTACATGTATAATTACTCAGACAGTAATCAAGATAGATCCAAGACAGGTTCTGTGAGTGCAGGAATAGATAAAACACTTCATAGGAACACGGGTGTGGGTGATTTTCCGTTGTATTTTCAAACTCGTCGTTGTTTGTTTAGCTTGAAACGGTTACTGATGACACCAAACTAATGAAAACACATAGGTGACACTAAGCATTCACCACGCCCACGCTTATTTAACCTTGCACAAGAATTGATTTCTATTGCGAAATGTTTTACTCTGTATTGGATGCCGTTAGAATAACTGAGATCAGCCCGGATGCTACATCCATTTTATATTCAGTCTATGAATCTCAAACATGAATGCCGTTCAAACTAATAGTCGTGCATCCCTCACTGCTGCTCCACTGTGACGAGTCCCGTTTTCACTGCTCTCGCTAAATCAATCAAATGCCATTTCTCTCATTAGAGCAGATTCTGCCAAGAGGGTCACTGCATGTTAACACTAACAGTCATCCTATGTTAATAAAGGTGCAGTAAGCAGAATGGTCAGTTTAGAAAAACGGGACGGGTGGCAACACTATGACTGAGAGATCGGCTTTATGAAACGCACACATTGTGTAAGTGATCACTGTACGAATAAAGAGCGATTTAACACTTATATTAACATATATAAATCACTTACTTCACCTTTAAACAAGGATTTTTTTTTATAAGCTGTTGCACTCTGAGTTAACCTTCAACTCATATTTTACTGGATAAAATAAAGACAATAAGTGACGTCCCACACAGACGCACTACATTCGGACAAACTGTTCTGTCAGTCAAAGGAACTAAATATTGGAATACTCTCCCACTCACAATAAGAGACTCACAAAATTATTCAACCTTCAAAACACCTCAAACAAAACCAAGTCTGTGACCACCTCTAAACTCTTTTATTTTCTTGTGTTATTTGTGCCTTTGTATATATGTATTCTTTTTTTAACCTGTATTTCTCTGCATGCCAGGGACAACAGATGAAATCTAGCACTTTTGCTAAAATCTGGCATTTTTACAACTGTAAATGTTACAGCTGTTCATGAATATGCACTGTCCCTAATAAATAAATAAATAATAATAATAAAACTCCTCTGTGTTGTAGTGTGTTACAGTATCTGCAGCTATTAATATGATGCTCATCATTTTCAAGTCATATTTTTCCGGACTCATTTTGGATAATTTCCATTAACCGGTCCCAATTCAAAACTAATTGAGTGTGTCCATATGTAGGCGCATCTGCACTGACTTCTAGGCCTAGACCAAGTTTTTATTTGTGTATTCCTTTTTCCCTTTTTTTGTGGACACATTATTTGAAGCAAATGAATTCATGAGAAAGAACTGTAAATGTTCATACTGATCTGTAGCTGCTTAGTAATCTTCGTTAGCTTATTTCACTTTTTTTCTTCTTAAATTATTATTTATTTTTTTCTCTTTCTTGTTTTACTCTACTTTCATTCTTATCTTGTTTCCACTTTTCTTTACTCACTAAATGTTTCTTTGTGGTCATGTCAGAAACTGATAAATAAAACGTTTTTAAAGTAAAGAAAAACCATGCAAACCCCAGTTCACCTCTCAATGCACTTTGCATTCCCATGAAATGTTTCTACATGTATAATTACTCAGACAGTAATCAAGATAGATCCAAGACAGGTTCTGTGAGTGCAGGAATAGATAAAACACTTCATAGGAACACGGGTGTGGGTGATTTTCCGTTGTATTTTCAAACTCGTCGTTGTTTGTTTAGCTTGAAACGGTTACTGATGACACCAAACTAATGAAAACACATAGGTGACACTAAGCATTCACCACGCCCACGCTTATTTAACCTTGCACAAGAATTGATTTCTATTGCGAAATGTTTTACTCTGTATTGGATGCAGTTAGAATAACTGAGATCAGCCCGGATGCTACATCCATTTTATATTCAGTCTATGAATCTCAAACATGAATGCCGTTAAAACTAATAGTCGTGCATCCCTCACTGCTGCTCCACTGTGACGAGTCACGTTTTCACTGCTCTTGCTAAATCAATCAAATGCCATTTCTCTCATTAGAGCAGATTCTGCCAAGAGGGTCACTGCATGTTAACACTAACAGTCATCCTATGTTCATTAAACAAGGATTTATTTATAAGCTGTTGCACTCTGAGTTAACCTTCAACTCATATTCTACTTGATAAAATAAAGACAATAAATGCACTCCTATGTGTTGTAGTGTGTTACAGTATCTGCAGCTATTAATATGATGCTCTTCATTTTCAAGACATATTTTTCCAGCCTCATTTTGGATCATTTCCATTAACTTGGTCTAGGCCTGGAAGTCAGTGCATCTGCACTAACATTAAATAACCTCAAAACATATTTACCATGTTAGTGTCAGGGCAGCAGTTTGTAAGAAGATCAGCTCCAAGCGTGGTTGTGTGTTCTGCAGCATTGATGTTAGAGGCTGGGGACAGCAATGAGCTGTGTAGTAGTCCGAATTAGAAAGAAAGAGATGTGTGTGAGAGGGAGCGTCACTGTTTAGACACAATTTAGGCAAAGTAAAGCAATGTTATGGTGAGAGCACATAAGGTATCAACAACCCATAACGACATATTGTAACAAATTGCTAAGTGGATAATGTAATAACATTTTGCACATAATGTTCCAACTTATTACATTGTGGTTCACCTGTTACATTATGAAGTAAGCAAAATATTGTTTTCTAATAGTGTAATTGAATTATTACATTATAAAGCAAACAAATGTATGGATTAAAGGGGTAATTGTACAATGTTAAGTGTAGTATGTATTAAAAGTCATGGCTCAAAGTGTGCATACAGAAAAACACATTTGTTTTAGGTCATTCTTCTGGTCGAAAACAAAAATTTTATTCTGTTTCACGGTTGACACATGTAACTTTCAATGTTTAGGAAACAAACATTACATTTTAAACTGTTTACTATCATCTGTGCAGGTGAATTGTTAATTGTTTTCATTAAGACAGTAATCTGATATTTTGTCACAATATTTAGTGAGGCCTCAGTTCAAATATGTGCGACACAGGCATTTGTGTATGACAACTTTCAGCAGAGAATTTCAGGCAAAGCTATATTGAAAAGTGCTTTTAATGCATACAGCACTTGTTTTATCCATACCTGATTTCAATGTAAGGAAAGCAGTACACTATTGCTTGCTTTGTAATGTAAATAGTGAGCCAAAATGTAATTGGTGGATGCATCCAAATTAGAGGGATTTTCTGTGCATTTCTGTTGTTAGGCCTTATGACATATATATGATATATTCAGAGAGTATCAGAAGCCCCTTTTACACAGCCAGTGAAAGCCGGGAATATGCCGGCCTTTCGGCCCTCCGCCCTGCTGTATAAATGCGACAGTTGCGGAACGAGGGAAGAAAGGTGCGAGTGATCGTTCCGGGAATTTTACTACCTCGGGGGGTAGTAAGATTCCCGACACGATCAGTTCCGCCTCTCTGTTTAAATGCTCCAGCTTGTTGATGCGGAACTGGGGGGCGTTTGACGTTCCATAGTCTACGTTCTAAACATGCGACCATGTTAGCAGTTGAAGGACGTGTGTTTAACATTAACCACGGCGGCCTGATGTCCCGTAAAAATCACCAAATAAAAGGAACGCCGTATAATCTAGCTGATCATAAGGTCCGTTGCTCAATCCAAACCCCCGCGCTTCATTTTGCAGAGTGTATGAGTCTATTTCTGCCCAGGAGAAGTTGTACAATGGGAAAGCTAGGCTAGGCTAAGTAAGGGATAAAGTATAGCGAACGGGTCACTTGCTAGAAATAAAGTCCGACAAGCTGAAGCAGGAGCTCTTGCTCTAGGTTCTTATGCAACTAAAACGTAGTTCAGTACGCCAGTAAATAGGAACGACCAAGGAACGGTGGAATAGTCTGCTCGCCCCGCTAGACTGTCTGCTTCAGCTGACTGAAGGCTCGGGCTCAGCTGTTAGCCACAGAGCTACTGTTTTGCTAACACAACTCAAGACTCGCACACTCTACAAATAATAATTCTAATCGGCCGATATGTTTAACAAGAGTTCCATCTAGCTAACAAAGCATTATCCCCCAACATAAATAACACAATTCATGGAGAAAATGACTGCGGAACGTTTACATTGCGGGCTGCAGCCTGAAGTTACTGTCTTAATATGCGGCCAAACGTACTCACATCGTCTTGACTGGATTCCGCCGCCGCTATTATTATCCTAAGTCTGAGCGTATATCCACACTTTATTTCTGCCTACAGTAACGTGACTTCACACACTGTGTGTATGTTTATGTCTGTCTCACAAAGAGACTCGCTCACAACCAACCTGTCACACAAACACACACACACACACACACACACACACACACACACACACAGACAGACACAGAGGTGAAGCAGTGAGCAGCGGAGTGATTTTTGTCAGTTTGGCTAACAGTCCCAGAGATGTTGGACTCAGCGCGTAGCGAGATCAACTGGCACATCGTGGGGACAGTAAAATACGGCCCTCTTACTGCAAGCTCCAGCACGTCTGCTCTCAATTCACCGGCCAGTATTGTTGTTGTAAAGCAGCTGACCGGCTCGGCGCTAAATGTTTACGTCACACCTGACGCTGTTTACAAGCACCTCTTTCATTCCTGAGCGCTGTGTAAAAGGGGCTACTGATGCGCCAGCAGGCCGGCGTTGCTTGGTTCTGTGTAAATAACACAGAAGCAAAGCCGGCATTTTGGAGTGATGTTGTTCCGTCAATATGCCGCAATCTCTGTGTAAAAGGGGCTAGAGATGTAATGTAGCCATTTTCTACATGTATTCAGAGCACAGGCCTCATTACACATTTAACCCTGTTAAAAAAAAAACATGCAGACTTACCTCCTACATACTACTTCGGGAAGCAGCAAATGGGTGTGTGTGGGGGGGGGGGGGGGGGTTTGGGCAGCAGCAACTGTAGGAAAATGTGGCAACAACTGTGGATTAGTTGAAAAGTCAAATGAAATCAGTTTTTCTTAATATAGCAATATCAGCCATTTGCCTCAGCAGGCTTCACAGTCCGTAAACAACAATATGACTGTTGTGGTCACAGCAGCCCGCTGTGTGTTCCTCGTCTGTATCTGCCACTCCCCCTGTCTGTCTCACTTCACACCTGGTCCTCATCTGCAATCACGCTCACCTGGTCTTCACCTCCAATCAACTCCCCTTCATAACCCGTGGATTCCTTGCTGTTGGCGCCGGATCGTCCTATGCGCTACCGTGGTAACTATAACGTACCTGGCTCCAGTTTACTGTCCCTCGCTCTCGCTTACTCGTCTCTCGTTTCTTGTTGCCTGTAGCTGTTGACCACAACCTAACTTTTGTTTTTCCTCTGCCTGCAGTATCCGGACCACTCTCTCCAGCTTCCCGGCTTTGGTCTCCCCCTGGCTCCCTCACCCACTACCTGCTTCCCCTCACCATATATATAATAAACCTTTTTTTATATAATCCTACTTCGTCTCTGTCTGCTCTTGGGTCCAGCATCGTAACCATAACAATGACAGACACCCCCTGCCCTTAGACCTTTAGCTCATCTGAGGAAAAACTCCCTGCAAAATAGATGTCACTTGTACAGAACGAAAATACTTATAACAGACAGCTGCTTCTGAAACTGAAAAACAGTGTGCATTTACAGAAGCAACATGTAAATAAATAGCAACAATGGGCAAAGCAAGAAATGGTAGGTTAACTGTCACAACAGCTAATAAGGCAGCAACCTAACTACAGTGAATTAAAGCAGGGCTTGTGTGTTGGAGACATACAGTATCTCACAAAAGTGAGTACACCCCTCACATTTCTTCAAATATTTCATTATATCTTTCCATGCGACAACACTGAATAAATTACACTTTGATACAATGTCAAGTAGTCAGTGTACAGCTTGTATAACAGTGTAAATTTACTGTCCCCTCAAAATAACTCGACACACAGCCATTAATGTCTAAACTGTTGGCAACAAAAGTGAGTACACCCCTAAGAAAAAATGTCCAAATTGGGCCCAAAGTGTCAATATTTAGTTTAGCCATCATTATTTTCTAGCACTACCTTAACCCTCATGGGCATGTAGTTCACTAGAGCTTCACAGGTTGCAACTGGAACCCTCTTCTACCCATTCATGACGACATCAAGGAGCTGGTGGATATTAGAGTCCTTGCGCTCCTCCATCTCCCGTTTGAGGATGCCCCAAAGATGCTCAATAGGGTTTAAGACTGGAGACATGCTTGGCCAGTCCATAACCTTTACCCTCAGCTTCTTTAGCAAGCCAGTGGTCGTTCGGAGGGGTGTTTGGGGTCGTTATCATGTTGCAGTACTGCCCTGCGGCCCAGTTTATGAAGGGAGGGGATCATGCTCTGCTTCAGTATGTCACAGTACATGTTAGAATTCAATGAACTGTAGATCCCCAGTGCTGGCAGCACTCATGCAGCCCCAGACCATGACACTCCAACCACCATGCTTGACTCTAGGCAAGACACACTTGTCTTTGTACTCCTCACCTGTTTGCCGCTCCACACTCTTAACACCATCTGAACCAAATAAATGTATTTTGGTCTCATCAGACCACAGGACATGGTTACAGTAATCCATGTCCGTAGTCTGTTTGTCTTCAGCAAACTTTTTGTGGGGTTTCTTGTGCATCATCTTTAGAATAGGCTTCCTTCTGGGATGACAGCCATGCAGACTAGTATGATGCAGAGTGCGGCGTATGGTCTGAGCACTGACATGTTGACCCCCCACCCCTTCAAGCCCTTCAGCAATGCTGGCAGCACTCATACGTCTATTTTCCAAAGCCAACCTCTGTGTACAACGCTGACCACGTGCACTCAACCTTCGTAAACTGGGCCGCAGGGTGGTATTGCAACATGATAACGACCCCAAACACACCTCCAAGACGACCAGTGGCTTGCTAAAAAAGCTGAGGGTAAAGGTTATGGCCTGGCCAAGCATGTCTCCAGACCTAAACCCTATTGAGCATCTTTGGGGCATCCTCAAACAGAAGGTGGAGGAGCGCAAGGTCTTTAATATCCACCAGCTCTGTGATGCTGTCATAAATGGGTGGAAGAGGGTTCCAGTTGCAACCTGTGAAGCTCTAGTGAATTACATGCCCAAGAGGGTTAAGGCAGTGCTGGAAAATAATGGTGGCCACACAAAATATTTACACTTTGGGCCCAATTTGTAATTTTTTTCTAAGGGGTGTACTCACTTTTGTTGCCAGCAGTTTAGACATTAATGGCTGTGTGTCGAGTTATTTTGAGGGGACAGTAAATTTACACTGTTATACAAGCTGTACACTGACTACTTTACATTGTATCAAAGTGTCATTTATTCAGTGTTGTCCCATGGAAAGATATAAAGAAAAATGTGAAGAAATGTGAGGGGTGTACTCACTTTTGTGAGATACTGTAGATAGTATATTGGAGACGGAAATGGGGGGAGTTCAAAGCAGTATTGCTGTAGGCCAGGAGTGAGACAGAAGTAATAGGCTACAAATGGCCGACGCTGAAGGAGGACAGTCATTTAAAATATAGAAGAAATACAAATCACCGACTCTTTAACAAATTAAACATTCCTGGGCAGCGGGGGAGTGTGACTTTCCCACTTTAAAGGAGCAGTGTGTAATATGACATCATCAAGAAAGTTCTACAAAGTTCTAGAATGCAACGCTCCCTGGGTAACCCCACCCCTTTAGAATAATAACAGAAGCTACAGTGGCCTTCAAGGACAAGAACAATTCTACATTTTAAACAATGCATCTCATGACATTCCAACTATGACACTTTCAAGATGGCGGCACTAGGCCTTGGTCCAAAATATGCAGAAATATGGACATATATGAGACCCTTTCTAAGGGAAAAAAAATAATTCAAAACATTTTTTTCAGCTATTATGGATATTATAATTACTTTCTACAAAATCTGCTAGGAAATAAAACCCAAAATTCTACACACTGCAGGTTTAAAAAATTAAACAGTTTTGGGGAGCGGGGAGTGTGGGGGAGGGGGCATATAACGCGCCCTCCCCTACAACAGGATAATACTAATATGACCGAGGAGAGTCATTTTAAAATAAATAAAAAGTTGAGCAGCAAAGTGTAGCCTATAGCCAGCTCTTACCTGAGACAGTGCAGTGACTGGGCCGTTACCTTGCTTCTTCTGAGCGGCAGCTGCGTATACAGCGGCAGGTGAGGGAAGCCGGCAGGTAGAAGTTGTGTCACGGGTCGCCCCGATGCATTTGCCGAGTCCCCCTCCCCCCATATGCGCACTGCGCCCCCCGCGCATTTGCCGAGTCCCAATACCCCCCCCCCACACACACACACACACACACATATACATTTGCGCACATGCGCACTGCGCCCCCCTGACCCCCGCGCATTGAGTAAGTCTTGCAAGTCCTACCGACACGGCTGCTATTATAGTAATAAGATGCTCATCATTTTCAACTCATATTTTTCCGGCCTCATTTTGGATAATTTCCATTAACTAGGTCTAGGCCTAGAAGTCAGTGCATCTGCACTGACTTCTAGGCCTAGACCTGGTTTTTATTTGTGTATTCCTTTTTCCCTTTTTTTTGTGGACACATTATTTGAAGAAATGAATTCATGAGAAAGAACTGTAAATGTTCATACTGATCTGTAGCTGCTTAGTAATCTTCGTTAGCTTATTTCACTTTTTTTCTTCTTAAATTATAATTTATTTTTTCTCTTTCTTGTTTTACTCTACTTTCATTTTTATCTTGTTTCCACTTTTCTTTACTCACTAAATGTTTCTTTGTGGTCATGTCAGAAACTGATAAATAAAACGTTTTTAAAGTAAAGAAAAACCATGCAAACCCCAGTTCACCTCTCAATGCACTTTGCATTCCCATGAAATGTTTCTACATGTAGAATTACTCAGTCAGTAATCAAGATTGATCCAAGACCTGTTCTGTCAGTGCATGAATAGATAATCCATGGCTTTAGTTTCATGCTTCATGGGAACAGGTGTGGGAGAATTTCCGTTGTATTTTCAAACTCATCGTTGTTTGTTTAGCTTCAAGTGGTTACTGATGACACCAAACTAATGAAAACACATAGGTGACACTAAGCATTCACCACACCCACGCTTATTCAACCTTGCACAATAAATGATTTCTATTGCGAAATGTTTTACTCTGTATTGGATGCAGTTAGAATAACTGAGATCAGCCCGGATGCTACATCCATTTTATATTCAGTCTATGAATCTCAAACATGAATGCCGTTCAAACTAATAGTCGTGCATCCCTCACTGCTGCTCCACTGTGACGAGTCACGTTTTCACTGCTCTTGATAAATCAATCAAATGCCATTTCTCTCATTAGAGCAGATTCTGCCAAGAGGGTCACTGCATGTTAACACTAACAGTCATCCTATGTTAATAAAGGTTCAGTAAGTGGAATGGTCAGTTTAGAAAAACGGGACGGGTGGCAACACTATGACTGAGAGATCGGCTTTATGAAACGCGCACATTATGTAAGTGATCACTGTATGAATAAAGAGCGATTTAACACTTATATTAACATAAATAAATCACTTACTTCACCTTTAAACAAGGATTTTTTTTACAAGCTGTTGCACTCTGAGTTAACCTTCAACTCATATTTTACTTGATAAAATAAAGACAATAAATGCACTCCTATGTGTTGTAGTGTTTTACAGTATCTGCAGCTATTAAAGGTGCAGTGTGTAATATGACATCATCAAGAAAGTTCTACAAAGTTCTAGAATGCAACGCTCCCTGGGTAACCCCAACCCTTTCGAATAATAACAGAAGCTACAGTGGCCTTCAAGGACAAGAACAATTCTAAATTTTAAACAATGCACCTGATGACATTCCAACTATGACACTTTCAAGATGGCGGCACTAGGCCTTGGTCCAAAATATGCAGAAATATGGACATATATGAGACCCTTTCTAAGGGAAAAAAAATAATTCAAAACATTTTTTTCAGCTATTATGCACTAAATTAAATGTACTTATGGATATTATAATTACTTTCTACAAAATCTGCCAGGAAGTAAAACCCAAAATTCTACACACTGCAGGTTTAATATGATGCTCTTCATTTTCAACTCATATTTTTCCGGCCTCATTTTGGATAATTTCCATTAACTTGGTCTAGGCCTGGAAGTCAGTGCATCTGCACTGACTTCTAGGCCTAGACCAAGTTTTTATTTGTGTATTCCTTTTTCCCTTTTTTTGTGGACATATTATTTGAAGAAATGAATTCATGAGAAAGAACTGTAAATGTTCATACTGATCTGTAGCTGCTTAGTAATCTTCGTTTGCTTATTTCACTTTTTAATTTTTTTTAAATTATCATTTATTTTTTCTCTTTCTTTTTTTACTTTCATTCTTCTCTTGTTTCCACTTTTCTTTACTCACTAAATGTTTGTTTGTGTTCATGTCAGAAACTGATAAATAAAACGTTTTTAAAGTAAAGAAAAACCATGCAAACCCCAGTTCACCTCTCAAAGCACTTTGCATTCCCATGAAATGTTACATGAAGAAATGCTCAGACAGTAATCAATCAATATAGTTTACTGCTTCAGTAATAAGCTACTGAACATAAAAAGGTGATTTATGGCTTTAGCTTCAACCGTAGGAACACTTCATAGGAACACGGTTGTGGGTGATTTTCCGTTGTATTTTCAAACTCGTAATTATAAACTTGTTTTAGCTTCAAGCGGTTACTGAGAACACCCAACCAATGAAAACACTTAGGTGACACTAAGCATCCTACAC
This sequence comes from Ammodytes marinus, assembly GCF_949987685.1. Taxonomy (NCBI): domain Eukaryota; kingdom Metazoa; phylum Chordata; class Actinopteri; order Uranoscopiformes; family Ammodytidae; genus Ammodytes; species Ammodytes marinus. The sequence continues at coordinate 460,431 of NC_137226.1, forward strand.
ACCCACGCTTATTAAACCTGGCACAAGAATTGATTTCTATTGCGAAATGTTTTACTCTGTATTGGATGCAGTTAGAATAACTGAGATCAGCCCAGTCTATGATTCTCAAACATGAATGCATCCCTCACCAAGAGAGTCTGGCTGCAGACCTCCACCCACAGAAACCTCCACCAGCAGACCGGAAATTGTACAAATTTAACCAGAGAAGAAGTTAAAGAACGGATTACAACTTTCTTTATATGTCCATGGATTACAAGCAAGTGTGAGTACTGAAAGAGAATACGTTTTATTTGTTTGATCTAAAATAAAATGTATTATTTAACTAGATCGGAACATTGTATGAAATTAGTTTGATAGGCCACCAAGTCTCACTCTTTGGTGAGACACACGCAAATCAAGCCGTTCACACTCTCACACGCCACCTCAAATTTCTCACGCGGAGAAATGAATCCCCAAAATAACATTTGTTTTGCTGGACTTTTATTTAAAATTTCTTATTTTGAAAAGCTAACAGACATGAGTGCCGTGACTTCCTCTTTCTGAACGCGCATTAACGTTATGCTTTGATGTGCACTGTGCATTCGAAGCGAGGCGAGCATGGACATATAAAGGAGGCGAGCCCCCCTTTATAATGTATATGGAGCCCCCTACCCGCACCCTCTCTTCCGAGGTGTGTGTTGATAGCAGGGCCGCTGCTACACTTTTGGGTGCCCTAAGCAGAAATTGTCAGTGATGCCCCCCCCCACCCCACCCCCCCCAAAAAAAATAAAAAAACCCAGAAGCTCGCGTCCGCAGGGCGCGAGCGAAATTTTTTTGCCCTTGCAAGATCTCTGCGACTGCTTTTTGGCACATTTGCCAGCATTTACTAACAGAAAGAACAGCTTAACTTGTGAAAAAACTGCCTTTGCAAAGGAATTGAGTGATAGGATCATAGACTGATTATGAGATAATGGGCCCCTGGGCTTACACTCTTAAAGGGCCCCCCACTTGTCCCTATCCAGTCAGGTACACTGAATTTTCTACACGGATACATACAATTAATGGCAAAAACATATTAAGGAAGTCAGTGTTTCCCACAGGATTTTGGGGTATTGTTGGAGGGACCCTGTACCTTGTTGGGGGGTGGGTGGAATTTTTTTTACCTTTTTAAAGTAAAATGCATCAATCTGGTGCACTTTGTGAGGAAATTTTAGAGACTAGAGAGATATCAAATCCTGAGATGCAGAAGGAACATTATTTTTCAGATTTTTCTTAAACAGGCAGCACTCTTTACTCTGCAACTGTAAAAACAGTAGATTGGTCTGCAGACCCATGTTCTATGATGGAGGGGCCCATTTCAACAGATAAAGGGTGGATATGAACAATTTAGAATTCACACATATAAAGTTTATTTGTGTATGTGTGAGGGGGCCTTCAACCCCCTTAGACAGAGCTACTAATGCTGTTGTTTTTAACTTGCTTTTGTATTTCTCCCCTACTAGTTGAGGGGCCCATGATGATTTCTATCTTGTTACATTTTAATGAGTATTTATATTTAGGCTATTCCTTATTGGACCCTGTTATTGACATCAGTGACTGAGATCTTTGACTATGCAACATGAAAAGTTACTATCAGTATCTCTGGCTAAGGGCCCCCCTGAGCCCTTGGGCCCCTGGGCCTGTGCCCGGTGTGCCTGTGCAGTAATCCACCCCTGGATAGGTTACACAATTAAGAAAAAACAACGATGGGCCTGTTCATAACTAATTTATATATTTTTTATAATGTAATGATTATCATGAACTTTACAAAAAAATAAACTATTTTGGGGGGCCCCCGGACCATCTCTTTTTCCTTTTTAATTAAAAAAAAAAAAAAAAAAATATATATAATTTTTTTTTTTTTGGGGTGCCCCCCCCAGGAACTTGGTGCCCTACGCAGTCTGCGTACTCTGCGTATAGGGAGCGGCGGCCCTGGTTGATAGCCTGCCAAGTTACCGCTGATAAGAATTGTGTCCCCGCCGGCCGGTGAGCGCGCGTGCATCAAACATATTAACCCTTCAATCTCACTCAAGTAAATTCAGAAGATCTTTGGATCGTTTTGTATATTGTTTTTGGTTTAGTTTGAAAATTAGGTTTGTAAAGTAGCCTAACAAATGGCTCATCCGCCAATACAAATGTTTTTATTCTTCTGTGTAATGAACTGTAGCCTATGTATTGCACATTTATAGCACTTTTGATAACACAAATCAAGGTAGCCTAAGAGGAGGGACCAAGTAACCCAGATGTTTTATTTTAGCCTAGTAGTTTGCATTGGTGTAGAACTGTTCCCTAATTTTTTTCTTCTTTGAATAAAGCCTAATGCTGCTAGTAAAATACCATACTCAATAGTAGACATGATATAGAATAATTACCTTTATTACAGTTTAACCAAATGTTTTAACAATAGGCTACAGGAGATATTTTAAAGCACTACACATGCATTGTAGGCTATTCAATAACATTTGTGTCAGCGAAACCGTGAATGTTCTCTTTTACTTTACATAAAAATGAATGCAGAAAAGGCAGACATTGCTTCATGAAAATTCACCAGATTGCAGGAAATTAAGTGTTTAATGCTCAAAATTTTCTGGGGGGGGACCCCCAGACCCCCACTTATAATATGTCCACACCCAATGTTTAATTAAAACCTGTTCTACGACTTTGCAATTCATGAATTCATTTATTTTAATAAGATTTTTGATGTTTTATCACATTTTCCAATTGTCTTTTATTTCTGATTCATTATGAACAATATGTAAACTTGCAGGACACTAGCTAGGAAATGGGTTGTATAACTTTAATAAAACAAACAACATATATATATATATATATATATATATATATATATATATATATATATATATATATATATATATATATATATATATATATATGTATATATATATATGTATATATATATATATATATATGTATATATATATATATATATATGTATATATATATATATATGTATATATATATATGTATATATATATATATATGTATATATATATATATATATATATATATATATATATATATATATATATATATATATATATGTATGGGGGCAGTGCATTTAGTAGTCGGATGGCCGTGGGGAAGAAGCTGTGCAAATGTCTGGTTTTAAGCGTCTTTATTGACCGCAACCTCCTGCCTGAGGGGAGCGGGGCAAAGAGACCGTGGCCTGGGTGTGCGGGGTCAGCCATGATCTTCCTGGCCCTCCCCAGAGCCCTGCTGTTAAACAGTGGGACAATATTTGCTGCACTAATAATACATAATAATAAATAATGTTTTTCTATTGTTCAGCCTGTTACATGTAGACCACTACCTCTACTGAACCCTGAACCGGCCTGTAAATAGTACGCTGTGCTGTGGGAATTTCTTTTTGCTTTGACATTAATTTTTTCTACAATTTAAACATCAATTGTAACTTTTTTTCTGTCTTTTGTAGATGCATCACTCGATTTTTAACGTTGATTCAAAGCCAGAGGTCAAACGCTGCACAACTTGCTGCCATCTCTTTCACTGCCCCCTATGCCCAACATTTAAACCAACCGGAAACACGAAGCTTCAGTGCCACCTGGAATCACACATAAGACATTCCATTACATTTAAAGGTAATATATTTATGTGTGTAGAAAGCATGTAAGAATGTAAGTGTATATGTCTGTATACAATATGTGTGTGTGTGTGTGTGTGTGTGTGTCACTGACTTATTTCCCCTCTATCTTTTGCCTAAATTGATCTTAGATAAAAAGATATGCAGGTGCAACCTCAGCTGCAGAGATGGGGGGCATTATCATTGCCCCCTATGTGGCAAAACAATCATAAGAAAGTCGGATATGGATCAACACCTGAAGTCCTGCACAAACAAGCAAGACAGTCCATCCACCTCAACTGCCGTCCATACCTCCAACCAAAACCCCATCACAGTCAGGACAGCCACGACCTCTCCAGCACCGACTGCTCCTTCTCCCCAACATTCAATTGTTGTTTCTTCCTCTGCTGCCTCTGCTGCCCAGAATAGTCCAAAATGTTTGAAAAAGGCAAAATGTCCACATTGTAATTTGACTTTCTACAAGAAAAACATAGGGAAACATATCCAGAGGACTCACAGCGAAAAACAAAAGGACATAACAGTACACGACCATTTAAATTGTGTCTGTGTAGATGCCACAAATGACATTTCTGCTGTACAAAGAGCACGGCATGGCTTCTCTGTGCCTGTACACGTACAAAACAAAACCTGGGGTCATTTTCATAAAGCGCAGTGTGAGTTGGAGGAATGTATCCAATATCACTTAATGGCAGTGAGAAGTGGACTAACATCTAGGCATTGCGAACACATCCGGTCACTGCAGTACTGCAAGGATACAGCTCAAGAGGAACATCTGCAAGAACAAGTCCTATCCGAAATGATCAAATTGCATTTTGTTGGCGATGCAAAAAAGGCAACATGCCTAAAAAGGCAAAGAAAGGCTCAGGCGTGTCACGTGCCTCTGTGTGTAGAAGTAGCAATTGAAGACACCCAAAAGCAGTTGTGTTTCTCTGTGCATGAGCCTACTGTGAAATACTACAGTCGCCTTGGGAGGATCATGGTAACCTTCAATCCACAAGAGAACACGTGGCATTGTCCTTGTGCCAAACCAAGGGTCTCTTGTGTGCATAAAAACATCAGCAAATGGCATTTATTCCAAAATCACCGGTCCTTTTTTAAAACAGAGACAGAGACAGCCTCAACACCTCATCAGCACCAGGGCACTGTCTACCCACCTTTGGATGCAGAATTAAAGCGGCTTGTGAACTACATCCACACATTCAAAAAGCTTCCAGCAGACCTTCCAGCTGACCTGGTGAAGCCTAAGGCCTTGACCGATTATCTGACAGAGTTGCATCCAACAGAGACGATCTGTACCTTCTGTCCAGGGTCAGTTAATCTTGAGAAGTCAGCGGTAATAACCAGAAATGCCAAGATAATCACCATGAATGGTGTGATTAAGAGTAAGTTATTGTTTTACTTATTTTTATGATAGTTTGCCATTTTTGAACATGACACCTAATTAGTTACTAATTTTCTTTTTCCAGATGTTTCAACCTATTTCCGCAGATGTCCACAGTGCAAAATGTCCTACAGGTATCAAGAGTGGTCACATGGAATGCATAACTTTGATGACCATGCAATATTGAGCCTGGAATTATGCCTTTTTTTAAGACACAACTTGCAGGTAGGTGCAATGGAATATTTAGGCTGAGGAAAAATGCTCAAATATATTGTGTTTGTTTGTTAAGAACTTATTTGTTCATCTAGAAAATGCAATGTTTAACATTTTTATTTTTTACTGTTATATCTCTTTCAGAACCACGTCGCTGTGTCCAAGGTCATAAACTCCCTCGAAAGCCTTAGGAATGAAACATTCCCTGCTAGAGACACCATCCTCCATGGCTACTACCACTTCGAGGCATTAATGAATCACGACTATTCATTTTCCTGTGTGTGCTGTGGCTACCACCCGCCAATAGTTGTGATGGACCTTCACAGAAAAGGCGTCTTCAACCTACCTGGTTAGCTACAATGTCTAGTTTGGTTTTAGAGTATTTAAATGTGCATACACACACACACACACACACACACACACACACACACACACACACATATATATATATATCACACATATATAGGGGAAGGTGGGGTGATTTGTGCGTTTTGGAAGTTGCAAAACCCCTTGTTTCTAGAAAACCGTGGAAGAAATTGGAAATGTGACCACATATTTAAGAAGAGCCATCCATTTGACTCATCCTGTAAAGAAGGGAGACACAAGGAATAAGATATAAGCACATTTAAGCTCAAAAAACTGTGTTTTGCCTTTCAAAGTAAAATGTCCATGATCAAGGTTTTTTGATTATTGTGTCTGAACAATTATAGACACGTTTGAAAACATTTGACACATGTTTTAGTGCTTTGGTATGCTACACTTTGAGTCTATATAGTTAGCACAATGTCAACCCTAAATTGCTGCATCATGCCTATTATCCAAAATTCTGGGGATGGGGTGATTTGTGCGCAAGGGCCTGGGTGAGTTATAAGTAAGTAAGTAAGTAAAATGTATTTATAAAAGCACATTTATGACAGTTTGCACTGTCCAAAGTGCTGTACATAGTGCATTCAGTAGGTAAACAATGAAGGTACAATAACAATAACCAAAATAAAAGACGTAAAGCCCATACATCCACATAAACACAGATAGTAGTGCAGAGGTAAGATAGTTAATGGGGAGGAAACACCAGGGTGTACATATGGGTTTTGAGCCTTGATTTAAAGGCAGAAATGTAGGGGGAATCACATTTGTCAGGTGGCAGTTGGTTCCACAAGCACGGAGCAACTAGTGCAAAGTACATTTCTGAGAGTTGTGCCAGTGGCATGGCTGTATACGCTGGTCACCAAAAGAAAGTGATTGTCTACAGTAGCTCAGAAGAGAGTGACATCTCAATTCCACTTAACGACACCACTGATGAGAGTTCAGATGGCCAGAAAGATGATGATGGTGACTTTGTCATTGTGACACAATGACGCACAAATCACCCCACGTAGTGGGGTGATTTGTGCGTCAAGACAACTTTTTTTCCGAAAGCTATATTTCTTAAACAGTTTATTCCAGATCCAAAGTTTTTATTGCCAGGGATGCACAACATCCTGAACTATATGTACATATTTGAGTTGGAGACATAACTGTCAAGGCCTCACTTTAAAATCACTTTGAGTAAAAAGTTGCACAAATCACCCCACCTTCCCCTATAGTATAGTGTGTACATATGTGTGTTAACGAATACATTTCATTTCCTACTAGTGACTGACATGCAAGAAGCCTCTGAAGACTTCACTGGTGACGTGAACATTGAAGAGTTCTGGGATTCTGTACAACTGGAGATGATTGCACGTGGATTTTCCAAAAGTATTAACATGCTTTCAAATGTCTCCTAATTTGTAAAAACATTAATTTGATGATTTAACAAACGCATCATTAATGTGTTTGGTTTGTTATCTCCCAGGTCGAGGAGCAAAAAACACCTTTGCTGTTCGTCCTAGTTTTGAGCGCTGGGCCCCATGGATTGGGAAGAATACACGCAAATCTGAGACAGTGTTAAACACAGAGTTTGAAAAACGTTCATCTTCAAAGTCCTCCACTGAAGCAGAAGTCAGTATGGTGTCTGAGGACCGGCTTGTTGATGAACTCATGAAGCAGAAGGTAAAGCTGTATGTCTGGATTGTTCTTAAATCTTTATCTCTACATAACTTATTCAAAAATGACAATATTTTAATGTGAGTTTTGTAGAAACGTTGTCAGTAGTTTATATAATAAAATCAAAATGCCTCAAAATAGTAAAACAAGAGACACCGAACATTAGATGTGGTCTCTTAATTTAAAGACAGAACCTTCTTCATTTTTTCATTCTCTGTATTTATAAAAGGTTTCAACAGTGCGCAAGCTGTGTAAGGCCTGCAATTTGGATTGGAATGGATCGCGGATGGATCTTGTTGTCAGACTGAGGGAGGAAATGAAGACACGTCATTCATATGATAAAATATTCCAGAAAATCTGGGGAGCATCTGGTAATGGACATCACACCTGGAGCATCAGAACTTTGAGAGTAATTATTTGTATATTTTATAATAACTTTGTTTTTCAACGTTTGTTATAGGTGGGTGGTCAGTGATCCTGTGCCCTCATGGTGTGGTTTACAGTTTGAAGTTTAACCTAAGGGCAGAGTCTCCAAGAGATTATGCAGATCTCCTTTTGTCTTGGATGCATCTGCCAAATGTGTCTGTGTACAATTCTGCTCGGGGCTTGGCAACTCATGGCAACCTCCGATCCCCAACCTCACTGCCTTTCCAACCACATGAAGGGAGACTGGCTGCATCTACCCCAGAGAACATCACAGCAGCACAGCAGACAACACTCAGTGTCTCTCTACCATGGCTGACTGAAAAGTTACCAAGTCCTGATGAAGATGGCCATCCTGTCACTGGCTCCTCAGACCACTATGTGTTATATGACAGATTCCACCAGGCAAACACAAACAATCCACAGGAAGTCTTAAGAAGGATCAATCTGGTCCCTGAACTGCAGGGTTCTTTAACTCAGGTGTCTGAGCAGCTTTTTTCTACCATGCAGAAAAATAACTACTTTCTGAACAACATGGCACCATCAACACACATCTTTTTGATGAGAAACCTTGTGCACCACAAAAACAGAAACACCAATGCAAAACTTTTGGAGAAGCAGCTAGAGAGAGGACTATCACACCATGTGCAGGAAATCTCTCTAAACAGCTGTGGACAAGCAGTTCTTGGTAAATATGAGGTCGAAGAAATGTATTTTGCTTCCATTTATCATTTGTAAAACTGCTTTTAATTGAATAATTATTATAATTATGATAATCCTTATAAAGCATTAACTAACTGTCATCCCACCACCACCGACCACCACTGTTGACGTAGCTCCTACAATCCACGTAGAAGCTTCTGGCATGAGTGAAGCTCCAGTGGAACACCAAAGGTATGGGTTATAGGAACAGAAAAGGTGCTGTAGTTTGTAATGTCAACAATAATAGTTTCTATTGTAAAAGTTGAGGATTTTCATGTGTTACATGAGAAGCATCTTGCTGATGTCACCCTTTGACATTTCTACGTAGGAAGAGAAGACGGATAGAGTCCATGACGCATGGAAGAGAGCAGGGGCAGGACTTGGCAACCTGTATTGAGCAGGTATTTTATTTATTAATCATTTATTTTAGATTTTGTTTGTTTGCATGTGTTTCTATTTCTGGGAATTCAATATTTATCAAATACATTCAGTGCTCATGCTTTCAGTATTTCTATTAATGCTCTTTGGCTTTATACTAACTGTCTTCCAATAGAACATTTAAAATAAAATCTTATTTGTTTCAGTTGCCATCTTGCCTGTTGGAAAGCATTTTTGCAGAGGTGGTCCTCCAGGATGGGGACAAAGCTTTGTTAACTCTGTCCCTGGTGTGTTCCCACTTCAAAGCAGTAGTGGAAAAGGACGCATTCAGGAGAAAAGTGCATTTTCTGTGGCTTGACAGTGAGATAACAAATATGGTTGTAGCTATACAGTTATGGTTATAAACTGCATGTTTTCCATGTTAAATACATTTGATAGATCATCTTTGTCTTCAACAGGTTTCAACTGGACAAAGTTTTCTGCTCATTACAGGAAAGACTTCTACAAAATGTACACTCTAGATACCTGCAGAGAGTGCCGGAAGACTTACAAGAACTGCATACCAGGTATAAAAATGGTGCATGGAAATGTAATGAGTACTTCTTTCAGTTATTGCTACCTAAAGATGGCAGTGGAAACTAAGAGAACTTGTTTGTTTTAAAACTTTTGATAGCAGTTGTTGCAAAGACTGTATTGTGTTGACCAAGTACTGGAAAATAATTTATATTACCTTTAAAACTGACACAAGTAAACATTGCAATTACAAGTAATAAGACCCAAGAGACACAACAATATAACCTTACAGTGAGTATCTCTATGGGTAAAATACTGACCAGAGGACTTCTACACACCAAGGATTTCTTCAATGTGTTAATCCATAGAAAATAAAAGTGGACCCTCCAACAAGGACTGTTTTTATTTACCGACAGGCTATGCAGGAAAGGGGAAAAGAGGGAAGCTGCAGGGCATCTACTCAGAGGGCTCTCACACTGGCTTCTGTTCGCACTACTGCCAGCTCAGTGCAGGGTTCTCCGAATAAATGGCCCATGGCTTGATGGGTGAGCATTTATTTATTTTTATTTGTGATTTTATTTAGTTGAAAAGTTTCCAGGATGCTGTGAATGTTGTGTCCATGTTTATGCCACATCAGGCTTTGGCTACACAACTAATACTTGTTAGTAGGATCAATTATCTATTGTTTTTTGTCTTCCCAAGGAATTTGTTGACAAAGTATAGAATATATCACTAGATTTATCCTTTCATGACTCCTATCCATTGCAGACACTCCACAAACCCAGGATCTGGTGGACACCATCTACTGGGTGTTACCGTGTTATCGTGGAAACAACAGGCATTCTGGGGTGGAGAGAATCAGGAAGCACAAAGTGAAAACTGTGAAAGTGTGAACAGAGATACATGGGTGTTTCTGCAACTATGGTCACTTTTGACTCTCCCAAATTTAAAAAAATCGACTTCTATGAATTTGAATTTTAACCATCAGGGTCAGTAATATATATAAACAGGTACACAGCATTGCATATAGTCGTTAAGAATTTAATCTGGAAACATGTTTATTTTGTTATTGTTTTCATCACTTGTTCTTATGTGTTTGTTTCTCAATGTTGTTTCATACATGTTTCCTTTTTTCATTTTTATAACATTAAGACATTTGAATTAGTTTTCAAAAAGCTTTGTGCATAGTTGTAATTACTGATCAAATAAAATAATAATTTGTCTCTACCGCAACACCTTTTGCTAATATTGCAGATTCATGGCAGCTATCAAGGTCTGCTATGTTAGCTTTGCCTCTTGGCAACTAATATACATGAATACTACAGTAATATTAAATTATTTTTCAAATGTAGTCCGAAATACACAGTTTCTAAGCTGTATGGTAAGGACACACAATTAATACTTCCAAAGAAAAGATGATCTTTACTTTGTTATTCTGGATTTTGAGGGTCACTAGTGTGGGTGGCACAGCATGTCAAACATGTGCTCACTTACTTACTTCTGTTTCTATAGGAACTAGATTTGTTCGGCTTTGAAAAAAAATGTCACTATGGTATTTGTTCAGCGTTGCGGTAAGGACTCAAATGTGTGGGACATTAAGATGAAGAAATCATATAAATAAGCAGTAAACAAAAATGATTATTTTAATATAAAGTAATATGTTTATTAAACAATTGCATTTGAAATAATGTCATATTTTAATTTAATTAACTCATTTTACGTATCTCAACATTGAGAACACAGTGTTACGGTCGAGGCAGACAGGCAGGCAAGCAGGACCCAAATGCAAGACGTTTCAAGTAAAGGTAATTTATTTTCCAAAAATGCAACTCCAAAAGGCAAAAAAGGAGGAGAGGGAGCAGTAATCAAACAGGAGGGAAACTTGACAGGAGATGGCACACAGTTGTGGGACATGAACAAGAGTGGTGTTTTTGGACCCATAAAATGATTAAATGCTTCATAAATTGCATTCAATCATATTTATTTGTGATATTTTTTAAGCCAAGGTGTATAATCACACTGTGTTTACATTGATCAAGCATCATATGACAGATTTTAACATAAATCCCAAATTTCACTGCTGGGACATACAAATGCCCTTAGTTGCAGAAACACCCACATAGCTTACAGCGATCGTGTTTATGTTTTGCCATCAGCAAATAACAACTGTGTCAATAAAATATTTAGCCGTTGGTTGAGTTTGATATAATATGTAAACAGTGTTGCCACAATTACTTTGAAAAAGTAATCCGATTACTGAATACTAGTCACTCCTTAAAATAGTAACTTAGTTACTTTACTGATTACTTGATGTTAAAAGTAACAAAGTTAGATTACAAGTTACTTTAAACGTTACTTTACAGGTTTTGAAACCCATATATCTCAATTTAAAACATGCACATATTAAGAATCATTGAAAATATATAAAATAAAGCTTGTAGGCTAGTAGCCTATAGGCATACTGTTTTCAAAATAATAAAAATTATGGTTTGAAAAAGGTAATAAAAAAAATCCTTTTTCCCCCCATGAAATTAAATGCATTCCTCCAAAGTGCAAAGGCAGCAGTCTTTAAACTTAATGTGCTTGGCCCTTCACTCTCATGCATTAATAATTTGACTTTTCTCTGCGATGTCTCATGTGTTGATAGACTGGGTGTGTGCGGCCACCGGTCGCCACGTGACTATACGTTTCCAAGTTTTAAACACTTCTATCTCTTCAACGTCACCGTACCCGAATCCTAAATATCCCCATAGCAGACGCCAGACGCTATATTTAATGGGGGGCGGGGGTGGGGGGGGGGGGGGGGGGGGCGTTTGTTTGGCGCCACAGTTCAGCTTAGACTCGGCCGTAATGCTGCTGCACACACACACACACACAGACGCACCCCACACACACGCTGCATGTCAGAGACGAGGGGCGCTACCGAAAAGACGAGAGGAGCAGTTGGAGCGTTTAGAGACACATGCGCGCACATTTATTTACATTAAATCGCAATCGCAGTCATTTGTGCAGTTAAGTAAAATGTTTCACTAAGGAAAATTACAGAAAAAGTAACGCACAGTGACTTTGATGAGTAACTTTAATCTGATTACTGGTTTGGAGATAGTAACGCGTTAGATTACTTGTTACTGAAAAAAGAGGTCCGATGCCAGTAACGCGTTACTAAGTTTCGGACGATGTTTACATTTAATTTTCCAGCCGTTTATTCAGAGATATTAATAAAAATATGCGCGCACGCATACGTGATAACGAGTAAAACGACCTCATATTGCATACATTTTGTATTCTGTGTGTTTAAATATTTTAAACATTTCATACCACGAAGATGCCAGATGAATAACCCAAGTAAATAATGATGATGGCTAAACTAAATGTCCTCTGGCTAAACGTTTAAAGGCGAGTTAGACCCCTGTTCAATTCAAAAAGGTTTTTAACTGAGCATACATTGTGTTTAGCCACCAAAAGCATCACTGTCTCTGAGCTTACTGCTGTCAGTCACTGCCTAACGTAACTTCAGGCTGCAGCACATAATACACATGATCGCCAGTCATATTCTCTGTGAAATTATTGATTTAGGGGATAATGCTTTGTTAGCTAGGTGGAGCTGTTGTTAAACATATTGGCGATTACATTTACTGTTTGTGCAGCGTGCGCAATGTTTTGGCTTTGTATCTTTCTAGCATAACAGTAGGTCTGTGGTAGCCTGGCATTCCCAGACCTGCCACTAGGCGCTGGCAAATTAAATTTGCTGCGCGTGTTGGTCTGGAGACGCTCCGTTGAAGCTTATCAAGACTACCAGAAATCTGGTATAACGTTTCAATTGGTTCTATCTAATATGGGCGCGCCAGAGCCCTTTATATGGTGCTCTGGGGAGGACGTAACCGGATGACGACAGTGACGTGCATGCGACGTCGAAGCCGTGATAGTAAACATCAAAGATGGCTGCGGATATGTTGTGTGAGTTTGAGACTGCTTTGGCCTCGACCCTTAACGAATTGGAAGACGGGACTCATAGCTTTCACTAGCAAGTAAGTGGAATGTTCTGTTTTGCCGACCGACAACGGCAAACGTTTAATTGAACAGTTTAACAGCTGTTCGCTAAACGAACGGGGCTTACGTCACTTGTGCATCGCTCTGATTGGTTGTAGTGCTATCCAACTGCGTGCAGTGGCATTTGAAATGCACGAGTAGGAGCCGCTGTGAGTACCAGATCTGCACGGGCTGCCAGATCTGCACGGGGTCCTAGATGCGTGATTATGACGCACTTCCTGTAAACGTTGTCTTTTAAGTGCGCATGCGCGTCACTCAGTAGCCGGTGTTTGGTGTTACTCTCCGCTCTTTAGGTAAGTATTAACGATCTCCTATGGTTTTCTAATCAAAGACTATGAATAATATTCTAATGTACAAAGATAAACCTTAGTCATACGCTTGTCAAATTACTGAAATTAAACATACGTTGTATAACATGACCGTTTGCTTTGATAAGATAATATGTGTGGCTTTAGATTGATGGCTAACGTGAGCTAATAAACGTTAGCGGGGGCTTTCATCAATATAGGATTAGTTTTGTAGGTGATAATTACCCTATCTCTATTACCAGGGAAATAATTTTTTTTCTGGCCTTAATTCCGAAAACTGTGTCTTTGTTTATTTCATTTATTTTCACAGAAATGGAAGCGTTATACACTGAAGTAAAGCATTACCTCACTCAAAAAAGTTACCACAGCCTAACAACAACAAGGCCAACATTAGGAAGCTCTCAAAGACCTACTTTCTGAAAGGTAAGTCACAGTGTGTCAAACGCAAATGCACATTTGAGCCAGTTTATCGGAAGTATTCTGTATTGGCACTATTACTGTGATTTTTTTCTTCCAAGTACTGCACAAAACATTTGCTTGTATTTAACCTTTATTTGTAACTTGGCAATTTCACTAGATTTCCTGAAGCTAATTGTTGTCATAATGTTACCTAACACAGATTATACATACACATTCATAAATGAAGTAGGGCTGCCCCCTAATAGTTGACTAAAACATTAGTCGATCAGAATTAGGTTATACGTCAGACCAGATTTCATTGGTTGCTTGGTCACAGAAAGAAAACTCTTTAGGAAAAATGAAATATAAACAGACTTGAAACTTTGTAACTGCTCTTTTTCAAAATAATTACTACTTAGCAGCAGCCCAGGTTACTGTGATAGAACCTGCGGGTTGGCTTGAGTGTTTAGGCCATGATTAATTGATTGATAGATTTAATTTTGTGTCGTGTTTAAAAATTATGCCCAGCCCACGGGCTAAATAGACACCATTATCAACACAAACAGCCCAGAAATGACATGCTTAACAATACTATGAGTCGAGTCGAGTTGAGCGGATACCATGCAGTGGAAAAGCTCCATAATACTAAAACAAATTAACCATCCTGAAGTCTCCAAGCTTTTGTAACAAAATAGACTTTAACATATACACATTGAAAGTAAACAACTATTCCATCATGTCATATTTAGTGCTCAAAAAACACATTAGGTGTTTTAAATTTCATTTGACAGTTTGAAGTAGATAATACGCCACTGGAGCACCCCCAAAACTTTTCAGGATTTTAAGGAAACATTTAATTAAAAAAAGGAATTTACAGCTCAGGATAGTAGGTATGAAATTTAAATTAATTCTCCACTTCTCCTAAATCACAAAGTCTGTTTTCCTTGGGTATGTTTTTAAATCTGACGACTTAGAGGGCCAAAAGAAGTATTCCGGTTCTTAAATGAGCAACCAACGATATCTGATTCCTTCCTCAAATTTGTAAAAGAACAAACAAATAAAACATGTAGACTCTGCAGACAAACATGAGGTATCATCTGAAATGTGTGACTAGACGAGCTTACATGCCCATTAGTATGATTGCTCTCACTTTAGAAAATCTAGATAATTAATACATTTTCAAATTCGCTATTTGGCTTATACAAGTGTTAGTGGGTAACTTGAACCCAGAAGCTATATTACTTGGTCTTTAATGTAATGTGTATTTCTTTATAGGTGTTTCCACTATATTGCAAAGATGACTTTGCATTGTCAGCGGCCTCAACTTCAGCCTTGCGGCCGACTTTGACGGAGCAGAAACAGGGCGTCAGTGCCCCTCCCCCCCCCCTTCCCGTCGAGAGGAGTGGACACTGGGCATCAGTGCCCCTCCCCCCCCCTTCCCGTCGAGAGGAGTGGACACTGGGCATCAGTGCCCCTCCCCCCCCCCTTCCCGTCGAGAGGAGTGGACACTGAGCATCAGTGCCCCTCCCCCCCCCCCTTCCCGTCGAGAGGAGTGGACACTGGGCATCAGTGCCCCTCCCCCCCCCTTCCCGTCGAGAGGAGTGGACACTGGGCATCAGTGCCCCTCCCCCCCCCCTTCCCGTCGAGAGGAGTGGACACTGGGCATCAGTGCCCCTCCCCCCCCCCCTTCCCGTCGAGAGGAGTTGACACTTGGCATCAGTGCCCCTCTCTCCCCCCCTTCCCGTCGAGAGGAGTGGACACTGAGCATCAGTGCCCCTCTCAGCATTAATATTTGTATATTTTATGTAATTCAAATCAGTTCTATTTTTGTAATATAAATATTTTCAAACTAATATTTTGCATAGGTGCTCTGCACAGTTTGGAAACCTTTTGATTTGCCAGACGTGTACTTGTTTTAATGTGGTTTTAGAAATTCCAAGTCTGAGTCTATGAATACACCAAGATTTCTGTCTTGGTGTGTGCGTTCTAACATAACAGCTGTGCACTGACTTTTAATTGTTCATCCCTTGCACCAAAGACCATTACTTCAGTTTTTTCATTGTTCAATTGAAGACAATTTTGGCACATCCGGTGATTGAAGTAGTTATCTAGCTGTTGATAAACAGCTTTTTCAATGATTTTGCTTAAAAATGGTAAGTTAGATATGGTTTGATGACTGTTGTTTTCAGAGCCTGTGGGAATACACCTGTGCGATATCGCCACTGCAGGCCACATGAATAAAAAAATATATAATCATATACAAATATGTCAGTGTGTGTGTCCGTGAACTATTCCCATTGAGAAATGTTCTGCAGAGACTCAGTGCAGTGCTGCAATACACTACAGAAGGTGGTATATGTGGTTGGATAAGAAAAATACAAATCAGATTAAACAAAATCTGCTGTATTTTTTTAAAAATTTTATTTAATGAAGGTTGAATGAATGAATCTATTTGTCAGTGCTGCAAGACACTACAAATGCTCCAGGGGCTGGAAATTGTACACCAGAGCCACACCTTTACATTTTTTAACTGATAAATATCATTATGAAACTCATTATACACATTGTTTTTCAGTGTGATGTAAAATAACAGTGAACCCAGGGGATGGTTGTTCTTTTAATAAAATATTATTTCTTAAAATACATGCTAGAGTACATTAAACTAAAATACTAATTTAATGTTTAAAGTATTATTAAATAAATGTTTAATTTAGCACTCAAACAGGGTTAAAAC
>NC_137226.1:482196-579696 GCF_949987685.1 Ammodytes marinus
GACAGTGACACCAGCCTTTTTATAAGCTGGTGCAGCATCTTTTTGGAGAAGCAGCAGGATGCCCGTGATGGGTTTGCCTCCTGGCTGTTTATTGTACCACAGGTACACTTTGTAAGCTGATCCTGTGCCCCCGTTGAGGTTCACATTCACAAAGTCGTACCCCTGCTGCTGATATTGCTGACGCTCGCTGTCAGTAAGAGAGACCTGCAGGTCGGTGAGTGCTATGCTGGGATCGATGGTCTGACGGTACCAGAGGAAGACACTCTTTCCTCTTGCTCCCCTGTTGGTATCTTCATCCAGACGGATGTAACCTTCCTGGAAGAGGGTGTGATCTAAACTAAAGGAATCGGTGGCGGTGACGTCACAGATGTAGGTTTGCGGCACTCTCTTCACCAACATGTGGATTGGGGGAGATCCTGGATCGTTGCGGTTCAGATCACAGGCCAGCTCTTCCCAGCCGGCAGCAAACATCCGGGCGACCTCATCATAATTGGTTGAAAAGGTGATCTCCACGATGGGAGTATCGTACTCTCCAGAGCCTCTGAAGTACCACAGGTAGATGGCATCGCCTTCTGGTACAGGATTGAGATTCTTATCGATCCTGGTGTAGCCTGCTGCGGTCAGGCCTTCGGTCATGGCATTGCTGTATGTGAGCTGAAGCCTAGTGATGGGGATGGTTCCTTTCTTGTACCAAAGAAACATTGTATCTCCTTTGGTTCCCTTGTTCAGATTAGCATTGATTTTCATATAATCCTGATTTTGGAGATCCTGCTCATCAGCTGCACTAGTGGACACATCAAGGTTGGTGATGTTGGCCATTGTGGACAACTGTGAACAACAAAGAAGAGCTTTAGAAAACAGGATAAACAAAGGAAGATGCATGACTGTTAAGGCAAGACACAGCCTATCTTATTTCCATCTTTTCAACAACATCAAAAGATGTAATGGATTAAGATCTGGAATAGAAGAATATATACTCCAGAGATAAATGTGAATTAATGATAATAAAAATATTCTGAAATACTTACGTGTGCTGAAGCTGACAGTGATTGACAGGCAGGAAGGTGAAGTCAACTGGTGTGCTGAGTTCTGATGTTTCTACCCAGAGTCCGCTGCCTTTATACAGAGACCTGGTTGTTACATCACCACTTCTGTGGAATTCTATGGTCAGTCCTTCCCACTTTCAACCTGACACTGTTAGGCAAGGTTGGCACCGCTTCACAAGAAGTATGAATCAAGACAAAAAAGAGAAAAACATGAACACCCACACACACACACACACACACACACACACACACACACACACACACACACACACACACACACACACACACACACACACACACACACACACACACAAAACATTCACTCAGACACTCACTCACTCACTCACTCACTCACTCACTCACTCACTCACTCACTCACTCACTCACTCACTCACTCACTCACTCACTCACTCACACACACACACACACACACACACACACACACACACACACACGTTTGTACAGGCTGTACCTGTGAGGACATTCATTGACATAATACATTCCCTAGCCCCTTACCCTAACCCTAACCATCAAAACTAAATGCCAAACCCCAACCCTTACACTAACCCTAACATAAACCTAATTCATACCTGAACCTTAAAACCTAGTGTTAACCCTCAAACAGCCCTTTAAAGGCCTGTCCTTAAAACCTAGTGTTAACCCTCAAACAGACCTTTACAGGCCTGTCCCAAAGTGAGAACCAGCCACAATGTCCTCAGTCCGTCTAAAACTCACATTGAGTCTCATAAAACACACACACACACACACACACACACACACACACACACACACACTGGAATTTAAAATGAAATGGGTGAAAGTACAATACAGCAATCTGGCTGAGAACCCGTGAATATACTGCAGACCCAGACTGACTACTGAAGGGAAATTAAAATTGAGCGGAAGTAGGTAGGCGGACGGTGCCATGTGTCAAACTCAAGGCCTGTGTGCTAAAAAATAAATATAAACCATACAGTCAGACAGGGGCCAAAGTTTATTTTCCTTTCGTCTCCCCTCTGGGAGTGTGCCATGGTCAGACCCCACAAGCAACTACAGGCCAATGACAAAAATTAAATACATTTGTTACCCTGGAACCGGTGAAGTTAGCTGCCTTCACAGTTGTATTGGTTGGGGTCACTGTCCACCTTTATGTGGTCCCAAAACCCTTCCCAAGAGGACGCCCCCTCCTTCCAATTGTCACTTAATCGGTTCAACATGCATTCATAATGCCTCGTTTCCACCGAGTAGAGCGGGTCGGATCGGAGCGGTTTGGTCCGGGTAGTTTGGCTTTTCATTTGCCAAAAGTTGGGTAGGGTACGGTTTAAGCGCACCTAACCGCTCTGAGCTGCTCCCAATCTCAGTACTCCTCTGTAGGGGTACTAGCCGCCTGAAAGCGGGCCGAAACGGCGGAGCTACACACTGCCGTCATTTGATTGGTCGAAAGAATCATTTCCGCCATGTGTAGTCATCTTGGCAAGAGTGAAGATAGTCTTGTGTATTGGCGAAAATGTTTATTGTGTGGTGTTTTTCCTCGTCATTAAATTAATCAGTTGGTTACACTGTGTCCACCTGCTAGTCACGTTGCTGCCGCAGCCAGCTCTGTTCGCTCACTGTCTCTATGAGTTGCACCGAGCCGTCTCTGTGTATTTTCGCCATAGATAGTAGTAAATACACGCACACAACAACACGGGGGGAATAAATAAAGAAACGGCTGGTTTGACACAGCAAAAACGAGAGACCGCTGGCTTGACCACAGTTGGTCGAAATAATCATTTCCGCCATGTGTAGTCACCTCGGCTAGAGTGAAGAGAGTCAGTGTGTTTTGGTGAAAATGTGAGCGCGGCACTGTTTATTGTGTGGTGTTTTTCCTCGTCATTAAATGAATCAGTTGGCTACACTGTGTCCCACTGCTACGATGTCACGAAGCTGCCGCAGCCAGCGCTGTTCTCTCACTGTCTCTATCAGTTGCACCGAGCCGTCTCTGTGCTCACAACAACACGGGGGGAATAAATAAAGAAGCGGCTGGTTTGACAAAGCAAAAACAAGAGACCGCTGGCTTGACCACAGTTGTTCCACAGCCCGATAGTTTGACCCATATTCTGGTGGCGGCTATCATCCAGCCTAAACCCCACCCTACCAGTAAGGGTAGGGTCATAAACCCCGCCCCTACCAGTAAAGGTAGGGTCGGCGGTGGAAACAACACCGAGATTCTTAAAAGTGAGCTGTCCCTCTGAGCCGCTCTGACCCGACCCGCTCTACTCGGTGGAAACGAGGCATAAGATACAGTTTTAGTGCATTGACCCATTCTTCAACTTTTTCTGAATTTTTCTGAATTTCTGAACCAAACCAATCGCTTAAAATAAAGAGAATCTCAGTCCAGAGAGGCCTGACCATAGCACACTCCCAGACACAATGGAGAAAAGTACCAATTTCAGTTTTACATTTCCAGCATAGCTTATCATTCAATATCATTCAATAGTTTTGTTCTGTGGAGTTTAGAAGGAGTTTAATAGCCAGACATCCACATAAAAACAAAGATAGTAGTGCAGAGGTAAGATAGTTAATGGGGAGGACAAGCCAGGGTGTACATATGGGTTTTGGGGGAATCGCAGTGACTTTGTCATTGTGAGCTTTGCAGGTAAAACCATTAGAACTGCTAGGCCTTGTTTAAGAAAATTGACCTTCAATCTTTGTAAAATGTTTATTTTATTTACTTTAAATAAACTTTAAATAAACCTTAAATAAGTGATTGTCTTATGGATTTGTCTTGCATTACAGTTTATGAGATACAGTCAAGTGCGAAAGTTTGTGAACCCCTTGAACATTTTGGAATTTTATTTATTTTTACCATTATTAATTCATTTTTATCAATACCAGTATTTTTTATATGAAATAACAGATGTTTGTTTATGAATTCAACATTTTTCTTTTCCAGAAATCAATTGTTAAAACAGATAAAACAAATTATTTGACGAATGTTGTATGTGCAAAAGTTTGTGAACCCTGAGCTGCATTGCTTAAATCGAGCAGGTTGACACAATCAGGTGGGCCAAATTGGTTGATGAAATAGACCAATGTAATGAGAGATCTTTAGGAAAGAAATTGGGTGGCACTAGATAAAACAGAGATAAAACCAGGTCAGTTTAGGCTCACCAAAGTGAACCCATACAGGTCAGACATGCTAAAAGGGAAACAAATCTCAGGAATAGAGTTTTGATGTTGCACATTTGTCTGGGGACAGTTATAAATTCATAAAAAAAAAATTTGAGCTCAATCGGTCCACCGTGAGGCAAATCATCTACAAATGGAGAGCTTTAAGAGTGACTTAACATCTGCCTAGAAGTGGACTTCCTTCAAAAATATCCTCAAACGCCACAAGAAAAGTGATTTTTCAGGTAAAAGCCAACCCAAACATTACATCTGGAGATTTGCAGACAATTTGAAACCACCATTATTCACTTGGGAGAAGGTTCTCTAGGTGGTAGGCAGAATTGCATTTTTTCCCAAACATGGCAGTTTTGGTTATGACCAAACAGTTCAATTTTGGACTAATCTGTCCACAGAATAAGACTTCAGGTATCTCCAGGTGCTCTCAGGCAAAGTTGTGACAAGCAGTTTTGTTCTTTTTTGAGAGCAGAGGCTTCTTTAGCAACCCTCCCATGAAAGCTATTTTGACTGAGTTTTCTTCTTATTGTGGAACCATGCACATCTGTCCCAGATGCTGCAAGAGAGGTCTGCAAATCACCAGATGTAATGTTTGGGTTGGCTTTTAACTGAAAAATCTTGTGACGCTTGTGGATATTTTTGAAGGAAGTCCACTTCTAGGCAGATGTTCAGTCACTCTTAAAGCTCTCCATTTGCAGATGATTTGCCTCACGGTGGACCGATGGAGCTCAAACTTTTTTTTAAATAATTTATAGCTGTCCCCAGACAAATGTGCAGCATCACAACTCTATTCCTGAGATCCTCAGAGATTTGTTTCCCTTTTAGCATGTCTGACCAGTATGGGTTCACTTTGGTGAGCCTAAACTGACCTGGTTTTATCTCTGTTGTATCTAGTGCCGCCCAATTTCTTCCCTAAAGATCTCTCACTACATTGGTCCATTTCATGACTCAATTTGGCCCATCTGATTGTGTTTACCTGCTCCATTTAAGCAATGCAGTTTAGGGTTCACAAACTTTTGATCATACAACAGTTGTCAAATAATTTGTTTTATCTGTTTTAACAATTTATTTCTGGGAAAGAAAAATGTTGAATTGATAAACAAACATCTGTTATTTCATATAAAAAATACTGGCATTGATAAAAATGAATTAATAATGGTAAAAATAAATAAAATTCCAAAATGTTCAAGGGGTTCACAAACTTTCGCACTTGACTGTATATATCAATGGCACAATTTACCCCATGGTATTCTAGACAACTTTTTTTTCGAAAGCTATATTTCTTAAACAGTTTATTTCAGATCAGAACTTATTGTTGCCGGGGATGCACCACACCCTGAAATAAACATACATATTTACTTTGGGAGACTTTTTACTCAGTCACTTTGAGTAAAAAGTGGCACAACTCCCCCCACTCTCCCCTATATAATCTGCGTACATACAGGGGCATAGGCTGGTTTTGTTTCAACATTTTGGGGGACTGTTGGGGGTTATGGGGGTGCTCCCCCAGACATTTTCTGACCGTCAAACACTTAATTTCCTGCATTCTGGTGGATTTTTTATCCATCAATTTTTGCCTTTTCTGCATCAATTTATGGTGGAACTGTAGCCTGGAAATCCAGACCTGCCGCTGGCCAATTTAAATTTGCTGCGCCTGTTGGTCTGGGCACGCTCCATTGAAAGCTCATTAAATATGTCAGAACATTCTGAGCTACATCTCCACTTTTCTTTACTCACTAAATGTTTGTTTGTGGTCATGTCAAAAACGGAGGAATAAAAAGTGTTTAAAGTAAAGAAAAACAATGCAAACCCCAGTTCACCTCTCAGTGCACTTTGCATTCCTATGAAATGTTTCTACATGAAGAAATACTGAAACAGTAACAAGATAGATCCCAAGATATGTTCTATCAGTGCATGAATAGATAATCCATGGCTTTAGTTTCATGCTTCATGGGAACAGGTGTGGGAGAATTTCCGTTGTATTTTCAAACTCATCGTTGTTTGTTTGGCTTGAAACGGTTACTGCTAACACCAAACAAATGAAAACACTTAGGTGACACTAAGCATTCACCACACCCACGCTTATTAACCTGGCACAATAAATGATTTCTATTGCGAAATGTTTTACTCTGTATTGGATGCAGTTAGAATAACTGAGATCAGCCCGGATGCTACTTCCATTTTATATTCAGTCTATGAATCTCAAACATGAATGCCGTTAAAACTAATAGTCGTGCATCCCTCACTGCTGCTCCACTGTGACGAGTCACGTTTTCACTGCTCTTGATAAATCAATCAAATGCCATTTCTCTCATTAGAGCAGATTCTGCCAAGAGGGACACTGCATGTTAACACTAACAGTCATCCTATGTTAATAAAGGTTCAGTAAGCGGAATGGTTCTTTTAGCTAACTTCCTGTCAGTTACTGCAGTTAGCAGTCCCCTCCCTCGTCCCCACGTCACCACATTAATGCACTGCGGTCTTCAAGCAGCGAGTTATCTAGCATCATCTCAGATCCATAAGTGTGATAAAACATGATAAAAACCATCAAAACAGACATTGGGAAGGATTTTTACCTGCTCCACCATTGTAGGCGCATAAACATTCACCCATCTGTCGCTCTGCACGTGCACCGGCAGTGAGACGGGTGCCGGTTTGTAGCGTTCTGTCTTCTGATTGGATATCAGTAGTGGGATCCCCGAAAAGTTTATTTGCCGATTACATGCAAAGCAGCTGACTGAGAGATCGGCTTTATGAAACGCGCACATTATGTAAGTGATCACTGTATGAATAAAGAGCGATTTAACACTTATATTAACATATATAAATCACTTACTTCACCTTTAAACAAGGATTGTTTTTTTTATAAGCTGTTGCACTCTTTAACCTTCAACTCATATTTAACTTGATAAAATAAAGACAATAAATGCACTCCTATGTGTTGTAGTGTGTTACAGTATCTGCAGCTATTACTATGATGTTCATCATTTTCAAGACATATTTTTCTGGCCTCATTTTGGATCATTTCCATTAACTTGGTCCAGGCCTAGAAGCATCTGCACTGACTTCTAGGCCTAGACCAAGTTTTTATTTGTGTATTCCTTTTTCCCTTTTTTTGTGGACACATTATTTGAAGCAAATGAATTCATGAGAAAGAACTGTAAATGTTCATACTGATCTGTAGCTGCTTAGTAATCTTCGTTAGCTTATTTCACTTTTTTTCTTCTTAAATTATTATTTATTTTTTCTCTTTCTTTTTTTACTCTACTTTCATTCTTATCTTGTTTCCACTTTTCTTTACTCACTAAATGTTTCTTTGTGGTCATGTCAGAAACTGATGAATAAAACGTTTTTAAAGTAAAGAAAAACCATGCAAACCCCAGTTCACCTCTCAGTGCACTTTGCATTCCTATGAAATGTTTCTACATGAAGAAATACTGAAACAGTAACAAGCAGGGTTCTCAACTTTTGGAAATTGTTTAGAGTGAGACATAAGCGGATTTCCCATGTGAAGCGCGCGAGCGAAATTTTATTGTGTGTTTATTTATTAATTTAAAGCATAATAAATGGTTTTTAACACAAGTTCAGTATTATTTCTTTGTTTTAGTTCAAATATAGCCTATTGTAGTAATTTTATGATGAAAGTATAACTGGATTAATACCAAATGCCAGACTAGTGAGATGGGTGTTGGGCCTAGGGTAGTTGTTCGGGGTAGTTATTTCAGTAAAACTCTTAGTTCAGTTCAGCAAATATGGATTCTGGATATTACTGATGCTCGCTGTTGTAGCTTCGAGTGGCAGATTTTGAGGCCTTCAGGATAGGGGTTTTCTGGCTCCCACTTGAAGCACTGTGGCTCCACACCAGCCATTTAGACCATCATAATGGAGGACAATGTTCCTTCTAGGGCTAGTCTGTTTCTGGTGCTGGTCTTGTTAAGACCAACCATGGAGAAGACTATTTCGGCGTCCGCATTTGAATGTGGGAGCACTAAAACCAACTTGGCCCCTCAACTAGTAGGTGAAAAATCGAAAAGCAAGTGCAAAACAAAAGCATTAGCTATGTCTTATGGGCTTCATAAGGGGCCTCTAAGGCCCCCACACACATACAGGAATAAGCTTTCTACGTGTAAATTATATACTGTTCATAAAAAGTAGCTTTCCACCCTGTATATGTTGCAATGGGCCCCTCCATCATATAACATGGGTCTGCAGACCAATCTTCTGAAATGTTTTTACAGTTGCAGAGTAAAGAGTGCTGCCTGTTTAAGAAAAATAATGTTCCTTCTGCAGCTCAAGATTTGATTTAAATCTAAATTTTCCTCTGAAAGTGCATCAGATTGATGCATTTTACTTTAAAACTGTACCAATTTTCTTCCAGGGGGCATGCCCCCAGACCAGGGATGGAAATTAACACCCGCCACACGCCAAATGCGGGTAGATTTGCGTGCTGGCGTGTAAATTGTGTCACTTCACCCGCCACTGTGTCGGGTAATACTTTCCAGTCAGGTCCGATCTAATTTGCATATTTAATACATTCGTCATGAACATGATGACAGGGCGCTACACAGTTCAACAGTTTCTTTTTGCCTTTCTAGTCGAACTGAACTACGGCGCGATCCGCTCCGCTAGGAAATACTATCTGCGAGTTAACGTGTGGAGGCATAAGTCGACAAATCAATCGACTTACTTTGCCCCCTTTTTTTCTTCCCACAGCAGAGGTTGAGGTGCTGAAAATAAAGTGAAAACTGCGCTTTTCCTTTAAGCAGCAGAGCTGCCGCCGTTGTTACAGTATTTGCATCAAAGCCCTAATGGTAATACAAATGAGATGCTTTACTTAAACGCTGTCCGTGCTTGGTGATTTTAATTGTCGGCTGAAACAGAAACTAACGGAGGGATTCGGCTCACATACAGTCCCTTGAGTCGCGCAGTCAGTTTGCCGACATGGCTTGTATTTAAGGCTCGAGACATACAATCAGATCGCATACAAACAGGGAAGCCTTTCCCATCGGTATCGCTAACGGGGAGAATATCCCCGGTTATTATTTGAGCCTCAAACCACAGAGTTCTTCCCCGTGCGGTGGCTCGCGCACTCACTAATGATCTCACGGTGAAACGCTGCTTTGCTCGGACGAAGGCATCGTGTGTTTCTAGATGATTTAACGTCATAGTCTCAGACGAGCGTTTAACATTATGCTGCATCTTTTGCACTGCACTGTTTTTTATCAACAGTGAAAACATGGTCCCACAGCGGACTCTTATGTGTAGCTGATTACTTCATGCACGCACCTTGCAGAAGTGACGCTCCTGCAGCGCGCTCACGACCAGACGTGACACGGTGACATCTCCCATTAATAAAACGGCATAACTCCCTGATTTTCAGATTTCTATTTTTAAATTCGACTTGAGCGCAAGTGGAAAACCGGTCAATGTGTCGACACATTCACATCCCTAATGCATATGGAGAAAGTGATAAACACTACCACACCACAAAGACTGATCAGACCTGCATCTCTTATTAGTTAATTATATGAAATGTTGATATTGTGCACAATATCAACATTTCATATCATTAACTAAAAAGAAAAAAGAAATCTAAAGGTAACTTCAATACTGTATTATAATTATTGACTAAATGATGAAAAAAAGGTGTCTGCAGGGCCAGTGAATATATACAAGGGGCCAGTAAAACTCGGCTCTATTGGCCAAGCGGGCCAGTTGGGAAAAAAAGTTGCATTGAACCCAGAGTATGGAGTTCAATTATACAATGTTTTGAAATAAAGATGGCGTGTATTGTGTATCATATACAGTATCTCACAAAAGTGAGTACACCCCTAACATTTCTTCAAATATTTCATTATATCTTTCCATGCGACAACACTGAATAAATGACACTTTGATACAATGTCAAGTAGTCAGTGTACAGCTTGTATAACAGTGTAAATTTACTGTCCCCTCAAAATAACTCGACACACAGCCATTAATGTCTAAACTGTTGGCAACAAAAGTGAGTACACCCCTAAGAAAAAATTTCCAAATTGGGCCCAAAGTGTCAATATTTTGTTTTGCCATCATTATTTTCTATCACTGCCTTAACCCTCTTGGGCATGTAGTTCACTAGAGCTTCACAGGTTGCAACTGGAACCCTCTTCTACCCATTCATGACGACATCAAGGAGCTGGTGGATATTAGAGTCCTTGCGCTCCTCCATCTCCCGTTTGAGGATGCCCCAAAGATGCTCAATAGGGTTTAAGACTGGAGACATGCTTGGCCAGTCCATAACCTTTACCCTCAGCTTCTTTAGCAAGCCAGTGGTCGTTCGGAGGTGTGTTTGGGGTCGTTATCATGTTGCAGTACTGCCCTGCGGCCCAGTTTATGAAGGGAGGGGATCATGCTCTGCTTCAGTATGTCACAGTACATGTTAGAATTCAATGAACTGTAGATCCCCAGTGCTGGCAGCACTCATGCAGCCCCAGACCATGACACTCCAACCACCATGCTTGACTCTAGGCAAGACACACTTGTCTTTGTACTCCTCACCTGGTAGCCGCTCCACACTCTTAACACCATCTGACCCAAATAAATGTATTTTGGTCTCATCAGAACACAGGACATGGTTGCAGTAATCCATGTCCGTAGTCTGTTTGTCTTCAGCAAACTTTTTGTGGGGTTTCTTGTGCATCATCTTTAGAATAGGCTTCCTTCTGGGATGACAGCCATGCAGACTAGTATGATGCAGAGTGCGGCGTTTGGTCTGAGCACTGACAGGTTGACCCCCCACCCCTTCAAGCCCTTCAGCAATGCTGGCAGCACTCATACGTCTATTTTCCAAAGCCAACTTCTGTGTACGACGCTGACCACGTGCACTCAACCTTCGTAAACTGGGCCGCAGGGTGGTATTGCAACATGATAACGACCCCAAACACACCTCCAAGACGACCAGTGGCTTGCTAAAAAAGGTGAGGGTAAAGGTTATGGCCTGGCCAAGCATGTCTCCAGACCTAAACCCTATTGAGCATCTTTGGGGCATCCTCAAACAGAAGGTGGAGGAGCGCAAGGTCTTTAATATCCACCAGCTCTGTGATGCTGTCATAAATGGGTGGAAGAGGGTTCCAGTTGCAACCTGTGAAGCTCTAGTGAACTACATGCCCAAGAGGGTTAAGGCAGTGCTGGAAAATAATGGTGGCCACACAAAATATTTACACTTTGGGCCCGATTTGTAAATTTTTTCTAAGGGGTGTACTCACTTTTGTTGCCAGCAGTTTAGACATTAATGGCTGTGTGTCGAGTTATTTTGAGGGGACAGTAAATTTACACTGTTATACAAGCTGTACACTGACTACTTTACATTGTATCAAAGTGTCATTTCTTCAGTGTTGTCCCATGGAAAGATATAAAGAAAAATGTGAAGAAATGTGAGGGGTGTACTCACTTTTGTGAGATACTGTATAGTAAGAGTGTACCATTTAATTTGCAACTCAGTTCCTTGGTAGCACCTACTTACAGTACAAATGACTTCTGATGGAAAACATTTGTATGAAAAACACTTTCATTAGCTATTCTTACTATTGTATTGTTTAACATTAACGCATATATTAAAAAAGATATTGCGTATAAAAAGTGGCTGGTAAAAAAGATGAGTGGCTGGTAGATTTTTAAATCTACCTGCCACAGTGGCTGGTAGGCAAAAAAGTTAATTTCCATCCCTGCCCCAGACCCTCCAACAAGGTACAGGATATCTCCCACAGTATCCCAAAATCTTGTGGGAAACACTGACTCCCTTAATATGTTTATGCCAGTAAACGTATGTATCTTTGTGGAAAAGTCAATGTAACTGACTGGATAGGGAGGGGGGGGGGGGCTTTAAGAGTCTGGGCCTATTATCTCATAATCCGTCTATGAACCAACTAGTTTCCACAATATTTTTTATTTTTGCAGGGAGCATGCACAAGCATTATTCATAGAAAAAAAAATGTGGGGGGGCCCCACACAGGGTCTTGAAACGGGCCCCGAGATCGTTAAGACCGCCCCTGCACGCTTGTCCTGCCGCCTAACAAAACGCTGCGCCTTCTCTCTGCCCGCTCGCCTCTCCATTGAGAATGCATTAGTGGGCGCAACAAACGCCTCGGCCCGTGTGAAACGGCCTTAACTACTGAACGAAGGAAATCAAATTAGTTTTTCCCCAAAAAACGGGACAAATTGTGTCCCGGGAGAGATGTTACTTTCCCCGGGACAGCTGGTGAAAAAAGAGAACAATTTCGGGTTTAAACGGGACGGGTGGCAACACTAGGTGATGGTGGTGACGACCAGGATTTATCGAAGCTATATATAAAAAAAAAAAATGTTTGGCAGAGTTATAATTTGCGTGAGAAATGCAAGGTGTGGCGTGGAGCGTGTGAATTGCCTGAAATGCGTGTGTCTCACTCTCATTGCGTGAGGGTTGAGAACCCTGAACAAGATTGATCCCAAGATATGTTGTGTCAGTGCATTAATAGATAATCCATGGCTTTAGTTTCAACACTTCATAGGAACACAGGTGTGGGTGATTTTCTGTTGTATTTTCAAACTCGTCGTTGTTGTTTAGCTTGAAACGGTTACTGCTAACACCCAACTAATGAAAACACATAGGTGACACTAAGCATTCACCACACCCACGCTTATTAAACCTTGCACAAGAATTGATTTCTATTGCGAAATGTTTTACTCTGTATTGGATGCAGTTAGAATAACTGAGATCAGCCCGGATGCTACATCCATTTTATATTCAGTCTATGAATCTCAAACATGAATGCCGTTCAAACTAATAGTCGTGCATCCCTTACTGCTGCTCCACTGTGACGAGTCACGTTTTCACTGCTCTTGATAAATCAATCAAATGCCATTTCTCTCATTAGAGCAGATTCTGCCAAGAGGGTCACTGCATGTTAACACTAACAGCCTATGTTCATTAAACAAGGATTTATTTATAAGCTGTTGCACTCTGAGTTAACCTTCAACTCATATTTTACTTGATAAAATAAAGACAATAAATGCACTCCTATGTGTTGTAGTGTTTTACAGTATCTGCAGCTATTAATATGATGCTCATCATTTTCAAGACATTTTTCCGGCCTCATTTTGGATCATTTCCATTAACTTGGTCTAGGCCTAGAAGTCAGCGCATCTGCACTAACATTAAATAACATTAAATCTGCAGCATTGATGTTAGAGGCTGGGGACAGCAATGAGCTGTGTAGTAGTCCGAATTAGAAAGAAAGAGATGTGTGTGAGAGGGAGCGTCACTGTTTAGACACAATTTAGGCAAAGTAAAGCAATGTTATGGTGAGAGCACATAAGGTATCAACGACCCATAACGACATATTGTAACAAATTGCTAAGTGGATAATGTAATAACATTTTGCACATAATGTTCCAACTTATTACATTGTGGTTCACCTGTTACATTATGAAGTAAGCAAAATATTGTTTTCTAATAGTGTAATTGAATTATTACATTATAAAGCAAACAAATGTATGGATTAAAGGGGTAATTGTACAATGTTAAGTGTAGTATGTATTAAAAGTCATGGCTCAAAGTGTGCATACAGAAAAACACATTTGTTTTAGGTCATTCTTCTGGTCGAAAACAAAAATTTTATTCTGTTTCACGGTTGACACATGTAACTTTCAATGTTTAGGAAACAAACATTACATTTTAAACTGTTTACTATCATCTGTGCAGGTGAATTGTTAATTGTTTTCATTAAGACAGTAATCTGATATTTTGTCACAATATTTAGTGAGGCCTCAGTTCAAATATGTGCGACACAGGCATTTGTGTATGACAACTTTCAGCAGAGAATTTCAGGCAAAGCTATATTGAAAAGTGCTTTTAATGCATACAGCACTTGTTTTATCCATACCTGATTTCAATGTAAGGAAAGCAGTACACTATTGCTTGCTTTGTAATGTAAATAGTGAGCCAAAATGTAATTGGTGGATGCATCCAAATTAGAGGGATTTTCTCTGCATTTCTGTTGTTAGGCCTTATGACATATATATGATATATTCAGAGAGTATCAGAAGCCCCTTTTACACAGCCAGTGAAAGCCGAGAATATGCCGGCCTTTCGGCCCTCCGCCCTGCTGTATAAATGCGACAGTTGCGGAACGAGGGAAGAAAGGTGCGAGTGATCGTTCCGGGAATTTTACTACCTCGGGGGGTAGTAAGATTCCCGACACGATCAGTTCCGCCTCTCTGTTTAAATGCTCCAGCTTGTTGATGCGGAACTGGGGGGCGTTTGACGTTCCATAGTCTACGTTCTAAACATGCGACCATGTTAGCAGTTGAAGGACGTGTGTTTAACATTAACCACGGCGGCCTGATGTCCCGTAAAAATCACCAAATAAAAGGAACGCCGTATAATCTAGCTGATCATAAGGTCCGTTGCTCAATCCAAACCCCCGCGCTTCATTTTGCAGAGTGTATGAGTCTATTTCTGCCCAGGAGAAGTTGTACAATGGGAAAGCTAGGCTAGGCTAAGTAAGGGATAAAGTATAGCGAACGGGTCACTTGCTAGAAATAAAGTCCGACAAGCTGAAGCAGGAGCCCGACGCGCAGTGAAGGGCTCTTGCTCTAGGTTCTTATGTAACTAAAACGTAGTTCAGTACGCCAGTAAATAGGAACGACCAAGGAACGGTGGAATAGTCTGCTCGCCCCGCTAGACTGTCTGCTTCAGCTGACTGAAGGCTCGGGCTCAGCTGTTAGCCACAGAGCTACTGTTTTGCTAACACAACTCAAGACTCGCACACTCTACAAATAATAATTCTAATCGGCCAATATGTTTAACAAGAGTTCCATCTAGCTAACAAAGCATTATCGCCCAACATAAATAACACAATTCATGGAGAAAATTACTGCGGAACGTTTACATTGCGGGCTGCAGCCTGAAGTTACTGTCTTAATATGCGGCCAAACGTACTCACATCGTCTTGACTGGATTCCGCCGCCGCTATTATTATCCTAAGTCTGAGCGTATATCCACACTTTATTTCTGCCTACAGTAACGTGACTTCACACACTGGCCCTCATTTATCAATTTTGCGTGGAAACTGGTGCAGATTCTGGCGCAAATACCTCCCTACGCCAGGTGTCGCGTGGTATTTATCAAACAGGCGTATCTCGCCAATCTCAGCGTACGCCATGCCATTATTGATAAATGCGGCGGATGAAAACGAGCGTATCACGCCCCTATATTTTCTCAGTTTAGAGGCCTCGCCCAGAGGTTTTACGACATGGATATGCGCAATACGGCACTTCCCTGAAGTAGAAATTGACAGAATAACAGCGAAAGTAGAAAAAAAGAGTTTCATTTCGGAGCATTAGCCTACAAGCAGCATCAAAGAACGACAGAAGGCAGCAGTTAGGAAGGAAATAACTGCTGCGGTCAACAGCGTTGGTGTTGACTCAAAATCGCCTCTAAAAAAAGCGTGTTGCTGTTCTGAAATGCAACCAACTGGGGGTGCGGGGCTGCGGGCATAATATAAGTGGTGGAGGAGAAAAAGACGCACCAACTGTCCGATAATGGTCCCCATAAAATAAATACACGTCTGCAGAGATTTGAATGATTAGAATGTATTGGCCCTTTTAGATAGCACTATTCAAAAGGGTTTTAAAAACTAAAAATAACACATTTAGCGTTTTACTGTATGACAGCATGCGCTTGGCACGAGTGGTCAGCCCGGCCGTCAGCTGCACAAGCCGACCCGGCAGCGATCAGCTGTGAGAGCGCCCACCGTCCTGCTCCACCAGCAGATAGGAACAACGTGCCGGTTAACGGTGGAAATACATCGCTCGCTTTAGCATTAATGACACATTAAAAGAGGAACTAACATCTACAAAGTGCGTCAAATAAATAAAATGTTAAGCTGAATGTTGTGCCGTGTATTTTTTTGTATCATAAAGAGCAGTGTATGTCTACTACATATTTAATACTTAGGCTAACATTTTGAATGAATGCAGCCCCCGTGCCTCAGTGTCCCCCCAGCTGCTCCAAGTCGAAGATAACTGCCCTTACGCAGTCCCATGCAGCGCTCCTAAGTGGCCGGTGTGCGCACTATTGAATCATCTCTCCTACTCAGTTGCGCACCATAAGCTGCACAATTTTAAGTGATTAATATCTTTATTTCGGTCTTATTTGCACTGCATTTGTATTATCTTCTAATAATTGTCCAACAAAGTCATCGGCTACCCGGCACAGCCTGCACTGCGAGTCCAAGCTGTTTTCAAATTTGCGTACACGAGCTGAGAGCTGGCGTGGGATTTGAGCGTACCCTACGCTCACGTCCATATTGATAAATGCCTAGATTTGCGTGGAAATGTACGTACACCCATTTTTCTGGTCTACGCAAGATTGATAAATGAGGGCCACTGTGTGTATGTTTATGTCTGTCTCACAAAGAGACTCGCTCACAACCAACCTGTCACACAAACACACACACACACACACACACACACACACACAGACAGACACAGAGGTGAAGCAGTGAGCAGCGGAGTGATTTTTGTCAGTTTGGTTAACAGTCCCAGAGATGTTGGACTCAGCGCGTAGCGAGATCAACTGGCACATCGTGGGGACAGTAAAATACGGCCCTCTTACTGCAAGCTCCAGCACTTCTGCTCTCAATTCACCGGCCAGTATTGTTGTTGTAAAGCAGCTGACCGGCTCGGCGCTAAATGTTTACGTCACACCTGACGCTGTTTACAAGCACCTCTTTCATTCCGGAGCGCTGTGTAAAAGGGACTACTGATGCGCCAGCAGGCCGGCGTTGCTTGGTTCTGTGTAAATAACACAGAAGCAAGCAAAGCCGGCATTTTGGAGTGATGTTGTTCCGTCAATATGCCGCAATCTCTGTGTAAAAGGGGCTAGAGATGTAATGTAGCCATTTTCTACATGTATTCAGAGCACAGGCCTCATTACACATTTAACCCTGTTAAAAAAAAAAACATGCAGACTTACCTCCTACATACTACTTCGGGAAGCAGCAAATGGGTGTGTGGGGGGGGGGGGGGGGTTTGGGCAGCAGCAACTGTAGGAAAATGTGGCAGCAACTTTGGATTAGTTGAAAAGTCAAATGAAATCAGTTTTTCTTAATATAGCAATATCAGCCATTTGCCTCAGCAGGCTTCACAGTCCGTAAACAACAATATGACAGACACCCCCTGCCCTTAGACCTTTAGCTCATCTGAGGAAAAACTCCCTGCAAAATAGATGTCACTTGTACAGAACGAAAATAATTATAACAGACAGCTGCTTCTGAAACTGAAAAACAGTGTGCATTTACAGAAGCAACATGTAAATAAATAGCAACAATGGGCAAAGCAAGAAATGGTAGGTTAACTGTCACAACAGCTAATAAGGCAGCAACCTAATGAGGTATATGGGCTTGTTTCCATTCAAAAAGGTGCAGTTTGGAAGATAAATGAATCGACTCGAGTAGATAGATAGATAGCTTTATTGTCATATGCACCGTTACAGCACAATGAAATTTGCCTTTTCAGTACACACCTCTCCAAGACAGGAGATAGTGTAACTGCAGGGTCGCAGCGGTGCCGCGCCCCTCTTACAGTACAGTTGAGGAGGTCAGGAACAATTCTTTATTTAAACAAAAAGCTCAGCTGTGGTCAAGATTAGGGTTGTGGCCAGAACCCTGTGCCAATCAAAAAGTACTAAGTATCTGATTAAAGGATGAAGAGCTCCCAAAAAACCCGTCTATCCCAAAGCAACAGCGTGTCTTATACCTCAAAAATGGGACACACTGATTGGTCAAACATTCTTCCTGAACTGGTCTCACTCATTCTATTGGTGAGTCTTAATTATCTCTTTCCTGGTCATTCTGTATCTGACTCACGTGTAAAGCAACATACATTGGAATCTAAAAACGTGTAGCTATTGTCTTCAATGCAAACTATTTTTGCGTGTGCAGCATACCTTCATCCTGTTATGCTCAGAACTTCCTATGGAAAGGAACAATGTGAAACAGGACATAGGCTACATCCTGTGAGGCCCACACACACTCAAGTTAATGTTGGGAGAGGTAGAAAGGGCCTGTTCAGTTATCTACAACAGAAGATTTTGACACTTAATTAAACATTATTTCTTAGTTAATCAATTACCTTTAGAATATGTCATAAGGGCAGATACAACATTCCCCACTTGGAGACTTGCTAAGGTCTCCAGAAAAACAAAACATATTTAAAATGATTGGCCTTTTGTTTAACTTCAACGGCAGTGCTTGTCTGTTTCCAAAGAAGGTTCCCCTTATCCTCAGTACATTTTCTAATAATTTTAGAGTCCTATTTGGAACTTGAATTTGGGAGTCAATGAATTAATTAAATTCCTTATTAAATAGTTATATTATTTTGAACTTTAAGTTAGACTGAAAAAACTAATTACTTACTTTTATTAAGGTCAGATTTGGCTACTCTTAGCTTACTTGGGAGACCCTTTTTCCCAGATACACCCTTTCCCAGCAAATTCTGGAAAGCACCCCTCCTTAGTTGTATCTGTCAAAGACTTTGCCAAGTAGCTGTTGCCTTCTACCCAAAAGCCACCTCTCTAAGAAATGGTAAAAAGAGTAGACGACCATTCTTCCACTTGAAGAATCCTCACCATTGCGGCCAATCCAGGCGGGGAAACTCCTTTTAAAATTAACAATTATCATTATCCTAAGATTAAATGACCATGTGTCAATCGGCCATTAGACTCTACACCTATTTTAGAATATTTATCAAAAAATACCTGTATAAAAGTAAACTCAGATAAACTAAGATTATTTGCTAAGTATATTTGCATAAATCACAGATTTACAGTACATTCATAACATCAATATCACAGGTTACAACAAAACAATATGGCTTCAACACTTTAAAATACTGGACTAGGTACACTAGTATATATGAACATAAAAAGTGTGTTTAATTCAATGTGTCAAGCAAACTTTATCTGCAGCAGCGTTGCTAATGTGGGGTATTTATTCACAATGCTCTGATTTAGTACATCCTGTTTCCAGTCCAGAGGTCCTGTCCAGGGCTGTGTCCATTTAAATTACTGAGTCCATTTGATTGTCCATTAGATTCACTGGACAGGCACTCATTCTCCACCATATTGCTGAGGAGAGAGAGAGGAAACCACAACCAGTATCTTTTGCAAATAAAGATCATCACGTGTGTAACAATTTCTTATGTGTTCCGATCAGACATGTTCAAAGTTTGACTCCGGGATCAGAAGCAGTGCACTGACTACTCTTTAATTTACCTCCCATTTAAGCAATTTTAACACTATTTCCTTTAAAAATTTCAGATGTCAATTTTTATCCAATTTAATAATTTTGTTATCAATTTAATATCCATCCATTCCCCCCTTGTTCAAACTGACTCCCATTAAAAGTTTGAACAAGTCTGCTCCAGGCAACGCCGCTGCTTCCTAATCATAGGTGTGTAGATAATAACACATCTAATGTTTTCAACCTTTTGGCAAACTGAATAACACAGCTAAATCAAAACCAATCAAAAACCAGAACTAACTTATAGTTATAAAGTTATACACTTCAAAGTAGTAAATACATTTAAATTTGGCCTTAAAACAACCTCACAATAAATGCTAGAATACAACAAAGTTAGATATTCAGAATAGGTACATCAAATATTCCACCATTCAGCACTTCTCCCTCATACATTCCATCAGAATAATAGCTGTCTAACAATGGCATATGATATAAACTGTGAAACCCAAGAACACAAACTCTCAGAAACGGCCAACAAACATACTTCCAAGATCAAAACAAATCTGACTATTCTATTATAACCACACGTACACTGCATAGTCCGAAGTCCTTCCTCTGTAGGGTGTTGTTAGTGATGCCAAGCTGCACAAGATGTTGTGGTGCTTCTGCTGACAGCCGATGGGATGATGTCGGTCAAGCAGAGTTGATACCTTGACGTTGCAGCCTGCCATTATGGAAGTGGCCATTAGCCACCAGGTGACATCTCTTTGTGTGTTTCCAAAGAGCCACTGTCTGCCTCTTTTCTCTTCCCCCCTTGAGTCTCTGTATTGCCCAGTAGACGGAGAGACTTCTCTGGTTTCATTCACCTGCCTGGTCGTATCCTACGAGAAACAAAAGTATTCTTCCACAAACATAGTTAAAATTGCAAACAACATTTTAGGGGATCCAACGCCGCGTTCCAAGATCCAAGATGGACAACTGTAACTCTCAAACTATGCCAACATCAAATAAAGTTAGACAGCCATTTATCTAGGCCATATAAGATTATAAAGGACCGGTCCACACACATGCAAAACATGCAACTTGACATATGACAAACCAACAAACAAACATGCAACATGTACCCCAGCAGGCCTGCACTTACCAGAAAATGTAGAACCGGTGATGTCTTCAAGCCCATCACATTCAACATCCTATTGTAAAATGAACTCCTCACAATTTCTCAAGGGGAACACCAAGTCTCCATCCGTATTCACCAACATTACAAGACTCCTTGTCACTTGTAGAAATTACAGGAACATATGTCATTACTGACTTGATAACTACGAAAAAGATATCATGATCCATTTGTATTTCACATTGGTAAAAAAACCAAAGCAACCTTGTGCACATTACTTCTACCTTAGTCAAAACTGAAACGCCTTGTTAACCTTAAAATAACTGCTACCTACATATGTCAAACCTTAGCACATCTTTCTGAAAGATATGTTGCACTGTGACAGCTGCCTGTTTAATGATCCTTGAGAAATGCGTAACTCGTTTTGCGTCTTCACATTAAAAATACTCACGTATGTCCAAGTATCATATTTGATACATGCTTTCTGAAACCTCTACGCCAGTGTTATTTCATGGATATTTTGCCAATTTTTTCAAAAGGTTAATGTAAGATAATCATCCAAAATGTAACTTACACTTCACTATAAACGTTTACTGAATAGATGCAAATGCAACCTTACTCAATATTGTATTACTCATTTCATAGTACAACTGTGTGAAAAACTTTTCTATCAAATTAGATCCAGAAGCCATACAAGACAAAGTATATCCGAATTGTCAATTGTCATTATTCCATTCCATAAAGCAGCAAACCGAAATTACAGAAATAGATATGTTCAGAGTAGAAATTGAGATATTTATAACGTCTGTTTTATTTTTACATATGGATAACAAATAGCTAAATAAAAATGGTTGTGATCAAACAAAAAGTTGCCAAACTAACTGAAATTATCTCAGAAATCCTCTTTCAAATACCCACTGGTTCCGTGGGCTTTCCACACTGCGTGATATAGCTTCATTATAGTGGATACATGTCCTGTACATTGTAAGCATAATGTTGTCATTCTCTATTAAAGTTGATTTATCATCCCTGTATTAAATACTCAAAAAGGTGTTTAAATACTTCATAACTGAATGGGTTAATGGTGATGTTTTCTAATATGTTATCATTTGTTTTTACATAAATAAAAGTGGTCACTAGCTTGTCAGAAATGACGACTGTATCACAATCGATACAATTTTAAACTCATATTTGCAAATTGCTATTCCATTTTTAGATTTTAATTCTAATTTTAAAAGAACTCTAGTTTTCAAGAATTTTAATTTTCTGTCATTTATTTCATGGTTCAGGTTATTCAGGGTTAATTCGGTCATGTTATTACATTAGAACTATTGTTTTTCTAACCTGTAGTTAGTCTGCAATATTCAAACATTAATTACTCTAATTAAACCACGCTAGTTTCCATATCCTTATTTTTTGTTTTAACATCTTTATTTATATTTTTATTACTTCGCAACCTGTCAATCATTAAACTCCTAAACTCCCCCCCTGTAAGAGCCATTGACCCCTTTTCTTTGTTTGTTTGTATACCTAATGTGACCGCCTGGCGGCAGTACAATGCAAGCCTATAAATCAGGCGTAGCAGGGACGCCAGGTGCTTGCATGCCGGAAGGCAAACTGTTTTTGACCGTGCGCACCAAGCTCAGTTGTACCGAATAGGTCATTTGTTTTAAGTAAATAATAAAGTAAACTCTTAAAACGCTAAAGGAACGAGTGGACATCCAAGTTGTATTGTCAACTGTATGCTATAGGCACGCGTCGCACACCTAACGACATGCAGCCCAGTGGCTAATGGGGAGCCGCTACAATAGTCAAAAACATTGCTACCAGTGGACTAAACATCTTCATATACTGGCTTCGCGTGTTAAGAGGTCTTTACCGGATTGGAGTTTTGCCCTGCCGTGGGTAAGGAAGGACGCAGACCGCCTTTGTTCGGGATCGAGGGAAGGACGCCGACCGCTTTTGTTCCGGACTGGTGAAAGGCAAGCCGATCAGCTGGTTCTATCGAGGTATCGAGTAGCGCTACTAAACACTTAATGGCCATTTGACTGTGTGCACACTTTTTGGGCGTAAATCCAAGCTTGGTAACAAAAAACAAAACTGTGACTTGACTTTGTTCATTTCCGTGCTCGCGCGTGAACGCCACTATGGCGAATGTAAACAATGTTGTGAACTTGCCTGACGAGGCTACAGCGGCTACCGCTGATGACGCGAATGACAATGGGGCGTTCAAGGACGGTGATGACACTGGTAAAAATGACACAGACAGACCAACACGGGTTATAAAAATGACTCACACGGCATTTTGTGAAAAAATAGAAAAGCTACAAAATGAAAGAATGTCTAAATTAAACAAAGCAAGTAATTTAAGAAAGGTTGTGGAGGAATTACTGCCAGAAAATGATTGTGGGTCTGAGGTAAAATGCACTTTTGACAAGTTTTCTGCTCTGTGTAATGAAGCAAAATCTTTGCATAAATCTTTTGTGGGTTTGCTACGTGGTGATGAGCTGGAAAAACAAGAAACATGGTTCAAAGCAAAAATGATTGCAAACAATGAGTTCAGTGACAGAGTTCAAATATGGTTGACACACAATGTCAAAGGTGGAAATAAATATGATGACAAAAAGGGGTCATCACAGGTTGAAACCAAAAATCAAATGAATGAAAATGAGGATGATGATGATGTTTTACCAGAGGACAGTGTGTCTAATGTTGCTAGTGGGCAATATAGCAATCACAGCACTAGCAGCAGGAAAAGCACTAGCTCCACAGCATCCGCACGAGCTAAAGCAGAGGCGGATAAAGCTGCACTAGTTGTACGCGCGGCAGCGCTAAAAGAGGCACACCTGCTGGAGGAGCAAGAAGACAATCTGAGGAGAAAAAGGCAACAACTGAAGTTAGCAGCTGAAATAAGTGCTACCAATGCTAAAATAGCAGTTCTCCAAGCTGCAGAGAGAAGAAGCGTGGCTAAAAGCCAGGATGGTATGAATTCCTACCTGAAAAGCAACACTCTCAACCCAATGGCAAACGAATATGAACCTACTGCAGCACTAGGACATGAAAAGAATCAAATACCAACATGGACGGATAATGTATCGCTGGGTGCACGTCCCAAAGGAAAGGGAAAGCAAATCCCTTCCAAACCAAAGCAAGAGGCCAAGGTCATCACATGCTATCAACCTGAGCCTACGATGCCGGAAACAACCCATGCACACTATGCTCCCCTTGATCCAACACCACAGTATTTCACACAACCTCAACTACACACCGAGGAATCATTTGGAAACATCTATGACATTATGCAACGACAGAATGAGATAACTGCAGCTCTCGTTCAACAACAATTGTCACTGTCCTTACCACCTAGAGACATTCCGGTGTTTAATGGAAACCCACTTGATTACAAACCCTTCATTCGAGCCTTTGAGCAGGGTGTGGAAGCCAAAGCCAGCAAAGCTGATTGCTTGTACTTTTTGGAGCAGTTCACCAGAGGTCAGCCAAGGGAACTAGTACGCAGCTGTCAGCATCTGGTTCCTGAATCTGGTTACGCACTGGCAAAACAGCTGCTACATGAACACTTTGGAAACGAGTACAAGGTTGGTGCTGCATACACACAGAAAGCAATGGAATGGCCTGCAGTCAAAACAGAGGACGTTAAGGCGCTGCAGGCATATTCTTTGTTTTTGCGTGGTTGTTGTAACGTGATGGGGGAGCTTCAATACATGCACGAAATGGATACACCAACTACCATGAGGACACTGATGTCAAAACTGCCGTTCAAACTAAGGGAAAGATGGAGGACCGCTGCACACAATGTGTCGGATAAGTACAAACGCAGGGCACGGTTCACAGACTTTGTCACCTTTACCGAGCGGGAAGTCAGGATACAGTCCGATCCTGTCTTTGGTGATATTCAGGACTCAGCTATTCAGAAACCTGACCCGAAGAGTGCGAACAAGTCGCTGCACAGGAATGATGGGAGAGGGAGTAGCTTCGCAACCACAGTATATCGGGCGGGCTATGTAGATGAACCAAGAGGTAATGCAAATGCTCCAAGGAAACCAACTATGAGTGAGGGAAGGGATCCCAGCACCTGTGTGTGCTGCTCTCGTGAACACACATTGGATGAGTGTCCACAACTAAGCAGGAAGAACCATCGCGACAAGATCTCCTTCCTAAGAGAGAAAGGAATCTGCTTTGCCTGTCTGTGTACTGGACACATGAGCAAGGATTGCGAAAGGCGCCTTACCTGCAACAGTTGTGGTCGTAACCACCCCACTGTGCTTCATATCAAGAGAGAGACAGAAAGCTCAGGTCTGGAACAGGCACAGGGGCCACCATCCAATGGGGAACAGGTGTCTCAAGGAACTTGTGGACATACAGGGGCCGGAAAAGACGTGTGCGCTTTACCCATACTGCCCGTCCAAGTTAAATCCAGCAACGGAGACAGAGTGGTGCATACCTATGCCTTTTTGGATCCTGGCAGTTCTGCCACTTTCTGTTCGGAAAGTTTGATGCACAAGCTGAATATTGGAGGCAGACGTCAACACTTCCTATTACGCACCATGGGACAGGAGAAGGTCGTTCCAACATTCATGCTCACTGGTCTTGAGGTGTCTGGTCTTAATGGGGAGTACTACTACCAACTACCTGATGTGCTCACTCAAAAGAAGATGCCTGTTACAACCGATAACATCATCACACCAGAAGATCTGGCAAAGTGGACTTACCTCTCAGCCATTGATGTCCCTCGCATAGGCGCCAACGTTGACTTGTTGATTGGTAGCAACGCCCCCGAGTTATTAGAACCCTGGTAGATCGTCAACAGCCATGGAGGAGGCCCCTATGCAACAAAAACTGTGCTTGGCTGGGTGGTTAACGGTCCTGTGCAAGACAGTGAAAGAGCTGACCCAAGATCTGGACTCACTGTAGCGGCTGTGAATAGGGTCTCCGTTTGCGATCGGACCGAGCTGGTGAACAACCAATACATGCATGAGGGCAAGGATGAGGCCGCTAAAGCTCCAAGAAGAGAGCGACGGACCTCCAACGCAAAGCATGAACACTCACCCAAAGGGAAAAAAGGCAATAAAGGCAGCTCACATAGATCCAAGAGCAAAGAGAAGGACACTGGTGACAAGGAGAAGCAAAGAAAACACAAGACAACTGAGAACAGAGTGACTTACAGACTTGATGGCTTTACAGCCACCAATAAAGCACAAGCTCAGTCAGCAGCGAGAAGGGCTGTTGGTGAATATCAGTGGAACAACTCTGATGGTAAAACAGCTGTCACCTCTGGTAGAAGACCGAATATGGGAACAAAGCCAAACTCTGCCTACTTAAGGACTTTATTCAAGCATCCTCCAGACTTCCATGTGGGCAACAGCATTGCTGAAGTTGATCCCAAGATCAGTTAGGCAAGTAAAGTTAAAGTAAATCCCAAAGTAGCCCAAGTTAAAGGAGAGGCACTGCCTCCTCCTGTTAGGCCGGCCCAGGTTCCCATGGCTGCTGTGAAAACTATCACCTTAGCTATCTTTACTCATGGTCTTGTCTTGCCTGTAGATATTATGTAAATGGTTACCTGCAAAGTTCACAAAAGACGTGGAAGTTTGTCTATGGCTCTGTTTTGGCATTGTATATAATTGTTAAGACTACCTGCCCTAACAATTAGGGGCCCAGTGTAAGAGCCATTGACCCCTTTTCTTTGTTTGTTTGTATACCTAATGTGACCGCCTGGCGGCAGTACAATGCAAGCCTATAAATCAGGCGTAGCAGGGACGCCAGGTGCTTGCATGCCGGAAGGCAAACTGTTTTTGATCGTGCGCACCAAGCTCAGTTGTACCGAATAGGTCATTTGTTTTAAGTAAATAATAAAGTAAACTTTTAAAACGCTAAAGGAACGAGTGGACATCCAAGTTGTATTGTCAACTGTATGCTATAGGCACGCGTCGCACACCTAACGACATGCAGCCCAGTGGCTAATGGGGAGCCGCTACACCCCCTTTGCCAAAACTCATTTTGCACAGGAAGAGGACGTCATCCACTCTAAAACCATGCTTCACTCTAGTCAGAAGCAGATAGTCAGCAAGTATAATTAAATTAGAAAAAACATAGAAACAACAGGTGGCTTTACTTGTCAATCTTTTAAAAAAACTACAATTTAGATGAAATTTAAAGAAACCCAGGTATCTTTGAAAGCATGAGAAAAATCATAAATTAAATATAAACCTTCCTTTCCCTCTGTAAGTGCTAACAACAAAAATAATACTACCCTCTAACTGCTCAGAGTTATCTCTCTAATAATCAATAATTTAATGTCTATGGAAGCTTAACTTTGGTTCGTTTAAAGCTGACTCCTCACTGCATGCACATACATTTATTTTTTGGGGAAACGCTGGGTTTTAGGAACTTCCCACACAGAAAGGGAATTGTAATTTCCTTACAGACGGATCTGTATTCTTCCTTGCAGATGTGCTGGCTTGAGCACCTCTCTGTGACAGATAACAACACAAGTTGTGTCATTAGTCTTCCATGTCTTCCAGTTCATGGTTTCGTAACATTGTTTGAGTCATTTGCACCCCAGAACAGTCACTGTTATTGCAGTCCTCCGTGTCCCCGGACATTTGGCATAGGTTGGCAGGATGCTGGAACCCTGTTCACTCATCATTCAAGAAACAGTCCATCAAAGTTTGTGAGCCCCTCCTTTTGTGTATTTTCCATTGTCATTTGTTGCCATGGTTGGCCAGGAAATATGTACTTTACCTTCTGTGTCAAAAGTCCATAAACCCTTGCCCCGTAATTCCAAAACATCTATGGAATGCATACAATGATTAGTGAGATAGCT
Source organism: Ammodytes marinus (assembly GCF_949987685.1). Classification (NCBI taxonomy): domain Eukaryota; kingdom Metazoa; phylum Chordata; class Actinopteri; order Uranoscopiformes; family Ammodytidae; genus Ammodytes; species Ammodytes marinus. Next base: position 509,626 of record NC_137226.1, read on the forward strand.
TTAATTATCAGATCTCATTCATGGCTTGCGTCAAGACTAAACTAGGATTGCATTTGCTTCTCCTGCCGATTTCTTAGTAACTGTTTTGTCCTGCTTGCTTGTCTCTTGTGTGCTCCTGTCCTGTGTTGTTCATGTGAGGTTGCATGTTTGTTCTGCATGTTTGTGTGTTATGCTGCTGTATATCTACTGTGTTGTGCACTTTCCTATAATGTTTAATGTACGCTGTGTTTTATTGTCTGCTTATTTTATTGTCTTTTTGCCATTGTCTGTCAGTTCGTTCTCACTATGTGTTACTGTATTTTCTGAGTCGACTATGTTGTTTTTTAATCTTTGTTTATACATGCATTTTATTTCTGTAACTTTAGCTTTCCTTTTACATATCTGTCAGGGGACAACAGATGAAAACTAGCCTCTTAGGCTAACTCTGGCTCACTTACATTTTGAATGTTGATTAGTGTGCAATGTCCCTAGACTAAACCAATAAAAATAAAATAAAATACAAAATAAAAACAAAAAACACTAAAACGAAATATAACCAAAGGCACATTGAAATATTCATCAAAATGGTCTACCAAAGTATCAAAATACTTATTTTTATTTTAGAGATCTCATGAGGAGACAGTAACATTGTACAGATTAAATAATGAATTTACTTCATCCAATTTATTCCTATCAAAACTTCAGGGAGTGGCTCTCTAAACGATGTACTTGACGTATCACCTAACTCTTAAAGTCACCTTAATTTAAAAACATTTTCCTAGACTATTAAGTTACTTAACCATCTAAATTGTCCTTATTATATACTGTCTAGGTCTACACTCAGTCAGCCAGCTCTCCCTCGTGCTGCCTGAGATCCATCCGGTCTGTGGAGCCTGTGTAAACACGCGCTTCCTGTTTGAAAAAACAGAACGAGAAGTTAACTTGCAGACATGTCACAGTCTATTTCCATTTAGCTCATGTTGTGGGAGTGAATTATCACTGTATCGTTTAGTATCAAATCATCATAATATCATACTCATCCTACTGACAAATCAAATATGCGTCCATAATAATCTGGGATAGTGTGTTCGTCTTTGTGTTTACTAATTGTGTTTGTGTCTGAGTTTATGCTCCTTGTCTGTATGCCCTTGTTTGTGCTTATGTGTTTTCGTCTGCATTCATGCAGCTTGTATGCTCCTTATCTGCACTTTTTGTCTTTCTTTAAATGATTATGTGTTTTAATCGTGATATACGTTCATGCACTTTTATCTGTGTCTGTTTGCTACTTGCTTCATATTTTTCACACATCACCAACCTGTTATTTGCTGGAAAAATTACTGTGTCATTTTACTTGTCTGTGCTTGTGTCATTTTATTTTTTTCTTTAAGTTATCTACCTTCAGGGACTACAGGTGAACATTAGCCTGCATGGCTACATCTGGCACATTTACATGTTGAACTTTGGTGCTCATGTTTATCAATGTGCGCTGTCTCTTCTAAATAAATAAAAATAAAAATAAAAATAGAAACAGAAACAGATTTTTCTCACTCTTTCAAAGGGTACTTTTGTGAAATTACTATTTGGATTAGTCAGCAGTTTAACGCTTCTAATCAGCAGTTGAACACTTTGTCACTGCTCTTCGAATTGCCGCATCAAAATCCACATGTTGTGTGTATACATAATGCATTTCATACAACTTATTCAGATGTAAAACTAGTGTTTATATACTTTTATCCTGAGCCAAATAGATGGTTATATATTATTATTACTTTGTTAATTTCTACTGTGAAGGTTAGAACATCCAGCATATTGTTATCTTCATTGTTATAGTTACTATTTTCCCTCCATAAGTTTTAGGCTCACTGTAGTCTCGCAAAGCCAGACCAAACTACAGCAAGTAGTATGGTCTGGAAGCACTCCGTTTAGAGCCGTCTATTCGGGGGGAAACTGGGCTGGCCTGTTTTTATTTCTTTAAACCAATCACAATCATCTACGGCGGGGCTAACCCCGGGAAGCAGCCAATGGAGGCGTAGCGTTGTTTGCCGACGCCAGCGCTTAATAGACGCTGGCTGAAGTGGTCAAGCCAGACTAGGCTCACTGTAACTCCTTCATATCTGAAACTATTTTAACCATTCAAATATTAAATGTTCAGCTCCCTTTTTCTTTTAGCTTTTGTAACTTTTTAGACTATATAAAATAATCAGCTTTTTAATAAATTCTCTTAAGTAAGATTTAACATGGAAGTAAGCTTTCAAAGCCTCTGAAACTTCACCTTCTTTTTTTTTAAATGCATCTCCTCCTGCATTCCGCCAGCTACAAGCTCAATTTAACATATAAACAAGTCAAAAGATGTTCTTTATTCACATTACCTTTCCTCTTGAAATATTTTGTGTCTCAAACTTAGAAACATTCACAAGCTGTCACCGCATCAATACCAATTTCAATATATATATGTACTTAAAATCAATTCAATTACCAAATTTTATCTAATCAACCACAAAACCAGGAGGATATTATATAACACCTGAACTCCTCCTCCTGTTGCCTTGACATTCTGCCCACAGGCTTCTTTAAACCCATTTTTAACTGCATGGCCTCAGATGTTCTACAAATTGTCAACATGTCCCTTCGCACAGGTATATTTCCACAGGCTCTGAAACAAGCAGTCATTAAACCACTCCCTGAAATAACAATCTTGATGCCTCACTCATGAACAATTATAGGCCCATTTCTAACCTACCATTTCTAAGCAAAATCATTGAAAGGGCTGTTTATCAACAGCTAAATAACTACTTGGGAAAACAACTGCTTTTATGTCTTCCAGTCAGGATTCAGCACTGAGACTACTCTGGTTAATGTCCTTGATGACATCCACTTCAAACACACAGTCAGCGCACAGCTCAAATCTGTTCAGTTAGAAACCACACATCTAGCCAGAAATCTTGATGCAGTCACGGATTCAGATTTGGATAAAAACACATAAAATCAATTACAAAGTAAACCTACTATCACCTTAAAAAAACAAATCAATAATTATAAGGGCTTATGTCTCCATAGGATTTATAAAACACTTCCTTCCATGGTAGACTTTACAACTGTAACAGTGTCTTAGCAGGCCTTCCTACCTATACAGATCAATCAGACAGCTTCAGCTAATTCAGAACGCTGCTGCTTGAGTCCTCACTAGGACCAAAACGTATATAACATCACTCCAGTTCTGAAGATTTTTTATTTATTTATTTTATTTTTATACACCAAATATATCTATCTATATTTTCTAAATACATTTCATCGTCAACTTTTATCCTATCCTATTTTTATTCATTTTTTTATTTTATTTTATTTATTCATTATCCTTGTAATCATGTTTATTGAGTATGCTCGTCAAATGAATGAAAGGTTATTGAATTAAATCTGGTCCAGACTCCCACAAAATCTGAAGTCTGCTGCATCTTCTCAGCGCTTCTAATCAAATCTGAAGGCTTTGCTGTTGCCCTTTTAGTCTGTAATCTTTATTTTGTCTAAATGTTTTATTTCTATTCGTATATATATATATATATATATATATATATATATATATATATATATATATATATATATATATATATATATATATATATATATATATATATATATATATATATATATATATACAGTCATATGAAAAAGTTTGGGAACCCCTCTCAGCCGGCAACATTGCACTGATTTGTTGAACCATGTACAGATACACAATCTGCAGCCAGATGTTCTTGCAGGTCTTTGGAGGTGATCTTTGAGTTGTGTGCAACCATTCTCACAATCCGCCGCATATGCCGCTCTTGTACTTTTCTTGGTCTGCTAGACCTGGGTTTAACTGCAACTGTGCCTGTGTCCTTCCATTCCCTGACAACGTTCCTTACAGTAGAAATTGACAATTGAAACCTTTGGGAAAGCTTCTTGTAGCCTTCCCCTAAACCATGATAATGAATAATCTTTGTTTTTAAGATATTTTGGGAGCAGTTTTGATGGTCCCATTCTGTCTCACTTCAGCAGAGAGTCAAAGAGAAGTGCAACTTGCATTTAGGCACCTAAAATACATTTTCTCATGATTAAACAGACATTTCTATGAGGTTCAAGGCTTAATAACATAATCCAACCAACTTTGTGTTTAAAGTCATCAGTTTTACATGCTGTTACAGGCATTAAAATCAACAAAACCACAAGGGTACCCATATTTTTGCACAGCCAGTTTTTCACATTTTATTTTATTTCACACAACCAAATACTGCTTTTCAAAAAATCTTTGTTTGGAAAACATCCCAGTAGTTAGCTGTTCCTGGTAAATTAAAGACATACCACTTTTATCTTTTTTTTGTGAAAGCAGAGTCAATTATAATGCCGGCTGAGAGGGGTTCCCAAACTTTTTCATATGACTGTATATATATTAGTGGTGGGCCGTTATCGGCGTTAACGTGCTGCGTTAACGCAAGACTCTTATCGGCGATAAAAAAAATATCGCCGTTAATCTCTTATTCCACCTCCTGTTCGGCTCAGGGGAGATAATAATAGCCGGGGGCCGTTGTTGACACTTGAGGAGCCTTTATTCTCTCACACACCCGCCGCTCTCTCTCTCCATCACTTGCCCACGACACAATCGGGTATTGGAACGCAGGGTGGGTGTGTGTGGCCACCGGTCGCCACGTGACTATAAGTTTCCAAGTTTTAAACACTTCTATCTCTTCAACGTCAACGTCACCGTACCCGAATCCTAAATATCCCCATAGCAGACGCTATATTTCATCGGGGGGGAAACTTTGTTTTGCGCCACAGTTCGGCCGTAATGCTGCTGCACACATACACACACACACAGACACAGGCGCACACACACACGCTGCATGACAGAGACGAGGGGCGCTACCAAAAAGACGAGAGGAGCGGTTGGAGCAGTTGGAGCGTTTAGAGACACATGCGTGCACATTTATTTACATAAAATCGCAATCGCAGTCATTTGTGCATTTATGTAAAATGTTTCACTAAGGAAAATTACAGAAAAAGTAACGCACAGTGACTTTGATGAGTAACTTTAATCTGATTACTGGTTTGGAGATAGTAACGCGTTAGATTACTTGTTACTGAAAAAAGAGGTCCGATGCCGGTAACGCGTTACTAAGTAACATCTTGTTGAACATTCATTCATCACCGATTATCATAGTAGAACAGCTTCCTCAAGCAGTTTGTGATGCATGTTGGAAACAGGAGATGAGCCCCTGGTCTGATGCGCCACCTGGCTTGAGAAACACGTTCTCAAAGACTTACTTTGAGTCATTATTTAGGAGCACAAAGACTTACTTTGAGTCATTATTTAGGAGCACAAAGACTTACTTTGAGTCATTATTTAGGAGCACAAAGACTTACTTTGAGTCATTATTTAGGAGCACAAAGACTTACTTTGAGTCATTATTTAGGAGCACAAAGACTTACTTTGAGTCATTATTTAGGAGCACAAAGACTTACTTTGAGTCATTATTTAGGAGCACAAAGACTTACTTTGAGTCATTATTTAGGAGCACAAAGACTTACTTTGAGTCATTATTTAGGAGCACACAGACTTACTTTGAGTCATTATTTAGGAGCACACAGACTTACTTTGAGTCATTATTTAGGAGCACACAGACTTACTTTGAGTCATTATTTAGGAGCACAAAGACTTACTTTGAGTCATTATTTAGGAGCACAAAGACTTACTTTGAGTCATTATTTAGGAGCACAAAGACTTACTTTGAGTCATTATTTAGGAGCACACAGACTTACTTTGAGTCATTATTTAGGAGCACAAAGACTTACTTTGAGTCATTATTTAGGAGCACAAAGACTTACTTTGAGTCATTATTTAGGAGCACAAAGACTTACTTTGAGTCATTATTTAGGAGCACACAGACTTACTTTGAGTCATTATTTAGGAGCACAAAGACTTACTTTGAGTCATTATTTAGGAGCACAAAGACTTACTTTGAGTCATTATTTAGGAGCACAAAGACTTACTTTGAGTCATTATTTAGGAGCACACAGACTTACTTTGAGTCATTATTTAGGAGCACAAAGACTTACTTTGAGTCATTATTTAGGAGCACAAAGACTTACTTTGAGTCATTATTTAGGAGCACAAAGACTTACTTTGAGTCATTATTTAGGAGCACACAGACTTACTTTGAGTCATTATTTAGGAGCACAAAGACTTACTTTGAGTCATTATTTAGGAGCACAAAGACTTACTTTGAGTCATTATTTAGGAGCACAAAGACTTACTTTGAGTCATTATTTAGGAGCACACAGACTTACTTTGAGTCATTATTTAGGAGCACAAAGACTTACTTTGAGTCATTATTTAGGAGCACAAAGACTTACTTTGAGTCATTATTTAGGAGCACACAGACTTACTTTGAGTCATTATTTAGGAGCACAAAGACTTACTTTGAGTCATTATTTAGGAGCACAAAGACTTACTTTGAGTCATTATTTAGGAGCACAAAGACTTACTTTGAGTCATTATTTAGGAGCACAAAGACTTACTTTGAGTCATTATTTAGGAGCACACAGACTTACTTTGAGTCATTATTTAGGAGCACAAAGACTTACTTTGAGTCATTATTTAGGAGCACAAAGACTTACTTTGAGTCATTATTTAGGAGCACACACATATTATGATTGAATTCAAATGAGCCATTTTAATCTAGATTAATCTAGATTAATTCCAAAATTAATCTAGATTAATCTAGATTAAAAAAATTAATCTATGCCCACCTCTAATATATATATATATATATATATATATATATATACATATATATATACATATACATACATACACTACTTCTCTAAAATCTATCCTATACTTGATGTATTTTAATCTTGATCTATGCTCATGCCCTGTAAAGCACTTTGAATGGTCTTGTGTCTGAATTGCGCTATATAAATAGATTTCCTTACTTTGCCTTTAAATGGTAACAGTTTAAGTTCAATGCTCTTTTCAGAATCTTATCATTAACTTTACAATAGGTGTGTATTGTACTCCTTAAATTATGTCGTCCCACTCTATGCTGTCATACACATTTTTTTCAAAATATTAACATTAGAAAGTTTTTATTGTCTACTACACCTTTAACTCCTCAAACCCAACCTGTATCTCAAAACACAACTACATCCGTCACCCCTCAGAACCTACACAACGCTCCACGCCTCCGTCAACCACCACTGCCAGCCACAACAAGTGCACCGCGAACACCATGCACCTCCGAATCACTCCAAATGTCAATCATCTTCAACATCACCAACTTTTTGCATTTTTCAGCACTATTACACAATTTAGCCTCAGCTTTCTCAGCCTCCAGCATTAACTCACATTTTCTCCTGGATATGCTTCTTCTAGTTGTATTTATATGATAAATGTTCTCCCCCCTTTTTTCTTTTTTTTTTTTCTTTTTTTTTTCTTAAAGTTACGCAATGCTCAGTTAAATTTATTTTAAAGATCCCTATCTGTTGCATATGGAGTCCTTGTGTGACATAAATGACATAGTCCTCTATATTTATTTATTTCCTCCCAAGCTTATTGTCATATTTAAGGCGAATCGACCTCACGTCGTCAAAGCTGCGCCTCGTCCCTTTTAACAGAGTTATGGTCTGTGACCGCGCCTGCCTGCTATGTCTGCGCGTTCACATGCTTGCTCACACACACACACAGCCATGGGCTCACAGCCCCGCCTTTCTCTCTCTCCATGTCTGCTCCATGCTATCAGCAGCCAATGGTAGCTCCCCCTTTTTGTGAACCAGACCCTTCACATGAGACCGGCTGTCTGGATGACAGCTCATCCGCCTGGCAGGCACTTCCTCCCGGGCACACGGCACCAGGCAAACTCGGCCGAAGGGTCAGACTAACAACCAACTGCACAACCTTAAAACTACTGTCCTAATTTATGATTAGGAGCTCAATCAATCCCTATATAAGCCTTTGCTCTAACAATGGTGTTTTTAGAGCAAATATATATCTTATAACTTGTTCCTTTGGTCTCTTTATGAAAATATTCAATCTACCTCTGCTGCCCATAGCCTATGCCTAATGTAAACAGCTGAGATACCAACTCAAATAAGTGAATTTAGTTAGAAATTTAGTCATGTCTAAACATGCATTTAATCCATCACATGCCTGCAAATCTGAAATATTGTATGCAATCAACTTTTGTGTCCAATTCCCACATTGACATATTGATTTCTCACATTCGACACATTAATAAGCCAAATATTACAAAATGTTATCATATTTCAGCCTATTTTCCCCTGAACAAATCAATACCATCGCACAATATCCCCTCAACTTCTATTCTTATGTCTACTATAATTTGTCTCTTTCATATGAACAATAATGCTTTTGGTGCAGATAGGCCAAACTATTGTTTCATTTAGGCTTATAGGTCAAATCTCATACCTAACTCTTGTCAACAGCTAATTCACCACAACTAATACTCTCCCTGTGCAAAGTATTAGGCTATACAGTTTTACGTTATTTTCGACCATATTACGAGTGAGATGATTACATTTATTCTATCCATATTTCGAAAATGTAACTGAGACATCAACACCATCTATATAACACGGTATCAACTACAATACATATGTATTGAATATATTTTATATAATGCGCATTTGAAACATACAGTACAATCAGGCCTATAACAAACTAACAAACAAGACAAACATAGACTGATACTCGAGATCTCACACTAAAAATATTCTCAATACTCCCGGGCCCCTCAAAACATCTTTTTGGAAACAATCGTACAATTTAATATCAGTAGGCCTACAGCTTTCAAGACTCTGTACATTGAAATCCCTTTTCACGCCTCTTCTGCGTGTTCTTTAACAACCCCTCTGCATAGGCTTGTCATAGTGTCCAAATACAATGTCTTACAGCTCGTCCAGTATAGGCCTCCCTGGGGAGCTCGCAATGTTTTTCTATCAGACATCCACCGCCACATGCTGAACATAAAATATTTAACTCTAACCTCTCTGTTAGGTTAAATCTACAACCTCTTCATGCTGTCTGTAGTGGTGATCAAACATTAACACCTTGTGACCTGTCATCGTAGGCTTGCCATAGTGAGGACCACATTGTCTGACGATTACAGTGGCTAGCGCCTGCACACCAGTAACTCGCAATGTATATTGATCCAACATCCACCGCCAACACGCGTCAGGCCTGTGTTCTTCAACTTTTTCTTCAGTAAAAACTTTACATCTGTAGCTTTAATTAAATTCTTGTATTCCTCCCTTTTCCTTTTATCTATTTGTTTCTTTTAGTGGTTATATTACTTCTAAACCCTAATTAACAAAACAAAAATTTAGACCGATTCCCATCAACCAAACTGAATCACCTTATTGCCCACCCCGCATTAAGTAATTTGCAGCTTGACAGTTTTAGAAAACACACACAGTGAGACCAGCGCCCGAATTTGACCCCATAGAGCAAAATATGCTCACCTTCCAGCTGGTTTGGAGTGAAAGCCGCGCCCCAGTCCCCGTGTGGGCCCAAGCCGTCCATAAGCTGTCTGTTTCGTGACGCCATTTTGAGGTATATGGGCTTGTTTCCATTCAAAAAGGTGCAGTTTGGAAGATAAATGAATCGACTCGAGTACAGTTGAGGAGGTCAGGAACAATTCTTTATTTAAACAAAAAGCTCAGCTGTGGTCAAGATTAGGGTTGTGGCCAGAACCCTGTGCCAATCAAAAAGTACTAAGTATCTGATTAAAGGATGAAGAGCTCCCAAAAAACCTGTCTATCCCAAAGCAACAGCGTGTCTTATACCTCAAAAATGGGACACACTGATTGGTCAAACATTCTTCCTGAACTGGTCTCACTCATTCTATTGGTGAGTCTTAATTATCTCTTTCCTGGTCATTCTGTATCTGACTCACGTGTAAAGCAACATACATTGGAATCTAAAAACGTGTAGCTATTGTCTTCAATGCAAACTATTTTTGCGTGTGCAGCATACCTTCATCCTGTTATGCTCAGAACTTCCTATGGAAAGGAACAATGTGAAACAGGACATAGGCTACATCCTGTGAGGCCCACACACACTCCAGTTAATGTTGGGAGAGGTAGAAAGGGCCTGTTCAGTTATCTACAACAGAAGATTTTGACACTTAATTAAACATTATTTCTTAGTTAAACAATTACCTTTAGAATATGTCATAAGGGCAGATACAACACTAACTACAGTGAATTAAAGCAGGGCTTGTGTGTTGGAGACATAGATAGTATATTGGAGACGGAAATGGGGGGAGTTCAAAGCAGTATTGCTGTAGGCCAGGAGTGAGACAGAAGTAATAGGCTACAAATGGCCGACGCTGAAGGAGGACAGTCATTTAAAATATAGAAGAAATACAAATCACCGACTCTTTAACAAATTAAACATTCCTGGGCAGCGGGGGAGTGTGACTTTCCCACTTTAAAGGAGCAGTGTGTAATATGACATCATCAAGAAAGTTCTACAAAGTTCTAGAATGCAACGCTCCCTGGGTAACCCCACCCCTTTAGAATAATAACAGAAGCTACAGTGGCCTTCAAGGACAAGAACAATTCTACATTTTAAACAATGCATCTCATGACATTCCACCTATGACACTTTCAAGATGGCGGCACTAGGCCTTGGTCCAAAATATGCAGAAATATGGACATATATGAGACCCTTTCTAAGGGAAAAAATCATAATTAAAAAAAAAATGCAGCTATTATGCACCAAATTAAATGTACTTATGGATATTATAATTACTTTCTACAAAATCTGCTAGGAAATAAAACCCAAAATTCTACACACTCCAGGTTTAAAAAATTAAACAGTTTTGGGGAGCGGGGAGTGTGGGGGAGGGGGCATATAACGCGCCCTCCCCTACAACAGGATAATACTAATATGACCGAGGAGAGTCATTTTAAAATAAATAAAAAGTTGAGCAGCAAAGTGTAGCCTATAGCCAGCTCTTACCTGAGACAGTGCAGTGACTGGGCCGTTACCTTGCTTCTTCTGAGCGGCAGCTGCGTATACAGCGGCAGGTGAGGGAAGCCGGCAGGTAGAAGTTGTGTCACGGGTCGCCCCGATGCATTTGCCGAGTCCCCCTCCCCCCATATGCGCACTGCGCCCCCCGCGCATTTGCCGAGTCCCAATATCCCCCCCCCCCCCACACACACACACACACATATACATTTGCGCACATGCGCACTGCGCCCCCCTGACCCCCGCGCATTGAGTAAGTCTTGCAAGTCCTACCGACACGGCTGCTATTATAGTAATAAGATGCTCATCATTTTCAACTCATATTTTTCCGGCCTCATTTTGGATCATTTCCATTAACCAGGTCTAGGCCTAGAAGTCAGTGCATCTGCACTGACTTCTAGGCCTAGACCTGGTTTTTATTTGTGTATTCCTTTTTCCCTTTTTTTTGTGGACACATTATTTGAAGAAATGAATTCATGAGAAAGAACTGTAAATGTTCATACTGATCTGTAGCTGCTTAGTAATCTTCGTTTGCTTATTTCACTTTTTTTCTTCTTAAATTATAATTTATTCTTTCTTTCTTGTTTTACTCTACTTTCATTTTTATCTTGTTTCCACTTTTCTTTACTCACTAAATGTTTCTTTGTGGTCATGTCAGAAACTGATAAATAAAACGTTTTTAAAGTAAAGAAAAACCATGCAAACCCCAGTTCACCTCTCAATGCACTTTGCATTCCCATGAAATGTTTCTACATGAAGAAATACTGAAACAGTTACAAGATTGATCCAAGACCTGTTCTGTCAGTGCATGAAGTGATCCATGGCCTTAGTTTCATGCTTCATAGGAACACAGGTGTGGGTGATTTTCCGTTGTATTTTCAAACTTGTCGTTGTTTGTTTGGCTTGAAGCGGTTACTGATAACACCAAACAAATGAAAACACATAGGTGACACTAAGCATTGGGTACGCATTACATTCACCACGCCCACGCTTATTAAACCTGGCACAATAAATGATTTCTATTGCGAAATGTTTTACTCTGTATTGGATGCAGTTAGAATAACTGAGATCAGCCCGGATGCTACATCCATTTTATATTCAGTCTATGAATCTCAAACATGAATGCCGTTAAAACTAATAATCGTGCATCCCTCACTGCTGCTCCACTGTGACGAGTCCCGTTTTCACTGCTCTTGCTAAATCAATCAAATGCCATTTCTCTCATTAGAGCAGATTCTGCCAAGAGGGCCACTGCATGTTAACACTAACAGTCATCCTATGTTAATAAAGGTTCAGTAAGTGGAATGGTCAGTTTAGAAAAACGGGACGGGTGGCAACACTATGACTGAGAGATCGGCTTTATGAAACGCACACATTGTGTAAGTGATCACTGTATGAATAAAGAGCGATTTAACACTTATATTAACATAAATAAATCACTTACTTCACCTTTAAACAAGAATTGTTTTTTTTATAAGCTGTTGCACTCACCACCCACGCTTATTAACCTTGCACAACAAATTATTTCTATTTTGCCAAGAGGGTCACTGCATGCTAGTTAACACTAACAGTCAGCTTATGTTCATTAAGGCGAGACCCCAGGTGAATAGGGATTTTTTTTTAACTTATAGATATCATCATGAAACTTTGCCAGTTGATTACTGACACTAACACAATATTTTTTTGTATTACATGTTTTTCTTTAATATTTTATTAAATATGCAAATATGGCAATACTTAACCAGTTATGCGTAAATTTGGGTCATTTTTCGAGAAAAAAATCGAGATGTTGGATAAAACCAGAGTTAAAATCTCTATTTTATTTTAATCACATATTAGTTTCTAAAGTTTTTACAGAACAGATTTTGGATACAGCCTTTTTTCATTTAATAAATCAAAAAATACTATGTGCATGTCTTAGAAATGCATTTTCGGCATGTTTTTAGGAGGAAAATGTATCATAAATCAGACTATTAACAATATATTAACAAATCCTTCTGTAAAAACCTTTAAAATAGTGCTTTGAATGATTATAGAAAGTTTGGTTGATGTCAGTGGTCTAGAAGTTGAGATATCTTTCTCAGAGTATTGGAAAAAGCTAATTTTGAGAAAACGGCCGTTCAAGATAAAAACGTGAATTCTGCTGATAATCACTGATTATAGCTACAGATATTTATTGAATTAGGCCCTACACCCCTCAATGCCATATAGGCCTACCACTGCTTAACATATATAAACCATAGCATAGTAACATTTACATCCACACCCTAATTTAAACGTGATTCATTCATTATTAGCCACTGTCTGTCAACCTGCTCCGTAGTCGGCACAGACGCTCTCTCTCCCCACCATCTCCCCTCTCCTCTGACAGTCTCTCCGACGTGATCGGCGTGATTTACATGTCTTTAACACTTCTCCCCTTCAAATGGCGATCATGTAATGTCCGTAGCCAATTGATTAAGTATTTTTTTTGTGTTGGTTTGGCATATTTTCGACGTTTTTCCCTTTTTATTTTGTGATTTTCGAGCTACCCGCGGCTAGCATCACGTGATGCCTTTTAGCGAATCACATCGTCAGAAATGTGCATTAGCCAATGAGTTCGCGTTCCTAGCATTGAATCCCTCCTCACACTTTCACGATTGGTTACTGACACAAAGGAAATGACCATATTTGGATCTGATAACGTTGTGCTTGAGATTCAGAGCTTTCCAACAGTACCATGGTTATTATGGTTGCGTTCCCAATCGCATACTTTCTACTATACTATAGTATGTAGAAAAAAGATTTAGGATGTCCCGATTCTTATGGCCAGATATAGGATGGTTAGAAGTACCCGGATGTCCTACTTCATGCGGCCAAGATTGTTAGTGTTGAAAAGTGCATCCTATTTGGGCGATTCTGACCCACAATCCAGTGCGCACGTGAAGTGACGTAACATCGACGAAGCCTCCATATGAAAACAAACGGGATGCGACGGATATAAAAGCAAGAGGCAAGATCAAGGCGCAATGTTATGATGAAATAAGAGAGTAAAGTATGTCCCGATAGTATGCCTACTGCATCCTAACTAGATTATTTTTATCGTCAGATGTAGTATGTAGAATAGAAAAAAGAAAGAGTATGCGATTCGGAACGCAACCTATGATTCATACAGCGGCCGCGGTGCTTTATGTTACGTTAGAATGCTCACTTTTGACGAATTTAGGAGCAAAATACAGACGCAAGCAGTCAAAGTTTAGTAAAATAAACACCTAAAACGTATGTTTTGGACCTTTTGATTTATACTAGTATGAAAGAAGACATGTTATGGAAGATAAATAGACACAAATCTCAAAATTGACCAGTGCTTAAAAAACTATGTTTTTGCCTGCCGTGTCTCGCCTTAAACAAGGATTTTTTTATTTTTTATAAGCTGTTGCACTCTGAGTTAACCTTCAACTCATATTTTACTTAATAAAATAAAGACAATAAATGCACTCCTATGTGTTGTAGTGTTTTACAGTATCTGCAGCTATTAATATGATGCTCATCATTTTCAAGACAAAGCCTATTTTTCCGGCCTCATTTTGGATCATTTCCATTAACTTGGTCTAGGCCTAGAAGCATCTGCACTGACTTCTAGGCCGAGACCAAGTTTTTATTTGTGTATTCCTTTTTCCCTTTTTTTGTGGACACATTATTTGAAGCAAATGAATTCATGAGAAAGAACTGTAAATGTTCATACTGATCTGTAGCTGCTTAGTAATCTTCGTTTGCTTATTTCACTTTTTTTATCTTCTTAAATTATCATTTATTTTTTCTCTTTCTTTTTTTACTCTACTTTCATTCTTCTCTTGTTTCCACTTTTCTTTACTCACTAAATGTTTCTTTGTGGTCATGTCAGAAACTGATAAATAAAACGTTTTTAAAGTAAAGAAAAACCAAGCAAATCCCAGTTCACCTCTCAATGCACTTTGCATTCCCATGAAATGTTTCTACATGAAGAAATACTGAAACAGTTACAAGATTGATCCAAGACATGTTCTGTCAGTGCATGAATAGATAATCCATGGCTTTAGTTTCATGCTTCATGGGAACACAGGTGTGGGTGATTTTCCGTTGTATTTTCAAACCCATCGTTGTTTGTTTGGCTTGAAGCGGTTACTGATAACACCCAACTAATAAAAACACATAGGTGACACACAGCATTCACCATCCACGCTTAGTAAACCTGGCACAAGAATTGATTTCTATTGCGAAATATTTCACTCTTTGCTTTATTTTGTTGGTTAAAATGTTTCAGTACAACATGGTTTTTATATTTTCTTTGTCTCTCTCTGTAAAATGAAATGTAAGTAAGTAAGTAAGTAAAATGTATTTATAAAAGCACATTTATAACAGTTCTCACTGACCAAAGTGCTGTACATAGTGCATTCAGTAGGCCAACATGGGCCAACATGAAGGTAAAATAACAACAACAACAATAGAAAAAAATAAATAAAAATAAAATAAAGATAAAAGTACAAAATACATATAACCCGGACTTCCACACACAAACATATACAGTAGTGTAGAAGTCAGATAGCTAATGGGGAGGGAAAGCCAGGGTGTACAGATGGGTTTTGAGCCTTGATTTAAAGGCAGTAATGGAGGGGGCATCACGTATGTCAGGTGGCAGTTGGTTCCACAAGCGTGGGGCAGCTACTAAATGTGTTGATACACATATTCACAAAGTGCTGACGTTAATATCCTTCCTACGCACTATCCCTTTAAAATGTCCACAGTACACGATGATTCATTCTCTCACTGCAGAATTAGTGTTGAAAGAAATAAAAGCTTCAGTGGATTGTAGAGTGGGTCCCTGTAACAGTTAACCTGATTCTCATGTATTACGGCTGACCTCTACTACTGACAAACAGAGGATCTGTGCATTTGCTTCTCCTGTCGACTTCTCAGTAACTGTTTGGTCCTGCTTGCTTGTCTCTTGTGTGCTCCTGTCCTGTGTTGTTCATGTGAGTGTCTAATTGTATATGTTTGTGCTGCATGTTTGTGCGTTATGCTGCTATATATGTTAGTGCTGCATGTTTGTGCTTTATGCTGCTTTATATGTTAGTGCTGCATGTATGTGCTTTATGCTGCTATATATGTTAGTGCTGCATGTTTGTGCTTTATGCTGCTATATATGTTAGTGCTGCATGTTTGTGCTTTATGCTGCTATATATGTTAGTGCTGCATGTTTGTGCTTTATGCTGCTTTATATGTTAGTGCTGCATGTTTGTGCTTTATGCTGCTATATATGTTTGTTCTGCATGTTTGTGCGTTATGCTGCTATATATGTGTTTTTATTGTAGGTGTGTCTGTCCTGCTCTATCTACTGTTTTGTGCACTTTCCTATAATGTTTAATGTACGCTGTGTTTTATTGTCTGCTTATTTTATTGTGTGTTTGCTATTGTCTGTCAATTCGTTCTTACTACGTGTTACTGTATTTTCTGAGTTGACTATGTTGTTTTTTAATCTTTGTTTATACGTGCATTTTATTTCTGTAACTTTAGGTTGTCTTTTACATATCTGTCAGGGGACAACAGATGAAAACTAGCCTCTTAGGCTAACTCTGGCTCACTTACATTTTGAATGTTGATTAATGTGCAATGTCCCTGAAATAAACCAATAAAATAAAATAAAAATCAAAGGTGTGTGTGAGAAAGAAGTATCAGTCAATATTGATGACGAGACATGGCGGGTGGATATTTGGAGTTATGCTAAAAAGATTTCCATCTGTACTCGGACCAAAGCAATCCAGTTAAACATAATACATAGGATTCATATACTGTATATTCTCCTAATTTAATAAACAAACTTTCCTCACAGGAATATGTGATCCCTGGAACACTGTTTGAAGGTAGAAAGCTTCCTGAAAAGTTACTGTTTCACTGTTGTTGTTTACAGCAGCAGGGCCCACAGTTTGGTTTACAAACATATTCTAGTCTTACGTTTGGTTCCAGGTTCCTCGAAATATATATTTTTTTTTTATGATGATAGAATTATTCAATACTAAGAATTACATGTAGAGAAAATATGTTTAGTAAACTAACTGCAGGCTATGTGAATGTAAAGAAATACCCTTCCTCTGAAACTGCACCTTTAAAATAAAAATAGAAAAAAAAATCCACCAGCCGTTGTAATGGCATATAAAGACCAGAAGAGGGCGCTATGCTTTAACACATGTTGAGGTGATGCTGCAGTTTACTGTCACAATCCTCCGGTCACATGTGGAGCAACATGAACCCTCTCTAACTGTAGGTTACCAGGTACACATGAGGAATATGGTTCTGATGCTTTGACCAGTGGTATGCTGCAACTTATTAGAGGTGTGTGTGTGTGTGTGTGTGTGTGTGTGTGTGTGTGTGTGTGTGTGTGTGTGTGTGTGTGTGTGTGTGTGTGTGTGTGTGTGTGTGTGTGTGTGTGTGTGTGTGTGTGTGTGTGTGTGTGTGTGTGTGTGTGTGTGTGTGTGTGTGTGTGTGTGTGTGTTAGAGGTTCAGTAATCATGGCTTCATGGTGGGTTAAATAGTGGCCTAATCTGTCACCACAAATAAAAGCTTGATTAAATACATGAGGGAGTTATACATATGAGATGTATTCTTGCCCCCAGGAGGAAAGGTCTGTTGGGCTTCACTTTATGGAGAAATGAAGAGGCAGAGCATGTGGCTATAGAAGGAACATGTTGTTTTAATAATAAGGTTAAAGAGGTTTCTTTAAACTCAAATTAACTCGTGTATATCCAGCAAAACAAAAATACATTTGAGAAGTTTGGACTTGATGTTGAATATTCTTTTTATCGTTGTGTGCCGGCCTATAGCAGAATGTTATGGGCGGATCTTAAGCTCTTTATAAGATGGAAAACCAGGCAAACAGTCCAATTACAGGATAAGACATTCTTCTAAACAGTCATGTTGCTAGCTATGGTGGGTCCCCTTTGTTTACTTACCCGTTTACAGAGCCTAGACTGTGTATTAACACCAGATTAACACAACAACCTTATGGACAGGTAGTGGATTGTGATGAAATATTCACTGATTTTGACTAATGGTGATTTGGCTCCACCTTTAAGAAAAGTAAGGCAATGTTATGCTGTGTTTTTGAGAAACGACTTATGGACTGATGACACTTTATTTTCATTTAGGCCTTTGTATGTATTCCTATATAATATGTTTGTAATATATCTCTGATCAGATCAATAGTTCTAACAGTTAGATTTATCAAACACTTAAAGGAGAAGGAAGTGATATTTTCTTGTTGATATACGTGTTAAATCTCTCTATATTCATACAGCAATCACTGAAACAGTATGCACTGTTCATAACACAGGTCTCTATCTATCTATCTATCTATCTATCTATCTATCTATCTATCTATCTATCTATCTATCTATCTATCTATCTATCTATCTATCTATCTATCTATCTATCTATCTATCTATCTATCTATCTATCTATCTATCTATCTATCTATCTAAAACAGTATGCACAGTTCATAACACAGGTCTCCCAGTCGTTTTTATCCAATCAGGAGACAGAGTGCTTTAAAGAGGCGGGTCTCTGTGCCCGTGAACGATGACTCGCTGCTCTCCATCGCGGCACTATCTGATGAAGACGGCTGTGTGTTCATGTGGTGGTGACGTAGGGACGAGGGAGGGGACTGCTGTGTGTTCATGTGGTGGTGACGTAGGGACGAGGGAGGGGACTGCTGTGTGTTCATGTGGTGGTGACGTAGGGACGAGGGAGGGGACTGCTCTGTGTGTTCATGTGGTGGTGACGTAGGGACGAGGGAGGGGACTGCTCTGTGTGTTCATGTGGTGGTGACGTAGGGACGAGGGAGGGGACTGCTGTGTGTGTTCATGTGGTGGTGACGTAGGGACGAGGGAGGGGACTGCTGTGTGTTCATGTGGTGGTAGTCTGGCATGACCACTTCCGCCAGCGTCTATTCGCCTGCGTCGAAAAGCTACGCAGCCCTGACGCAGCCCCCTCCTTTTCCGGTTGCTGGCTTTCCCCTATTGCGATCCCCCTCATATTCGGAAACAATTCACTCACAGTCAACCCGTGTGCTTATGAGCAGCGCTCTCTCTCACACACACACACACACACACACACAGGGTGTGAGAAGTCACATTACTGTAGACAGAAATAAAGTGTGGCGATACTTCGGGATAATAATATTGGCGGCGGCGGTCCGGGATGCATCCTAGCTTAGCCTAGCTGTCCAACTTCATTGTACAACTACCCCCGGGCAGAAATACCCTCATAAACTCTGGAAAATGAAGCGTGGGGGTTTGAATTGAGCACCGGACCTTATAACCGGCTAGATTAAGATCCGCCGTTCCCTTTCTTTGGTGAATTAGGGACTATGCAGCGGTGTTTTAGCGACGGGGAAAGATTCCAACGGCTTCCACTATCACCTAGCAACTACGGCTACTTGCTGCAGTTGGTGTAGCGCTCACAACGTCAAAACCCTGTTCTGCCTGTAAACAGACGGACTACGGCTCTGACTACAGCGATAGGAGGTGGTGACATAAGTTCTCGAATGCTAAAAATTCTACTCGACCGCCGTAGCCGTCCTCTCAACCGCCGATGATAATGTTACCAGAGATAACACTACGTGGGTGGCTAGTTAACTCCGGTTAAGTTATCCCGTGAGCTCCTCGGGGGCTAAAGTGTATGGTGTCTTGACATGCTGGTTAGAAAGCAACACACTATGTATATTCCTTTTGTCTGTAATAGTTTTTGTGTGGCGTTTGCGGGTTTAGCCATTTCTCTGACAGTCTCTGGACGTGAAGACGTTCCATCAAAATAAGTCTCCCCCCGGCACTATTTTGCAGAACACCGCTGCTGCTTCCCGGGGTTAGCCCCGCCCTAGATGATTGTGATTGGTTTAAACAAATACAAACAGGCTAGCCCAGTTTCCCCCGGTTTCCCCACCCGAATAGACGGCTCTAAACAGAGTGCTTCCAGACCATACTACTTGCTGTAGTTTGGTCTGGCTTTGCGAGACTAATGTGGTGGTGACGTAGGGACGAGGGAGGGGACTGCTGTGTGTTCATGTGGTGGTGACGTAGGGACGAGGGAGGGGACTGCTCTGTGTGTTCATGTGGTGGTGACGTAGGGACGAGGGAGGGGACTGCTGTGTGTTCATGTGGTGGTGACGTAGGGACGAGGGAGGGGACTGCTGTGTGTGTTCATGTGGTGGTGACGTAGGGACGAGGGAGGGGACTGCTCTGTGTGTTCATGTGGTGGTGACGTAGGGACGAGGGAGGGGACTGCTGTGTGTTCATGTGGTGGTGACGTAGGGACGAGGGAGGGGACTGCTGTGTGTTCATGTGGTGGTGACGTAGGGACGAGGGAGGGGACTGCTGTGTGTTCATGTGGTGGTGACGTAGGGACGAGGGAGGGGACTGCTGTGTGTTCATGTGGTGGTGACGTAGGGACGAGGGAGGGGACTGCTCTGTGTGTTCATGTGGTGGTGACGTAGGGACGAGGGAGGGGACTGCTGTGTGTTCATGTGGTGGTGACGTAGGGACGAGGGAGGGGACTGCTGTGTGTGTTCATGTGGTGGTGACGTAGGGACGAGGGAGGGGACTGCTAACTGCAGTGTGTGTGTGTGTGTGTGTGTGTGTGTGTGTGTGTGTGTGTGTTGGCTAACTGCTAGTCACTGACAGGAAGCTAAAAGGACCAAATCACTGACTGAACCTTTAAGACTTGACTTGACACTTAGACTCTTTCTGACTTTATTTCTTCATGTCTTTCAACTTATATATCATTTTTCAGAAATAAACTATTCAAACTTCTAAATATTGCACATATTTCATAGCCTTTACATTGTGTGTATTCAACTCATTTCATACTAATGAGACCTTTTCAAGTTGGTCCAAGCCTTCATACTCAGCTTACATTTATTACTCTCTTAATGCAGAAGATTGACTTCTGCTTATGTTTAGCATTTACACATTAACACACATGAAAACACTCAGTTTCTATAATATAAAGTATGAAGCGAAGACATTTCTCAATCAAATTTGTTTTTATTGATTCTTTGAAAAGCAGGAAGTAGCAGAATAAGATTCAGAGCTCCAATATGTTATTAGTTGTTTAACATCTTATAATTATTAATACGACTTTGGTTTGATTTTAATTTGACAGATTAACACACTGAACCAAACAGCGTTGATACATTCTGAAATGGCCAGTAATATAACTGTAAAGAAATACATTTAATTGCTTTTTATTTCGAAGAGAAAGAGAAAATAGGTTTAATAAACCATCACCAAAATGATTTCACACCATTAGAACTGTTTGCACAGTCTGAGTATCTCCTGGTTATCACAGACCACCTCTGTATTATATTAGGAGACCTCACCAGGTGAAACTAACTAGGGTGATGGATTCTTAACTTTTACTGATTATAACAGATGTACTCAAGTTGGCCCTTATTGCCTGCGTTGAGATCTTTTTCAATGACAGTGACACCAGCCTTTTTATAAGCTGTTACAGCATCTTTTTGGAGAAGCAGCATGATGGCATTGATGGGTTTGCCTCCTGGCTGTTTATTGTACCACAGGTACACTTTGTAAGCTGAATTTGTGCCCTCATTGAGGTTCACACTCACAGGTGTGTACTTCTGCTGCTGATATTGCTGATACTCTGCATCATTGATGGAGACCTGCAGGTCGGTGATCGCTCTCTTGGAGTCGGTGGTCTGCCGGTACCAGATGTAGACATCCCGTCCTCTTGCTCCCCTGTTGGTATCTTCATCCAGACGGATGTAACCTTCCTGGAAGAGGGTGTGATCTAAACTAAAGGAATCGGTGGCGGTGACGTCACAGACGTAGGTCTGCTCTGATCTCTTCACCAACATGTAGATCCAGTCTCCACCAGCCTTGCGGTTCAGATCACAGGCCAGCTCCTCCCGGCCGTCAGCAAACATCCGGGCGTCTTGCTCTGCATTGGTTGAGAAGGTGATCTCCACGATGGGAGTATCGTACTCTCCGGAGCCTCTGAAGTACCACAGGTAGATGTAATTTCCGCCTGCTCCAGCATTGAGATCCTCATTGATCTTGGTGTAGCCTGAATTGATCAGGCCTCCGGCCATGGCATTGTCGTATGAGAGTTGAACCCTAGTGATGGGCTGGGGGCCATCTGTCTTGTACCAGAGATAGACTTTATTTCCTTTGGTTCCCTGGTTCAGATTAACATTGATTTTCAGAAAATGCTTCGATTGGAGATTCTGTTCCTCAGCTGCATTAGTGGACACATCAAGGTCGGTGATGTAGGCGGCCATTGTGGAACCTGTGTAGAACAAAGAAGAGCTTTAGAAAACAAGATAAACAAAGGAAGATGCATGACTGTTAAGGCAAGACACAGCCTATCTTATTTCTATCTTTTCAACAACATCAAAAGATGTAATGGATTAAGATCTGGAATAGAAGAATATATTGTCCAGAGATGAATGTGAATTAATAATAATAAAAATATTCTGAAATACTTACGTGTGCTGAAGCTGAGAGTGATTGACAGGCAGGAAGGTGAAGTCAACTGGTGAGCTGAGTTCTGATGTTTCTACCCAGAGTCTGCTGCCTTTATACAGAGACCTGGTTGTTACATCACCACTTCTGTGGAATTCTTTGGTCAGTCCTTCCCACTTTCAACCTGACACTGTTGGGCAAGTTTGGCACCACTTTGAGGAAGGATTCTTTACACAGCCTTTTTTAATTTTATAAATCAAAAAATACTATGGACAGGTCTTAAAAATGCATTACGGCGTGTTTTGAAGAAGAACATTTCTCATAAATCAGACAGTGAACAACATATGAAAAAATCCTTTTTCAATAACCTACAGAATAGTGCTGAGAATGATTATGGAAAGTTTAGTTGATGTAAGTGATTTAGAAGTTGAGATTTCTGGGTCAGAGTAATGAAAAAAAACTATCAAATCACGTTTATTTATACACTATCAAACCAGAATTGTCACACCATTTCTCACAGAGGAAGTTTGTTATGTAGAAACTTAACACTTATATAGAGTCAAAATGCAATAAAGATTTCAACTCTTGCTTTATCCAATAAATATATATATATATATGCTAAATTTGCATAGATATTAAAAGGAATACAACAAATCAATGTTTTAATGCCAGTAATCAACTGGCAAAGTTTCATGATGATATCTATCAGTTAAAAAAATGTAATTTTACCCTCGCATTAAACCATGGTTCTGATGTTCTATTTGGGCCCCTGTTGCTTTCCAGCAGGTAGTTGACCAGGTTGTCCACCCAGGTCTGTCTGTCTGTCTGTCTGTCTGTCTGTCTGTCTGTCTGTCTGTCTGTCTATCCATCCATCCATCCAGGTTGTGATCCATAAAATCCCTTTGCCCCCTGGGTAAAGAGGGTCACTGCATGCATTAACACTAACAGTCAGCATGTTAATTAAACAAGGATTTTTTTACAAGCTGTTGCACTCTGAGTTAACCTTCAACTCATATTTTACTTGATAAAATAAAGACAATAAATGCACTCCTATGTGTTGTAGTGTTTTACAGTATCTGCAGCTATTACTATGATGCTCATCATTTTCAAGTCATATTTTTCTGGCCTCATTTTGGATCATTTCCATTAACTTGGTCTAGGCCTAGAAGCATCTGCACTGACTTCTAGGCCTAGACCAAGTTTTTATTTGTGTATTCCTTTTTCCCTTTTTTTGTGAACACATTATTTGAAGCAAATGAATTCATGAGAAAGAACTGTAAATGTTCATACTGATCTGTAGCTGCTTAGTAATCTTCGTTTGCTTATTTCACTTTATTTTATTTTTAAATTATCATTTATTTTTTCTCTTTCTTTTTTTACTCTACTTTCATTCTTATCTTGTTTCCACTTTTCTTTACTCACTAAATGTTTCTTTGTGGTTTTGTCAGAAACTGATAAATAAAACGTTTTTAAAGTAAAGAAAAACCATGCAAACCCCAGTTCACCTCTCAATACACTTTGCATTCCCATGAAATGTTTCTACATGAAGAAATACTGAAACAGTAACAAGATTGATCCAAGACAGGTTCTGTCATCGCAGGAATAGATAAAACGCTTCATGGGAACACAGGTGTGGGTGATTTTCCGTTGTATTTTCAAACTCGTCGTTGTTTGTTTAGCTTGAAACGGTTACTGCTAACACCCAACTAATGAAAACACATAGGTGACACTAAGCATTCACCACGCCCACACTTATTAAACCTTGCACAAGAATTGATTTCTATTGCGAAATGTTTTACTCTGTATTAGATGCAGTTAGAATAACTGAGATCAGCCCGGATGCTACATCCATTTTATATTCAGTCTATGAATCTCAAACATGAATGCCGTTAAAACTAATAGTCGTGCATCCCTCACTGCTGCTCCACTGTGACGAGTCCCGTTTTCACTGCTCTTGCTAAATCAATTAGAGCAGATTCTGCCAAGAGGGTCACTGCATGTTAACACTAACAGTCATCCTATGTTAATAAAGGTTCAGTAAGCGGAATGGTTCTTTTAGCTAACTTCCTGTCAGTGACTGCAGTTAGCAGTCCCCTCGCTCGTCCCCACGTCATCACATTAATGCACTGCGGTCTTCAAGCAGCTAAGTTATCTAGCATCATCTCAGATAAGTAAGTGTGATAAAACATGATAAAAACCATCAAAACAGACATTGGGAAGGATTTTTACCTCCTCCACCATTGTAGGCGCATAAACATTCACCCATCTGTCGCTCTGCACGTGCACCGGCAGTGAGACGGGTTGTAGCGTTCTCTCTTCTGATTGGATATCAGTTTCGGGATCCCCGAAAAGTTTAATTGCCGATTACATGCAGAGCAGGTGGGTTGCCACCTTGGATTTAGGAAAAAAAGGGACACTTGATGTTTGGGGTGGAGGGCTCGGCCATTATTAGTCTACCAATTCAGACTGACCAGTGTAATGACCTATAATAATAAAAATGCAACCTTTTTTAAGTAAAATTCATCAATCTGGTGCACTTTGAGAAGAAAACTGCATGCAACCAGGCCCAGGGGCCCAAGGGCTCAGGGGGGCCCTAAGCCAGAAATACTGATAGTAACTTTACATGTCGTATTGTCAAAGACCTCAGTCACTCATGTCAATAACAGGGTCCAAAAAGGAATCACCTAAAATAAGGAAAGAAATCTTCATGGCCCCTCAACTAGTAGGTGAAAAATGGAAAAGCAAGTGCAAAACAAAAGCATTATTAGCTCTGTCTTAGGGGCTTCATGAGGGGCCTCTAAGGCCCCCTCACACATGCAGTAATAAGCTTTCTATGTGTACATTATATACTGTTCATAAAAAGTAGCTATCCACCCTTTATCTGTTGGATAGGGATAGGGAGGAGTGGGGGGGGCATTATCTCATAATCCGTCTATGAACCAAATGGTTTCCACAATATTTGTTTTTATTTTCGCGGGGAGCATGTACAAGCATTATTTATATATATATATAAAAAAAAAAGTGGGGGCCCCCACACTGGGTCTTGAAACGGGCCCCGAGATCATTAAGACCGCCCCTGAACGCTTGTCGTGCCGCCTGACGACGGAACACCGCGCTTTCTCTCTGCCCGCTCGCCTCTCCATTGAGAATGCATTAGTGGGCGCAACAAACGCCTCGGCCCGTGTGAAACGGCCTTAACTACTGAACGAAGGAAATCAAATGAGGTTTTGGCATTTCCCCAAAAAAACGGGACAAATTGTGTCCCGGGAGAGATTTCTTTTTTCCCGGGACAGCTGGTGAAAAAAGAGAACAATTCTGGGAAAAACGGGACGGGTGGCAACACTACTGAGAGATCGGCTTTATGAAACGCACACACTATATAAGTGATCACTGTACGAATAAAGAGCGATTTAACACTTATATTAACATACACTCATCGGCCACTTTATTAGGTACAGTGGTTCAATTTCTTGTAACCACATATAACTTATCAGCCAAACACATGGTAGAAACTCAATTTATTTAGGCATGTAGACCTGGACGGGACAACTTATTGAAGTTAAAACCGAGCAACAGAATGGGGAAGAAAGGGGGTTTAAGTGACTTGGAACATAGCAATATTGAGGGTGCCAGAATTGCTGGTCTGAGTATTTCAGAAACTGCTGATCTACTGGGATTTTCAGTCCAAACCATTTCTAGGGCTTACAGAGAATGGCCCGAAAAAGAAAAAATATCCAGTGAGCGGCATTTGTGTGGACATAAAATGACCTGTTGAAGTCAGAGGTCAGTGGAGGATTGGCATACTGGTTTGAGATGACAGAAAGGCAACAGTAACTCAAATAACTACTCGTTACAACCAGGGTATGCAGAATACCATCTCTGAACGCAAAACACGACCAACCTTGAAGCAGATGGGCTACAGCAACAGAAGACCCCACCGGGTGCCACTCCTGTGAGCTAAAAACAGGAAACTGAGGCTACAATTCTCACAGGATCACCAATATTGGACAATAGAAGATTGAAAAATCATGCCTGATCTGATGATTCTCGATTTCAGTTGCTACATTCAGATGGCAGGTTCAGAATTTGGCGTAAACAACATGAAAGTATGGATCCATCCTGCCGTGCACCATCAACCATGCCATGTTCAAAGTCACCTAAACCCCCTTTCTTCCCCATTCTGATGCTCGGTTTGACCTCAGTACATTGTCTTGACCACGTCTAAATGCCTAAATGCATTAAATTGCTGCCATGTGATTGGCTGATTAGCTTTTTGTTTTTATAAGCCATTGAACAGGTGTACCTAATAAAGTGGCCGGTGAGTGTATATAAATCACTTACTTCACCTTTAAACAAGGATTTATTTTTATAAGCTGTTGCACTCTTTAACCTTCAACTCATATTTTACTTGATAAAATAAAGACAATAAATTCACTCCTATGTTTTGTAGTGTGTTACAGTATCTGCAGCTATTAATATGATGCTCATCATTTTCTAGTCATATTTTTCCGGCCTCATTTTGGATCATTTCCATTAACCGGTCCCAATTCAAAACTAATTGAGTGTGTCCATATGTAGGCGCATCTGCACTGACTTCTAGGCCTAGACCAAGTTTTTATTTGTGTATTCCTTTTCCCTTTTTTTGTGGACACATTATTTGAAGCAAATTAATTCATGAGAAAGAACTGTAAATGTTCATACTGATCTGTAGCTGCTTAGTAATCTTCGTTAGCTTATTTAACTTTTTTTTCTTCTTAAATTATAATTTGTTTTTTCTGCATTCCCATGAAATGTTACATGAAGAAATGCTCAGACAGTAATCAATCAATATAGTTTACTGCTTCAGTAATAAGCTACTGAACATAAAAAGGTGATTTTTGGCTTTAGCTTCAACCGTAGGAACACTTCATAGGAACACGGTTGTGGGTGATTTTACGTTGTATTTTCAAACTCGTAATTATAAACTCGTTTTAGCTTCAAGCGGTTACTGAGAACACCCAACTAATTAAAACACACCCACGCATGATAGTTAACACTAACAGTCAGCCTTTGTTAATTGAAGCTGCAGACAAACACCATGTCTGATTCCGAGGTGATTAAACATTAGTAATCTTCATTTTAATCACAGACATACCATGTATGTTAGCTTAAAATCATTGTAAGTGTTCTGGTAGGCCAAACAAAAGTAGCTGTAAAGCTGGGAACACACCGCACTGGCCGCGCGGCGAGATTACATACAAAGTCAATGTACTAGCGCGTGGCCGCGCGTCCACCCAATAATCGGCGGCCGGCGGCGGGGGCTTGCGCGGCGCGTGGCCGCGCCTCTCATGAATCGGGAGCGCGGCCATTAGCGGCGCATAGAAATTGTGTCATCGAAGGAGCGTGAATCGAAGGCTTGTGCGGCGAACACGGCGCTGCAGAAAAAGATGAAAATGTTCATCTTTTTCTGCAGCGCCGCCGGGCGCCGCGCCTCCACAGCCAATCAGCGTTGAGATTGCCCAGTGGCGGTGGTCTGCAAGACGAGGTGGGCGTGTGGAGTGAGGACATTGGGCTTCCAATACATTCTGCAAATATGTGTATTTTGCATCTGTTTAGCTGTTGGTTGTACTTTAGCCAAGGTAGCGCCGGTTAGCATAGTGAAACTAACTCACCCAGCTGTGTGCTGCTCCTGAGGATAATATGAACCCAAAGTTGACGGCAGTGTCCGTGTGGAATTCCAATATAGTACAGCGAAGCACCGGTGTTGTCCTCCGTCAGCCGGCACACTTTCACTTTCAGGTAGGCTGATGTCTGCCTTTATTTGTGCTGCTGAGCACACACTGCTGTTGTTAATGTGTTTAGTATGTTGCTGAATTGCTGTTAATGTGTGTGTATTTGCGATCGGGGTGCGTGTTCAGGCTGTTTTAATGATATTTGTGACAAGACTGCCGCTGGTTACACAGTGAACCTACATCTGTATTTTTTGGCACAGCTGGACCATGTTGTTGTTGCACCGTAAGTGTGACGGGTCTGATCTCGGCGTCGGCGTCAGGAATATATGGCCCAATATGACCAAGCGGCGAGCCTCCTGCTGTCACGCGGCCAACCGCTGCCTACGATGAGGCGGCGGTTGGCCGTGGCGGCGACTGTGGTGAACATGGCCCAATATCACCAAGCGGCGAGCCTCCTGCGGTCACGCGGCCAACCGCCGCCTACGATGAGGCGGCGGTTGGCCGTGGCGGCGACTGTGGTGAACATGGCCCAATATCACCAAGCGGCGAGCCTCCTGCGTTCACGCGGCCAACCGCCGCAGGCGGCCAATGCGGTGTGTTCCCGGCTTAACAGCCAGGCAAGATAGCAAACTAATTGTAACAGAGCGGAGAGGTGTGTGTCTCCTACTATCTATGCTACTGCTCTGACCGCAGCTGGGAGGGGCTGCTCGGGGCTGCTGCGCGAGGAGCGGGCTGCGTGTCAGTGCTCCCGCTGCTCGTTGAGAAGAGATGATACTTGCTTTGGCGAAAAAAGTCACCAATAACACCAGAAAAAAAGCTAGATTTGTCGCTTGTCGCTGTTTTGAAAAAAAAAGTCGCCAGGGGGGCTGAAAAGTCACTAAATATAGCGACAAAATCGCTTTGAGTTGGCAACACTGAGCACAGGACGAGGGCTATATAGGGCCAGCGGACGTCCTGCTGCTAGCGCAGGGCTCCAGACTAACTTTTTTCATTGGGTGCACCGGTGCGCCTAACTTTTTCATCTAGGTGCACCAGCATATATTTTGGGTGCACCAAATTAGTGCTGCATGAATTGGAGAAATGCGATTATAGTGGCCAATATTGCGATTTGCGACGCAATATAATAAATGGTAGGCTATTATGATTCTACTTTCTTGGTTTTCAAGGAAGATTTGAGAATATTGACAGCTTCGACACCTGATCTCAATTTAAAACAAGCACATATTAAGAATCAGTGAAAATATAAAAAATAAAGCTTCTACTAGGCCTATACTGTTTTCAAAATAATAAAAATTATAGTTAAAAAATGTAATAAAAAAAAAAATACTTCCCCATTAAAATAAATGCATTCCTCCAAAGACAATAGTCTCTATAAGCATTATCGAGTCTCCTTATCGATCCGGGTCTTTATCGATACCACTATCCATACTTTTCTATTATTTTGTTGAAAGATAACTGGTATTATTGCTTTAATTGCCCATAAGATGATCAGAGCTCAAGATAGGATGTTAAACAGGTCATAATTTTTTTTTGTTACATTTGAACACACCATGATGACCTTTTATTTACCTTTGCCTGAAATTTATATTACCGAGCCGACCTGAACACAACACATTTGACACCGTTAGCAACTTTTTTTTAAGCTAACTAGCTCTATATCACATGCTATATCCTGCTGATTTTAACATGGATTTGAAAACTGGATAACTATTTTTAACTGACAGGACTTTCTACACCGTCCGGTTGTATGATAACTACCGCTGCTTTGAATGACTGTTGATGCGCACGGTGCCGACTCTCCGAGCCCGTCTGCAGCAGCAGCTGTGCGCATTTTTTTTATTTTTTTTGGACTACAGGTAGACGGATACTGAGTTGAAGGAGTTTTTTTCAACCCAAAGACAGTTCATGGTAGGCAACTCTTTTATATGCCCAGAAATATCTGGTCGCACTCCACAGATTTTTGGGCGCATGTGCGCCCAAATTAGGCGCACTCTGGAGCCCTGTAGCGGCAGGCAGCCTAGGGGCAGAGGAAGGGGACGAGGTCACGGTCGGAGAGGTCTTGACGTGGTATCCTGGGAATGGTAAATTGAGGGTTCGTTTGTGAAGACATTGCTACTCGCTGTCCGCCGTAGTAGCCTAGTACCAAACAGTAGGCTAGTGTCAGACTGCTAGGGTCGTGAACGCTCACGCAACTGACGCATCAACGTCGTTGCCAAGGTCCCACAGCCAATAAGAACGGTGAATCTGACCTCGCTCTGATTGGTCAAAATTAACATGAGCGGTGGCAATTTTGGGGGAAAGCACACAGAGGCAGGGGGGAGCAAAGTGATAAAAACATATTTTCAGACCACTTCACCTACATATAGCTGAATGGCTATTATGACAGTTTTGCCAAATATTACAGTAAAAAAACTCTCAACTGCCGCTTTAAGGTTCAGTAAGCAGAATGGTCAGTTTAGAAAAACGGGACGGGTGGCAACACTATGACTGAGAGATGGGCTTTATGAAACGCACACATTATGTAAGTGATCACTGTACGAATAAAGAGCGATTTAACACTTATATTAACATATATAAATCACTTACTTCACCTTTAAACAAGGATTTTTTTTTATAAGCTGTTGCACTCTGAGTTAACCTTCAACTCATATTTTACTTGATAAAATAAAGACAATAAATGCACTCCTATGTGTTGTAGTGTGTTACAGTATCTGCAGCTATTACTATGATGCTCATCATTTTCAAGACTTATTTTTCCGGCCTCATTTTGGATCATTTCCATTAACTTGGTCTAGGCCTAGAAGTCAGCGCATCTGCACTGACTTCTAGGCCGAGACCAAGTTTTTATTTGTGTATTCCTTTTTTCCTTTTTTTGTGGACATATTATTTGAAGCAAATGAATTCATGAGAAAGACCTGTAAATGTTCATACTGATCTGTAGCTGCTTAGTAATCTTCGTTAGCTTATTTCACTTTTTTTATCTTCTTAAATTATCATTTATTTTTTCTCTTTCTTTTTTTACTCTACTTTCATTCTTCTCTTGTTTCCACTTTTCTTTACTCACTAAATGTTTCTTTGTGGTCATGTCAGAAACTGATAAATAAAACGTTTTTAAAGTAAAGAAAAACCATGCAAACCCCAGTTCACCTCTCAATGCACTTTGCATTCCTATGAAATGTTTCTACATGAAGAAATACTGAAACAGTTACAAGATTGATCCAAGACATGTTCTGTCAGTGCATGAAGTGATCCATGGCTTTAGTTTCATCACTTCATGGGAACAGGTGTGGGTGATTTTCCGTTGTATTTTCAAACTCATCGTTGTTTGTTTGGCTTGAAGCGGTTACTGATAACACCAAACTATGAAAACACATAGGTGACACTAAGCATTCACCATCCACGCTTAGTAAACCTGGCACAAGAATTGATTTCTATTGCGAAATATTTCACTCTTTGCTGTATTTTGTTGGTTAAAATGATTCCGTACATCATGGTTTTTATATTTTCTTTGTCTCTCTCTGTAAAATGAAATGTAAGTAAGTAAGTAAGTAAAATGTATTTATAAAAGCACATTTATAACAGTTTTCACTGACCAAAGTGCTGTACATAGTGCATTCAGTAGGCCAACATGGGCCAACATGAAGGTAAAATAACAACAACAACAATAGAAAAAAATAAATAAAAATAAAATAAAGATAAAAGTACAAAATACATATAACCCGGACTTCCACACACAAACATATACAGTAGTGTAGAAGTCAGATAGCTAATGGGGAGGGAAAGCCAGGGTGTACAGATGGGTTTTGAGCCTTGATTTAAAGGCAGTAATGGAGGGGGCATCACGTATGTCAGGTGGCAGTTGGTTCCACAAGCGTGGGGCAGCTACTAAATGTGTTGATACACATATTCACAAAGTGCTGACGTTAATATCCTTCCTACGCACTATCCCTTTAAAATGTCCACAGTACACGATGATTCATTCTCTCACTGCAGAATTAGTGTTGAAAGAAATAAAAGCTTCAGTGGATTGTAGAGTGGGTCCCTGTAACAGTTAACCTGATTCTCATGTATTACGGCTGACCTCTACTACTGACAAACAGAGGATCTGTGCATTTGCTTCTCCTGTCGACTTCTCAGTAACTGTTTGGTCCTGCTTGCTTGTCTCTTGTGTGCTCCTGTCCTGTGTTGTTCATGTGAGTGTCTAATTGTATATGTTTGTGCTGCATGTTTGTGCTTTATGCTGCTTTATATGTTAGTGCTGCATGTATGTGCTTTATGCTGCTATATATGTTAGTGCTGCATGTTTGTGCTTTATGCTGCTATATATGTTTGTGCTGCATGTTTGTGCTTTATGCTGCTATATATGTTAGTGCTGCATGTTTGTGCTTTATGCTGCTATATATGTTAGTGCTGCATGTTTGAGCGTTATGCTGCTATATATGTGTTTTTATTGTAGGTGTGTCTGTCCTGCTCTATCTACTGTTTTGTGCACTTTCCTATAATGTTTAATGTACGTTGTGTTTTATTGTCTGTTTATTTTATTGTTTGTTTGCCATTGTCTGTCAGTTCATTCTCACTATTACTGTATTTTCTGAGTCGACTATGTTGTTTTTTAATCTTTGTTTATACATGCATTTTATTTCTGTAATTTTAGCTTGTCTTTTACATATCTGTCAGGGGACAACAGATGAAAACTAGCCTCTTAGGCTAACTCTGGCTCACTTACATTTTGAATGTTGATTAATGTGCAATGTCCCTGAAATAAACCAATAAAATAAAATAAAAATCAAAGGTGTGTGTGAGAAAGAAGTATCAGTCAATATTGATAACGAGACATGGCGGGTGGATATTTGGAGTTATGCTAAAAAGATTTCCATCTGTACTCGGACCAAAGCAATCCAGTTAAACATAATACATAGGATTCATATACTGTATATTCTCCTAATTTAATAAACAAACTTTCCTCACAGGAATATGTGATCCCTGGAACACTGTTTGAAGGTAGAAAGCTTCCTGAAAAGTTACTGTTTCACTGTTGTTGTTTACAGCAGCAGGGCCCACAGTTTGGTTTACAAACATATTCTAGTCTTACGTTTGGTTCCAGGTTCCTCGAAATATATATTTTTTTTTTATGATGATAGAATTATTCAATACTAAGAATTACATGTAGAGAAAATATGTTTAGTAAACTAACTGCAGGCTATGTGAATGTAAAGAAATACCCTTCCTCTGAAACTGCACCTTTAAAATAAAAATGGAAAAAAAATCCCCCAGCAGTTGTAATGGTCAAATAGAGACCAGAAGAGGGCGCTATGCTTTAACACATGTTGAGGTGATGCTGCAGTTTACTGTCACAATCCTCCGGTCACATGTGGAGCAACATGAACCCTCTCTTACTGTTACCAGTTACACATGAGGAATATGGTTCTGATGCTTTGACCAGTGGTATGCTGCAACTTATTAGAGGTGTGTGTGTGTGTGTGTGTGTGTGTGTGTGTGTGTGTGTGTGTGTGTGTGTGTGTGTGTGTGTGTGTGTGTGTGTGTGTGTGTGTGTGTGTGTGTGTGTGTGTGTGTGTGTGTGTGTGTGTGTGTGTGTGTGTGTGTGTGTGTGTTAGAGGTTCAGTAATCATGGCTTCATGGTGGGTTAAATAGTGGCCTAATCTGTCACCACAAATAAAAGCTTGATTAAATACATGAGGGAATCACATATGAGATGTATTCTTGCCCCCAGGAGGAAAGGTCTGTTGGGCTTCACTCTGGAGAAATGAAGAGGCAGAGCATGTGGCTATAGAAGGAACATGTTGTTTTAATAATAAGGTTAAAGAGGTTTCTTTAAACACAAATTAACTCGTGTATATCCAGCAAAACAAAATACATTTGAGAAGGTTGGACTTGATGTTGAATATTCTTTTTATCATTGTGTGTCGGCCTATAGCAGAATGTTATGGGCGGATGTTAAGCTCTATATAAGATGGAAAACCAGGCAAACAGTCCAATTACAGGATAAGACATTCTTCTAAACAGTCATGTTGCTAGCTATGGTGGGTCCCCTTTGTTTACTTACCCGTTTGCAGAGCCTAGACTGTGTATTAACACCAGATTAACACAACAACCTTATGGACAGGTAGTGGATTGTGATGAAATATTCACTGATTTTGACTAGTGGTGATTTGGCTCCACCTTTAAGAAAAGTAAGGCAATGTTATGCTGTGTTTTTGAGAAACGACTTATGGACTGATGACACTTTATTTTCATTTAGGCCTTTGTATGTATTCCTATATAATATGTTTGTAATATATCTCTGATCAGATCAATAGTTCTAACAGTTAGATTTATCAAACACTTAAAGGAGAAGGAAGTGATATTTTCTTGTTGATATACGTGTTAAATCTCTCTATATTCATACAGCAATCACTTAAACAGTATGCACAGTCCATAACACAGGTCTCTATCTATCTATCTATCTATCTATCTATCTTAAACAGTATGCACAGTTCATAACACAGGTCTCCCAGTCGTTTTTATCCAATCAGGAGACAGAGTGCTATAAAGAGGCGGGTCTCTGTGCCCGTGAACGATGACTCGCTGCTCTCCATCGCGGCACTATCTGATGAAGACGGCTGTGTGTTCATGTGGTGGTGACGTAGGGACGAGGGAGGGGACTGCTGTGTGTTCATGTGGTGGTGACGTAGGGACGAGGGAGGGGACTGCTGTGTGTTCATGTGGTGGTGACGTAGGGACGAGGGAGGGGACTGCTGTGTGTTCATGTGCTGGTGACGTAGGGACGAGGGAGGGGACTGCTGTGTGTTCATGTGGTGGTGACGTAGGGACGAGGGAGGGGACTGCTCTGTGTGTTCATGTGGTGGTGATGTAGGGACGAGGGAGGGGAATGCTAACTGCTAGCCACTGACAGGAAGTTAGCTAAAAGAACCAAATCACTGACTGAACCTTTAAGACTTGACTTGACACTTAGACTCTTTCTGAGTTTATTTCTTCATGTCTTTCAACTTATATATAATTATTCAGCAAGAAACTATTCAAACTTCTAAATATTGCACATATTTCATATTTCAAAGCCTTTACATTGTGTGTATTCAACTGTTCAACTCATTTCATATTAATGAGACCTTTTCAAGTTTTTCCAAGCCTTCATACTCAGCTATCCAGTTTAGCGTTTTCAGCATCCAGTATTAATTTTTTTGAGTTAAATTTATTACACTCTGAATGCAGAAGATTGACTTTTGCTTATGTTTAGCATTTACACATTATAACACACATGAAAACACTCAGTTTCTATAATATAAAATATGAAGCGAAGACATTTCTCAATCAAATTTGTTTTTATTGATTCATTGAAAAGCAGGAAGTAGCAGAATAAGGTTCAGAGCTCCAATATGTTATTAGTTGTTTAACATCTTATTAAAACAACTTTGGTTTGATATTAATTTGACAGATTAACACATTGAACCCAAACAGCATTGATACATTCTGGAATGGACAGTAATATAACTGTAAAGAAATAAATCTAACTGTTTTATATATCGATGAAAAAGAGAAAAGAGGTTCAATAAACCATCACCAAAATGATTTCACATCATTAGAACTGTTTGCACAGTCTGAGTATCACCTGGGGCTGAGATCACAGACGACCTCCGTATTATATTACGAGACTTCACCAGGTGAAACTAACTAGGGTGAAGGATTCTTAACCTTTACTTATTAACACAGATGTACTCAATGTGGCCCTTTATGCCTGCGTTGAGATTTTCTTTGATGACAGTGACACCAGCATCTTGATAAGCTGGAACAGCATCTTTTTGGAGAAGCAGCATGATGGCCTTGATGGGATTGCCTCCTTCCTGTTTCCTGTGCCACAGATGCACTTTGTTGCCTGATTCTGTGCCCTCGTTGAGGTTCACAGGCTCACGGTTGTACCCCTGCTTCTTATATTGCTCACGCTGGCTGTCAGTGATGGAGACTTTCAGGTCAGTGAGCGCTTTTTCTGGGTCGGTGGTCTGACGGTACCAGAGGAAGACATCCTTTCCTCCTGCTCCCCTGTTGGTATCTTCATCCAGACGGATGTAACCTTCCTTGAAGTTGTTAAGATCTGAACTGTAGGCATTAGTGGCGGTGACATCACAGATGTAGGTTTGCTGCTGCCTCTTCACCAAGATGTGGATTGGGAGAGCATCTACATCGTTGCGGTTCAGATCACAGGCCAGCTCCTCCCGGCCTTCAGCAAACTTCCGGGCGTCATCCTCTGGATCGGTTGAGACATAAATTTCCACTATGTGAGTATCGTACTCTGTGGAGCCTCTGAAGTACCACAGGTAGATGGGGTCGCCGCCTGCTCCAGCATTGAGATTCTTTTTGATCTTGATGTAGCCTGCTGCGGTCAGGCCTTCGGTCATGGCATTGCTGTATGAGAGCTGAAGCCTAGTGATGGGCTCGGAGCTTCCTTTCTTGGACCAAAGAAAGATTGGATCTCCTTTGGTTCCCTGGTTCAGATTAACTTTGATTTTATTAAAACCCTGGTCGTCGAGATCCTGCTCATCAGCTGCATCAGTGGACACAGCAAGGTCGGTGATGTAGGCGGGCATTGTGGACAACTGTGAACAACAAAGAAGAGCTTTAGAAAACAGGATAAACAAAGGAAGATGCATGACTTTCAAGGCAAGACACAGCCTATCTTATTTCTATCTTTTCAACAACATCAAAAGATGTAATGGATTAAGATCTGGAATAGAAGAATATATACTCCAGAGATAAATGTGAATTAATGATAATAAAATAATTCTGAAATACTTACGTGTGCTGAAGCTGACAGTGATTGACAGGCAGGAAAGTGAAGTCAACTGGTGTGCTGAGTTCTGATGTTCCTACCCAGAGTCTGCTGCCTTTATACAGAGACCTGGTTGTTACATCACCACTTCTGTGGAATTCTATGGTCAGTCCTTCCCACTTTCAACCTGACACTGTTAGGCAAGTTTGGCACCACTTTGAGGAGGAAGTATGGATCAAGACAAAAAAGAGAAAAACTTGAACACCCACACACACACACACACACAAAACACTCACTCAGACACACACACACACACACACACACACACACACACACACACACACACACACACACACACACACACACACACACACACACACACACACACACACACACACACACACACACACACACACACACACACACACACACACACACACACACACACACACACACACACACACACACACACACACGTACATGCTGTACCTGTGAGGATACTCATTGACATAATGCATTCCCCAACCCTTACACTAACCCTAACATAAACCTAATTCATAGTTTTCAATAAAGTTGTCAATAAGTATTTTGACAGTGATGTACAATTTAAATTGGTAAAAGTACAATATAGCCTAATTAAAACAGTTACAGGTAGAGTTTGGCAGATTTAAGATAATATGTCTAAATTAGTTAAAGGATATGAAGGTATTTAGTTTAATTTGTTGCTGTAAGTTGTTCCAGGAGTCAGGGGCACTGAAAGCTGTCTTTCCCAGCTCAGACTTGGCTTGTGCATATTTAGAACCCCCTGGGCTAGCAGGACTAGCCTGGTGCTACCAGACCATCGTACTTCATTTAGCCTGGTGCTACCAGACCATCGTACT
Source organism: Ammodytes marinus (assembly GCF_949987685.1). Lineage (NCBI taxonomy): Eukaryota > Metazoa > Chordata > Actinopteri > Uranoscopiformes > Ammodytidae > Ammodytes > Ammodytes marinus. The sequence goes on from NC_137226.1 coordinate 547,494, forward strand.
TCATTTAGCCTGGTCCTACCACCATCGTACTTCATTTAGCCTGGTCCTACCAGACCATCGTACTTCATTTAGCCTGGTCCTACCAGACCATCGTACTTCATTTAGCCTGGTTCTACCAGACCATCGTACTTCATTTCATTTCATTTGTACAGAAGGTCTGGAATCGCTAAATTGACAAACGTTAACTCACTTGAAGGCGGGTGTCTGTTGAAGTTTAAAACTATTGGATCTGCCCAGTGCCCCTCTGGATCTGCCAACCAATACGTTTGGTCGCGACGTATGTCATGTGCCGGTGTTCTGACATTTTCTGCTCCCTCGTCAGATTTTGCTACCTATCAGAAAATGCTACCTTACGTCATTCGTAGCGTATTTGATCTGTAGACCCATTAACTCTATCAAACGATGCTCCCAGTACGAATCACGTTATTTTACACCACTACTCATCCAATGTACACTGTAGGAATATTGGGAGCATATTTTGATGCTGCTTTATAACGTGTTTATTGAATATTTCAGGGGTATAGTAAGCTGTGTGAGACCCATTGTCTTTATCAAATAATGCTCCCACTACAGAATCACGTTATTTTACACCACTACCCATGTACACCCCCCTCCCACCACCGGCGAAAACTTTCTCCACTCTGAGTCCGGTAAAGTTAACACTAGCCTAGCCTATCATTTTATTTCTATATTCAGCAGCAAAGCTAGTATCCACATGCACATTTGTACATGCTCACAGGTCAAAAGGCGCAATTTAAACACATGTGTAGCATAATTGCGCAGTTCAATTTTTTTTTAAAGAAAATACCATCAGCCAAAAAGGTAGCAGAATCTGACGGCTGCTCACGCAGGATTATTATTTTCGGAATGCGCATGCGCAAAACCACTAGGGAGCAAAATCTGATAGGCAGCAGAAAATGACAAGTCACCGGCTTCAACGTCATTGTTCTGAGCCACTCCCTCTGTTCGCTGATTGGACCGCCAAAAATCTGGCTGAGAAAACCTGCGAATATACTGCAGACCCAGACTGACTACTGAAGGGAAATAAAAATTGAGCGGAAGTAGGTAGGCGGACGGTGCCATGTGTCAAACTCAAGGCCTGTGTGCTAAAAAATAAATATAAACCATACAGTCAGACAGGGGCCAAAGTTTCTTTTCCTTTCGTCTCCCCTCTGGGAGTGTGCCATGGTCAGACCCCACAAGCAACTACAGGCCAATGACAAAAATACAATACATTAGTTACCCTGGAACTAGTAAGGTCAGGGGCGCAACTACCCACTTTCTGGGGGGTATGCAGGCACTTAGCAGGCGCCCCCCCCCCCCCCCCCCCGCCCCAATTACAGTCTTCCATTTTAAGTTGCATATTAGAGCAGGTGATCGGCTCAAACATGACATGTCTGCCTGCACTGATTCACCCAAAATTAAAGGACACAGTGAATAACAGGTTGGTCATCAGAAATAAAACTATATACTGGGCATTTAGGTTTTTGTGGCCTCACTAGTGTCAGGCATGCATACTCATACCCACTGACATACCCACCCAGATTTTTTTGTGATTTGAACATATAAAATAAGCAATTAGGTGAACTCTGGTGAAGAGAATTAAAGAAAATTAAAACTTTTATTTTAGTTCAAATGAATAGTAAAATGAGCCAAACAAGTTAGTCAGCCAACCTTCTTGACTTTACCGATACAACGTGTGTAGGTATTTACTAAGAAAAACGTTAAAAAAACAGCTCAGAAAAACGGTTAAATTGGAAAAACCAGCTTGTTCATAAAGCTATTTTTTCAAGTGAATGAGAGAGAAAAGGCAATAAATAAGATAAAAAAACTTAGAGCCACCAATCTATCGCACCAAATTCCCTTTCAATAAACTATCATATACTCTCTCTCTCTCCTGTAATACTGTATGTGTAACTTACACACTATTCAAACCGATCCTGAATTGTAATGCTTTGGGGGATTCTGAATTGTGATGCTTTGTGGTGCCCCCCCCCCCCCTTCCTTAGCCTTGTACATCATACTTAGCATTGCACGACAACATACTTCAAACACTATACATGTACATAAGCCCTGCAGCTCACCCGCACAAAACATTTGCTCAGAAACATTTTTTTGTCGTTACACTCATAGCTCCAAAGAAAAACCTGCTGTTCTAGTTGGGCTTACCTGGGAATCTTATCTACTGTCTTATGTCTTATGTCTATGTACATAGGTCCTGATAAGACAGTAGATAAGATTCCCAGGTAAGCCCAATTTACCTGGGAATCTTAGGTAAGATTCCCAGGTGGATGTTTGAAGTATGTTGTGCAATGCTAAGTATGATGTGCAAGGCTAAGGAAGGGGTGGGGGGATGATGGATTCGCTTGGATGAATGATAAAGAGATATTTAAAGGTCCTGATAAGACAGTAGATAAGATTCCCAGGTAAGATCATCAGATGACAACACGATTCAAATGAAAGCTCTCGCGCTCCAGCGCGTGCTCGTGGGGGCGCGCACTGGAGCGTGGGGAGGAGGAGGCGAAGGAGCGGGGGGGGCGCCTTATCACTGACGTGCTTCTGTTATTGATCATATCATTTACACAAACGCTGTTAAATACAGAAAAATGCCGACTCCAAATAATTTTCCCCCGATCGCTTTGGCGCCCCTCTAGTGCATACCCACTTTTTGCGCCACTGAGTAAGGTTAACTGCCTTCGCAGTTGTATTAGTTGGGGTCACTGTCCACCTTTATGTGGTCCCAAAACCCTTCCCAAGAGGACGCCCCCTCCCCCCAAGTGTCACTTAATCTGTTCAACATGCATTCATAAGATACAGTTTCAGTCTTTGCATTGACCCGTTCTTCTACTTGTGGGCCCTTTGGTATCTTCCAGTGTCTTAAAATAACACGGCAAGCCGTTACTATACCTACAATAATAACATAAAACTCACACTTCGATACGTTAGGTATTTGAGATTTGTCCCTAGTAGACAGAGCTCTGGGCTTACAGGAATTTCTGAACCAAACCAATTGCTTAAAATAAAGAGAATCTCAGTCCAGAGAGGCCTGACCATAGCACACTCCCGGACAGGCCCGGCCCTGGGCATAGGCAGTATAGGCAAATGCTATGGGCGCATCCATCCGCATGGGGGACCGCTACCAAAAATAAATAAATAAAAAAAAGAAAAAGGGCTACCAAAACTTTACTTTACTTTTTTTACTAATACTGTAAATACTATAATTTCAAAATATGAGTTAAGCTTAAAATATGACAACTACTGAGGATAGACAAACTATAAAAGAAAAAATCACTTTGCCCCCTAGGTAAAGAGGGTCACTGCATGCCACTTAACACTAACAGTCAGCATGTTAATTAAACAAGGATTTTTTCACAAGCTGTTGCACTCTGAGTTAACCTTCAACTCATATTTTACTTGATAAAATAAAGACAATAAATGCACTCCTATGTGTTGTAGTGTTTTACAGTATCTGTAGCTATTAATATGATGCTCATCATTTTCTAGTCATATTTTTCTGGACTCATTTTGGATCATTTCCATTAACTTGGTCTGGGCCTAGAAGTAGGGTTGCAAAGGGGTGGAAAGTTTCCGGTAAATTTCCGGAAACTTTCCACAGGAACGTTCGCTCGGGAATTTTGGGAATATTCAAAATTGGGAATTCTAGGAATTAACTAAATGGTGGTCATTTAATTTTTTTTTCATGTCCAAACATAAATCTAAACATTTAAACACTATGTTTGGTCACAGGCAGACAGACATGCAAAATAATACAATAAAAAAAACATTACATTTGAACAGATTTATTTGTAAGTAGAACTTTATCAAGTTTTGATTATTTTATGAACAATCAATAATTTCACTGAACAACAAAAAGATGAATGTTGAGTAAAATATATCTCATATGTCTGACCCCACCCATTCAATAATTTAAGTAAATTGCCCCCCATGTGATGGAGGAATGCACAGTGCATATATAGGGGCGTGGCCTCAGTACCCCTGCAGTAGGATGTGTGCTATGTGCAACTTGTCAAGTGTATGAAATCTGGTTGTTTTAGTTAGTAAGATTATGCTAAAATATATTTCCCCAACTATATTTAAAATCACTGTTTAAGCCTCTGTAAACCTGGTCTAGTAAAAAGCAATATATGATATCAAGTTAGGTGTCTCAATAAGCTTTAAAAAAAATCTCATTTGAAGTTAAATGTTCATAAATATTATAAAACGTAGTTGAAAAAACTGCTTTTTACAGTCTAGAACATTTGCCAGGACGGAAATAACAGAGTTAAAAGGATTTAGTGCATTTGTGCTTTAAAATTAGTACCCGTTAATTCCCATGGAAAGTTTCCAACTTTGAAAATTCCCGAAACTTTGCAACCCTACCTAGATGTCAGTGCATCTGCACTGACATCTAGGCCTAGACCAAGTTTTTATTTGTGTATTCCTTTTTTTGTGGACACATTATTTGAAGCAAATGAATTCATGAGAAAGAACTGTAAATGTTCATACTGATATGTAGCTGCTTAGTAATCTTTGTTAGCTTATTTCATTTTTTTTTCTTAAAAGGTGAAGTAAGCGATTTATTTATGTTAATATAAGTGTTAAATCGCTCTTTATTCATACAGTGATCACTTACATAATGTGCGCATTTCATAAAGCCGATCTCTCAGTCAGCTGCTTTGCATGTAATCGGCAAATAAACTTATTGGAGGATCCCGAATTTTTTATCCAATCAGAAGAGAGAACGCTACAAACCGACACTCGTCTCATTCATACATAATATATACACTCCATGGTCTCACTGCCGGTGCACGCCAGAGCAACAGATGGGTGAATGTGTATGCGCCTTCCCAATGTCTGTTTTGATGGTTTTTATCATGTTTTATCACACTTATGGATCCGAGATGATGCTAGATAACTCGCTGCTTGAAGACCACAGTGCATTAATGTGGTGACGTAGGGATGAGCGAGGGGACCGCTAACTGCAGTAACTGACAGGAAGTTAGCTAAAAGAACCATTCCGCTTACAGCACCTTTAAATTATTATTTATTTTTTCTCTTTCTTTTTTTACTCTACTTTTATTCTTCTCTTGTTTCCACTTTTCTTTACTCACTAAATGTTTCTTTGTGGTCATGTCAAAAACTGATGAATAAAACGTGTTTAAAGTAAAGAAAGACCAAGCAAATCCCAGTTCACCTCTCAGTACACTTTGCAATCCCATGAAATGTTTCTACATGTAGAATTACTCAGACAGTAATCAATAGGCCTATTGTTTACTGGTTCAGTAATAAGCTACTGCCAGAAAATGTCTTGCAATCCAAAGACATTTTCTGGCCGAACATAAAAAGGTGATTTATGGCTTTAGCTTCGTAGGAACACTTCATGATAACACGGGCGTGGGTGATTTTCCGTTGTATTTTCAAACTCATCGTTGTTTGTTTGGCTTCAAGCGGTTACTGATTACGCCAAACCAATAAAAACACTTAGGTGACACACAGCAATAGGGAAACATTACCCACCACACCCACGCTTATCAAACCTGGCACAAGAATTGATTGCTATTGCGAAATATTTCACTCTTATTTTGTGGGTTAAAATAATTAAGCAGTCTACAGCAAAAAATAAAGGAATTGGCCTCACTGTTCCAATACTTTTGGAGGGGACTGTATATGGGCAATGGTGTCTACCGGTCTTGGCTGTGCCTGTTGGTAGGCCTATATGTGTTGGAAATCTCCCTCTGGCGTACCAAACTGTTGTACATGAGAGGGTAAGAGGGTGAGGGGCTGGTTGAGGCATGAACACAGAGCTCTTTTGGGCTGTGATGTTTGTGCCATAGTCATACATATATTTATGGAAACTAGTGCCAAAAGTGAAACTAGCACTGACTCCTCCTGGCAGTGGGACCTTGCTTCATCTTGAACACTTATTTCCTCATTACATTAGCAGCTCTGGCTAGATCAAGTGCCTCATTGTCAGCAGCATCATGCCCACACAAACCCCCCAGTAGACTAGCCTCTATGGCAAAATGATTATGCACACACTGAACTATTATATATTCATACGAATGAATCCGAATCAAAACAAAGCCACAAGTCATACAATATTCTAATTTTAATCATTTCAATAATCCCCTTAGCCCCTTCTTAAAAAATGGTTTGGGCGGGGGCGCCTTTAGCTCAGTTGGTAAGGCGTCCCCCTCCCGGGCCGGGCCCAGCAGCAGACCCGGGTTTGATTCCAGCCCGCGGTCGTTCTCTGCATGTCACTCCCCTCTCTGCCCCATTTCACCTCTGTCTCTCTGCACTATCAAATAAAGCATAAAAATGCCGAAAAAATATCTTTAACAAAAATAAATAAAAATGGTTTGGTCCACCCGCCCTCGCGTCACTGAAGAATCTGCCAGCTCCTCGCTGCGCTGTCTGTCTGTAGCTGTATCCCATTCCAGAGACCGCATCCTTGGAAGGACGCGATCTCGCGGTCTATGAAGGCCATAGCCTGTGAAGGCCAATTAGAAGGCCGAACGAGCGTTGTTAAACGAGACGGTCTCCGCAGGTCTCCGTTAACGAGCATTTCCGGTTTGCGTAACAAGCCGTTACCTTGCGTGACGACTCGCCACTCCTGTGCTGCCTAGCAACCCTGATTGCTGCCAACGGAGACAGCCTTGTCAACGGAGGAAAAAAGAAAAAGAAGTTGCCTCCCAGACGAAAAGAAAAAAAAGTACAAGAAAAAAAGAAAGGAAGATAAAAGTTAAGAAGATGGAGCAACACGTTGCTGTTTTGTTATTTTATTTTATGCCATCTCTGAAAAAAACGCAATGAATCTTGGGATATGTTGGGCCGCGAAGGATACATCTGATGCAGCCTTCAAAACCGTGAAACGAAGGCTGCATTTCTCGGCCGCATATGAGGAGCCTTGCAAGGAGCCTTGCTAATGGGACAGCCTTTGCGCGCCGCTATGACGCAATCGGTCTTCAAATGCAGCCTTCGTAGGGTGCAACCCCTGGATTGAGATTCAGCAAGAGTGTCTCAGCGCTGGTGCACAAATACACAAGCATGCACCCGCGGTGCATCACTCACGGCGGACAAACGTTTCTTTGAAATACGCTAATAACGTTTGGACCAGAATAGACTGAATAACGCTGGTTGTTACTGCAAGTAAGTAAAATAAAGCATAAGCTATAAAGCCCAACATTGTCCAATGAGTAGGCTTCACCTGTCCACCTGCATTCAACGTGAACAAGGGATATTTTAATCTGTTCTGTCTGTCCAGAGAAGCACAGCACGCTACCTCAGCAGTTAACCAGCTAAACAAATGAAGCTGTCTGTCTTCTAATCGTTCAGTTTAGTTTGCCACGAATCATAAAATAATGCAAAGCCTGCTAATAGCGCTGCTGACTGAGACTAGTGTAGCAGAACCTCCTCCCTATATCAGTGACATACTCTACAGACAGAGAGGAGAGGAGAAATAGGCCTACTGTCACTGAACCATGTTTTTAATTTTTTTGAACTTTCCTCAGTATTCTGATGTCAGAAACAGACTATGATTTAATCTATTTGGACATTATTGAGTTTATTTAGAAACATTTGAAAAAAATGCCCTCAGTTGCCCATGCACTGTGTATATTCTATATATTCCATTTCACCCTCATCTGTGAAAAAAAGATAGCTGGACAACAGAGTTCTTCATGTAAAGTTAAGTGGTTTCTTTAAAGAAAAGAAAATAATATAGAAAGATTACAACTTTGTGGATGTTTATTTGCATAATATTCTATTTTATTAGTATTTTTATGGTAAATCCATGTGTCTTTCTTCAATAGCTTAATTTCATTCATCTGACTCAGTGTCTCCAAATTATTCCAAAAATAAGTAGGCCTAGTACACAGAAAAAAGTTGTTCACACAAAATTCCTCAGATGTTGCCTCTTAATTTTCCTCTCAAAGTGCACCAAATTCATAGCCTGGCATTCCCAGACCTGCCACTAGGCGCTGGCAAATTAAATTTGCTGCGCGTGTTGGTCTGGAGACGCTCCGTTGAAGCTTATCAAGACTACCAGAAATCTGGTATAACGTTTCAATTGGTTCTATCTAATATGGGCGCGCCAGAGCCCTTTATATGGTGCTCTGGGGAGGACGTAACCGGATGACGACAGTGACGTGCATGCGACGTCGAAGCTGTGATAGTAAACATCAAAGATGGCTGCGGATATGTTGTGTGAGTTTGAGACTGCTTTGGCCTCGACCCTTAACGAATTGGAAGACGGGACTCATAGCTTTCACTAGCAAGTAAGTGGAATGTTCTGTTTTGCCGACCGACAACGGCAAACGTTTAATTGAACAGTTTAACAGCTGTTCGCTAAACGAACGGGGCTCACGTCACTTGTGCATCGCTCTGATTGGTTGTAGTGCTATCCAACTGCGTGCAGTGGCATTTGAAATGCACGAGTAGGAGCCGCCCCTAGAGTTGGAAATTACTATTGATCGTCGCCAGACCCTCTATCGTTCAAGATATCAGGGTCAGGATTTCCAGGCTACCAAATTCATGCATTTCACTTTAAAAAGGTAAAAAAAAATCTCCTGGGGGGGCATACCCCCGGATCTCCCTAGGAGGGTCACGATCTCTGCTGGCTACTATTTTTACCCAGCTGCACATTGGAGGAACTAGCGGAAAACACTGCTGCTCCCTTCACCACATGTCTGATACCCCGTTGGAGTGCCCACATAGTGGCTGTTAAAACAGTTGCAAAACACTTACCATCACTCCTAGAATAAGACAACTAATAATACATGATTTACATAATAATACTCTTACTTGTTTAGTCGTTAATTGTAAAAAAAGGAAACAAATTGGGTGTACCAGGCACCGTCAAGAACACTGAAAAAACAAGAAAATCTAAGGTGGCAATGAATGGGGTAGAGGGGCCCACATCGATATTCTTTCAGGGGGCCCAGAATTCCTAGCAACGGCCCTGTTCGGGGCTACGAAGATCAGGGCCCTATATTGGGCCATTAAAAAATACAAATAAAGGGAAAAAATTCCCAAAGCTGACTGGATTTTTTAAACATGTACATTTCTTCTTTCTGCTTTTTGGTCATTCTGTGTCTATAAATTATTCCAGAAAATAGTACTAAATAGCTTACATAGGAAACAGTTGATTAAGCCTTAGTTTTCTTCTCAAAGTGCACCAGATTGATGAATTTTACTGTAACATTTTAAAATTATTCTTCCGGGGGAGCATTCCCCCGGACCCCCCTAGAAGGTCCAGGGTCCACGACACAGTCTCCCAAATTCCTGTGAGAAACACTGTGTGTGTGCATGGTAATTAAGAGTCATTAGACCAGGGGTTGTGTTCATGTATGCATAATGATTTGGTCATTCATCAATAGAAACATTGTGTTGTTATCTGGCTCAGAGAGGGACCAGTCACTCATACGTTTTGGGACAATAGACAAACATAGCTTTTACATGTTTGTATTGTAAGACCGCCTCAGGAGGGCCCATCAGGACTTTCTGTATAAGGGCCCAGAATTTGGTGCAACGCCCCTGGGCGCAGCAAATTTAAATTGGCCAGCGGCAGGTCTGGATTTCCAGGCTACAGTTCCACCATAAATTGATGCAGAAAAGGCAAAGATTGATGGATAAAAATCCACCAGAATGCAGGAAATTAAGTGTTTGACGGTCAGAAAATGTCAGGGGGAGCACCCCCATATCCCCCACCTGTGATTTGTCACCCAAAATGTTGAAATAAAACCAGCCTATGCCCCTGTATGTACGCAGGTTATATAGGGGAGAGAGGGGGGAGTTCAGCCACTTTTTACTCAAAGTGACTTTGAGTAAAAAGTCTCCCAACGTAAATATGTATGTGTATATCAAGGTGTGGTGCATCCCCGGCAACAATAATTTTGGATCTGAAATAAACTGTTTAAAAATAGCTTCCAGAAAAAAAGTTGTCTTGTGGCACAACTTGCCCCCAGTGCGGTGTAATTGTGCCACAAGGTAAGGCAAGGCAAGTTTATTTCTAAAGCACATTTCGGACACAAGGCCATTCAAGGTGCTTTACAGATGCAAAAACAAAATACATCAAGAATAGAGCACACATTAAAAAAAAAAAAAAAAAAACATAAAATAATTAAAATTTGAGAGAATACCATGGGGTAAATTGTGCCATTGATATATATCTCTTAAACTGTAATGCAAGACAAATCCATTAGACAATTACTTATTTAAGGTTTATTTAAAGTAAATAAAATAAACACTTTACAAAGATTGAAGGACAATTTTCTTAAACAAGGCCTAGCAGTTCTAATGGTTTTACCTGCAAAGCTCACAATGACAAAGTCACCATCATCATCTTTCTGGCCATCTGAACTCTTGTCAGTGGTGTCGTTAAGTGGAATGGAGATGTCACTCTCTTCTGAGCTACTGTAGACAATCACTTTCTTTTGATGACCAGCGTATACAGCCATGCCACTGGCACAACTCTCAGAAATTTACTTTGCACTAGTTGCTCCGTTTCTGCCTTTAAATCAAGGCTCAAAACCCATCTGTACACGTTGGCTTTTCCTCCACATTAACTATCTTATGGAAGATTTTATTGGACTTTATTATCTGTGAAAGCAAAACAGTTTTGTAAAGAGCAGAAGACAATTGACAAGTGTGTATCATGATTCATACGTATTTCACTGTCCACAAACCTGTAATTTTTGACTTGCAAATATGTAGAACTGACTCTGAAAATACAAAGTCCTATTTACGCATTTACGGATCCGTTTCTGCTTGTGAAAAAGGGTTTGCATATTTGTGGATTGCCTCCTGTGAGTTTGTGATCCACATTACATTTTTACATAATTTTGTCCAACTTCTACCACCGAGATCTGTAGAACAAGCCTTACAAATGTGAAGTGCAATAATTTGTATGTGTGCAATTGTGTTCTGTAAAGTTATATCCACACAAAGAAAAAGTGAAAACATTGTAATACATAAAATGCTTATTTAATGTAAGTAATCAACTGAAAAATGTTCTTGATATATTTTAGATGAAAATATAATCCCATTACCCTTCAGTGTCTCACTTTTAATTACTGTAGCCCATACTTTTGCTGTAAGAGGGGATAACCACTGAAAAGCTACCATGTAAAAGGTATTTCACATCAATACATATTCTAGGGATGTAGAGGATATAAAAACACAACTATTATTTGAGCACACAGATTGTACTGATATCTGGTCTGACCCATTGACTAAGTGAACACCCAGTAACATACTGCATGTGCCCATTCAAGTGATATCAATCAATCAATCTTTATTTCTGGTTCACAAATAGGTCCATAGAAATGGATAAAAAGAAAAGAAATACATCAAATAAACAAGCAGGCAGGAGTACACTACAAAGCAATGTAACACTGTGAAACAGGCCCAGCAGCAAAAAAGAAATACAAATAAAATTAGCACCTAAAACAAATAAAATTTCACGTATTAACAATGCCATGTCAGAGCAAGTAACTTTTGTTCTACCATATTTTCAAACTAGCAGAACATCTGTCTACTTTAGCATGCAGTAACTAAATGATCTGTTTCCAGTGCTTTGATCATTGTTAGTGTTGTTCTTTAGTCGTTTTCACTTCCACTGTCCCAAGAGCAGCTGAGAATAGCTTGTCAAATTCTGAATTGGATGGGAGATTCCCATGGCTGACTTGAGAGTGGAGGTGATTCAAAGGCAACATCCCATTTCATCCACATGCAAACATGAAACCTACTCTTGCCCGGTCATCATAGGAGTTACAGAGAATGTAGCCATCGTTTATGAAACTGCATGATGACAGTGGGGTTGGATAACTCTAGAAAACTACAACCGAGGAGCAGTAAAACAAAGTTATGAGTTCACAAATACATTCACATGTTTAGTTCTGTAATTTTCCAACTTATATAAAATAGACAAAGTCAAAATGTTCATGGATAACCAATTAATGAGCATTAGGTTAGTGCACTGTCATTAGTCCTTGCTTGTCATTTTTAAAGGTCTTTTTAACAGGGATATGAAAAAGATGACCCTTAACATAGCCAGTGCTTTGCATGTGCTCGAGGGATCTGAGGTTGGTTTGGTCCCGTGACAGTATGAACTGGAGATGGTCCAGGTCCAGAGCTTGATGGTCTGTAGTGCAGCCAGTCCAGAAAACGATTCAGCGGCATTTCCTAAACGGGGAAAGATACATTCTGTTACAATAATGTCCATAACATTATAGGTTACACAACCATGTGGCATATGAGTATGCATGTTTTAATTCAAATCTCATTACAGTACTGGCTCCTGGTATTCTTAGCATTATTGTATGTAAAAGCAGGTCCATCTGAAAGCACCATAACAGTCAGGGGGAGGCTTGTAGTACCTTTCTTTGACAGCTTGTGTTACTTTGCAAACTATGGATAATATAAAAATAAACAAGGCGACGCTAATCATGTTTTTTTTACTATGCTAAATTCTTATAATGGCAATCTCCCCTGAAGTGCATACAAAGTGCATGAAACTCATCTGATCACAATACTTTGGCAATGTTACTGCAATTCTTTAACTACACCAAGCTCACAATACTATCACTGTAACCCTATAACAACAGTTACTAGATACACAGGTGACCAACACACATAAGTAAAAGTTTTTTTTTAGAGCTAACTGCCCCACACATGTATAGCCTGCATTTAAATGACCATCTAATTAATTGGCATATTGTTGTATTACAATTGAAATATTATATGAAAGGGAGAAGCTTTGCCTGTCGCGGGTCGCGGCATGTCTGTGTGCTAAAAATGACGGCGAAAGACTCAAATAATCATGCTTTAGTCACGTGTAACATGTCATCTAGCTCGCTAAATAGCCTAGCAAGAAATGCTGATTACAGCTCGCAGGTGACCAGCGCACAAACTACTGTATGATAGTATAATGGTGGGTCAGCACAACAACATACCTCTCTTATCACCGATACTCAGCTCTGCTAGTCTGCAGCCAGCTGCTTTCCAGCTCATTCACGACGAACTCGAGCCTGATCTTGAGCTGCTGTGGAGACTGAGAGCTTTTTTTTCCTCCTCTGTTCGCGTGACAGGCCTCCAAATGAACCAATGAGGCGGCCGCCCCTAAACAAGCTCCTTTGATTGGTCAAGGGGGCCATGTGGTTCGCCCATAAATAGTATATAAAGGCTGTGCCGGGAGTTTGCCGCCATCTGCTGGTGGACCTTTCTAACTGCACCTAAAGTTACAGAATTCAAAATACAGATCTCATTTTACAGACCTCATTTTGCAGATCTCTGCGGCACGAATGGGACAATATTCCGTAAGCACATAGGAAGCGATCCACAAATATGCAGAGCCAGTTTCACGTGTAGAATGGTTGCGTAAATGCGTAAATAGGAGTTGACATGTCTTTTTTTGTGATGAAACTATTTGCATTAAACATTTTTAAAAAAATAATGCAAAATTAAATACACATTTTCAGCCTAAATTCTACATATTTTCAAATCACTTTTTCTTTGTGTGGATATAACTTTACAGAACACAATTACACACATACAAATTATTGCACTTCACATTTGTAAGGCTTGTTCTACAGATCTCGGTGGTAGAAGTTGGACAAAATTATGTAAAAATGTAATGTGGCTCACAAACTCACAGGAGGCAATCCACAAATATGCAAACCCTTTTTCACAAGCAGAAACGGATCCGTAAATGCGTAAATATGACTTTGTATTTTCAGAGTCAGTTCTACATATTTGCAAGTCAAAAATTACAGGTTTGTGGACAGTGAAATACGTATGAATCATGACACACACTTGTCAATTGTCTTCTGCTCTTTTACAAAACTGTTTTGCTTTCACAGATAATAAAGTCCAATAAAATCTTCCATACTATCTTACCTCTACACTACTATCTTTGTTCATATGTGGATGTATGGGCTTTATGTCTTTTATTTTGGTTATTGTTATTTTACCTTCATTGTTTACCTACTGAATGCACTATGTTCAGCACTTTGGACAGTGCAAACTGTCATAAATGTGCTTTTATAAATACATTTTACTTACTTACTTATAACTCACTTAGGCCCTTTGGCACAAATCACCCCAACCCCAGAAATTTGGATAATAAGCATGATGCAGCAGTTTAGGGCTGACATTGTGCTAACTGTATAGACTCAAAGTGTAGCACTACTATCTTGTGTGTATGTGAATGAGTGTTTTTTTTGTGTGTGTGGGTTTTCAAGTTTTTCTCTTTTTTGTCTTGATTCATACTTCTTCCTCAAAGTGGTGCCAAACTTGCCTAACAGTGTCAGGTTGAAAGTGGGAATGACTGACCATAGAATTCCACAGAAGTGGTGATGTAACAACCAGGTCTCTGTATAAAGGCAGCAGACTCTGGGTAGGAACATCAGAACTCAGCACACCAGTTGACTTCACCTTCCTTCCTGCCTGTCTGTCTGTCTGCCTACCTGTCTGTCATTCACTGTCAGCTTCAGCACACGTAAGTATTTCAGAATTATTTTATTATCATTAATTCACATTTATCTCTGGAGTATATATTCTTCTATTCCAGATCTTAATCCATTACATTTTTTGATCAGTGTTTCCCCTACCATTATACAGGCCTGGCGGCCCCGCCATGTTGTAAGCTGTACGCTTATTTTTTTAGGTGGTAGCACTGGTGCTAGCAAGCAAAAAAATTCAGTAGCACAAAATTAAATTTGGTAGCACACAAAGTATGATCGAAAACTTGCATAACCTTAACCCTTGCATTTCACTGTAATTACCTTTTAGCCTGTCATCTTGGTCTCCTTTGAGATTCTCAATTCATATTATATCCTAGTGTGTGCAGTAATAATTGTAGAAGAATGAATAGGGGTGCACTGATTGCAATTTAGACAAAATAATCTAACCTGCCTGCCAATTGCAATTTTTTGCTGATTAGGGGGCCAAGCCCGAGAAGGGCAAGGGACCGCGGAATGCAGAGCATCGCGGTTCCATGACAATGCGGGGCATGGAACCCTATTGATTTAGTAGGAATTATTATGCTTATTATTTGGCCCAAACCATAAAGTGTGTGGACATGCCACTTGTCGGGCTTATCCAGGTCCGTGCCGCGTACGCAGACACAAAAATTCAGACATGCCAACCACTAGGTGGCGCTACAACAAAGAAAAACGCGTTTGGGGCTATAACTTCCACACCGACAGTCCGACAGTCAGAAACTTCATATCCACAGATGCCCACAAGTCAGCTGCATCTTTTGAGATAGGCCACGCCCATTTGCGTATAGATAGATTTTTTGCTACATCGCAAAAACTGTGTCAGTCACCAAAACACACTCCTCCTAGAGTTTTTATCCGATTCGGACGAAACCAAAAGCATTATGCTGTACCGACTCCCACGAGCAAAAGTTATCAAAAGAATTTTTCTACGACCATCGGAAGACCAAACGGTAGCGCTTTAAATATTTGTTGATTAGCTACGTTTTACGTAGAAATTCATAAATCCAAAATCATAAGTCGGATCAAGTCCAAATTTTAAACATATGTTGGGGCTACCCTTAATTGCGTTCAATAAAACATTTGGAGAATTTCGCCATAAGGGGGCGCCATAAACGAGGAAATTGTATATCTCCTAATTGGCCAAAGGAATTTTCTTAAAAGTCACGGGAAACCATCAAGGGGCATACCCGAGTCTATATAAAAAATATGGCCAAGAAATAGTAATGTTTAAGGGACTTTTTAATAAAATTAGATTTTTTTTGTCCGTCAAAGAAAAAAGGCGGGAATGTTAGCATGTCCATTGACATTACATTGTGCAATTAGCTCCGGCGGCCATTTTGTCAATCGCAAAAAAAAAATAATAATTCCATCAAAGAAAAAAGGCGGGATGCTAATCTCAGCTAGCATGTCCATTGACATTACATTGTGCAATTAGCTCCGGCAGCCATTTTAATCTGCTTTTGCTCATAACTCGCCAACCAAACATCGCACATTGAAAAACTTGACATGCACTTGTTCTGTGAATTGAGCTGCATCGTTCTACCGTGGCACTTTCGCAAAATTCATCCATAAACAGCGATACCTATACAACTCCCACACCGAACATCCCACGGTCAAAAACTTTACATCCACAGGTTCCGTGGAGTGAGCGGCCGGCGCGGCGGTTGACGACGAGTTGCGTCGGAGGCTTGACCCCCGGTCAAAACTGCTTGCAGTTCTAGTTCAGAATTATTTTTCCCCATAAAAATATAAAAATAATATCTATAGCTATATATATGTTTTGTATATACATATAATTATTATATTAATAATAATAATAAACATTTTTAGAAAATGTCCTTCTGTTAATTAAAACCAAACTTTAAAGCATTAAACATAGCCTATTAAATAAATAAGTAGGCCTATACATATTGGTACAATTTAGGATAAATTAAATAGGTTGTTGTGAATGTGTTGGAAGTTGTTCTTCAGTGGCTTATTTCAAACTTTGTTTTTAGACTACTGTTGACTGCTCTCTGCAGCTGAATGAGTTGCCTGTCTAGCTAGCGCACTGCAGGGCTGTGAAGCGCTAACTTCCTGTCCTTACCGGCTTCAAAATAAAAGTCAACTCACGTTTGGCTAGTAACAGGCTTTTAACGTGAAGGCACACAGGAAATGTTCTGTTTGCACACGCGCTAATTTAACTGCGGTAATCTCCTTCCGGTTATTACCGTTGGTGAAGTTTTTATACGGTAGAATCGCTGCACGAGCACAGATCCCGAGGACACATATCTTTCACCAGCCAAAGCGAAGGGTGGACTCAATAACTTACTTGCCTAAGACTACATTTACCCCCATTTGGAGTGTTAATGTAGAGCCCTCTAAGCAGTGTTGTGCATCTCTCCTCTGTGTTTCAAAGACAGCCTCTCCTCATTATCAACTAGCACTAGTGCGAATGGACTTTCGTTCATCATCGCACGTGATCAATTTCAGTAGCAAATGCAATCAAAACTGTCGCACTGTACAGCCCTGATATTAGGTCTTAGTGTTTATTGTATTTTATTTTCATATCCATGTGTTTTTCTTCAATAGTTTATATGGCTTGTGTCTCCAAATTATTCCAGAAATTGTTTTAGGCAGGGCATATATGACAGCTGTTTACAGAGCAAAAAAAATTTAATCAGATTTAGCTTCTCAAAGCGCACCAGATTGATGCATTTAAGTTTAAAATGGTAAAGGTTTTCTTCTGCAGGGGCATGCCCCAAGACCCCACTAGAAGGTCCATTCTCCCCCAGCAGTCTCAAAAAATCCTGAGGGAAACACAAAATGTACAAACGTACCGTATGTGAAGGCATAACCCTATGCCCTAATTTGTAGCGGCTGTCAAAAGAGGCTCATCCATAATACGGTTAGTTTTGGTCAATTTCTACTAGAAATTTGGTACGCACGCAGCGCGCATACTCTTTATCAGCTTTTAACACCGGGCCTAAAAAAAATTCTAGGGGAAACACTGTTGATGTTGTTGAAAAGATAGAAATAAGATAGGCTGTGTCTTGCCTTGAAAGTCATGCATCTTCCTTTGTTTATCTTGTTTTCTAAAGCTCTTCTTTGTTGTTCACAGTTGTCCACAATGGCCGCCTACATCATCGACCTTGCTGTGTCCACTGATGCAGCTGATGAGCAGGATCTCAAAGAGAAGGGTTTTAAGAAAATCAATGTTGATCTGAACAAGGGAATCAAAGGAGATCCAATCTTTCTCTGGTACAAGAAAGGAAGCCTCCCGGCCATCACTAGGGTTCAACTCACATACCTGGATGACATGGCCGTAGGCCTGACCGAAGCAGGCTACACCAGGATTGATAAAGATCTGAATGCTGGAGCAGGCGGCGATTCCATCTACCTGTGGTACTTCAAAGGGTCCTCAAAGTACGATATTCCCATAGTGGACATCACCTTCTCAACCAATGCAGATGATGACGCCCGGATTTTTGCTGACGGCCGGGAGGAGCTGGCCTGTGATCTGAACCCCAACGATCCAGGATCTCCCCCAATCCACATGTTGGTGAAGAGGCAGCAGCAGACCTACGTCTGTGACGTCACCGCCACCATTTCCTTTGGTTTAGACAAAACCAACTTCAAGGAAGGTTACATCCGTCTGGATGAAGATACCAACAGGGGAGCAGGAGGAAAGGATGTCTTCCTCTGGTACCGTCAGACCGCCGACCCAGAAAAAGCGCTCACTGACCTGAAAGTCTCCATCACTGACAGCCAGTGTGAACAATATGAGAAGCAGAAGTACACACCTGTGAGTGTGAACCTCAACGAGGGCACAGGATCACCCAACGCAGTGAATCTGTGGTACAGGAAACAGGATGGAGGCAATCCCATCAAGGGCATCATGCTGCTTCTCCAAAAAGATGCTGTTCCAGCTTATAAAAAGGCTGGTGTCACCGTGATTGAAATAAATCTCAACGCAGGCATAAAGGGCCACCTTGAGTACATCTGTGTTAATAAGTAAAGGTTAAGAATCCATCACCCTAGTTAGTTTCACCTGGTGAAGTCTCCTAATATAATACGAGGTCGTCTGTGATCTCAGCCCCAGGTGATACTCAGACTGTGCAAACAGTTCTAATGATGTGAAATCATTTTGGTGATGGTTTATTGAACCTCTTTTCTCTTTTTCTTCGACATAAAAAGCAATTACATTTCTTTCTTTACAGTTATATTATTATCATTATATAATATTACCGGCCATTCCAGAATGTATCAATGCTGTTTGGGTTCAATAAATTGTCAAATTAAAATCAAACCAAAGTCGTATTAATAATAAGATGTTAACAGCTATTTAAAAATTGGAGCTCTGTTTCTTATTCTGCTACTTCCTGCTTTTCAATGAATCAATAAAGACAAATTTGATTGAGAAATGTCTTCGCTTCATACTTTATATTATAGAAACTGAGTGTTTTCATGTGTGTTAATGTGTAAATGCTAAACATAAGCATGAGTCAATCTTCTGCATTAAGAGAGTAATAAATGTAAGCTGAGTATGAAGGCTTGGACAAACTTGAAAAGGTCTCATTAGTATGAAATGAGTTGAATACACACAATGTAGGCTATGAAATATGTGCAATATTTAGAAGTTTGAATAGTTTCTTGCTGAAGAATTATATATAAGTTGAAAGACGTGAAGAAATAAAGTCAGAAAGAGTCTAAGTGTCAAGTCAAGTCTTAAAGGTTCAGTCAGTGATTTGGTTCTTTTAGCTTCCTGTCAGTGACTAGCAGTTAGCCAACACACACACACACACACACACACACACACACACACACACACACACACACACACACACACACACACACACACACACACACACACACACACACACACACACACACACACACACACACACACACACACACACACACACACACACACACACACACACACACACACACACACACACACACACACACACTTCGGTTAGCAGTCCCCTCCCTCGTCCCTACGTCACCACCACATGAACACACAGCCGTCTTCATCAGATAGTGCCGCGATGGAGAGCAGCGAGTCATCGTTCACGGGCACAGAGACCCGCCTCTTTATAGCGCTCTGTCTCCTGATTGGATAAAAATGACTGGGAGACCTGTGTTATGAACTGTGCATTCTGTTTAAGATAGATGGATAGATGGATAGATAGATAGATAGATAGATAGATAGATGGATAGATAGATAGATAGATAGATAGAGACCTGTGTTATGAACTGTGCATACTGTTAAAGTGATTGCTGTATGAATATAGAGATATTTAACACGTATATTAACAAGAAAATATCACTTACTTCTCAAATGTATTTTTGTTTTGCTGGATATACACAAGTTAATTTGTGTTTAAAGAAACCTCTTTAACCTTATTATTAAAACAACATGTTCCATCTATAGCCACATGCTCTGCCTCTTCATTTCTCCACAGAGTGAAGCCCAACAGACCTTTTCTCCTGGGGGCAAGAATACATCTCATATGTGATTCCCTCATGTATTTAATCAAGCTTTTATTTGTGGTGACAGATTAGGCCACCACTATTAACCCACCATGAAGCCATGATTACTGAACCTCTAACACACACACACACACACACACACACACACACACACACACACACACACACACACACACACACACACACACACACACACACACACACACACACACACACACACACACACACACACACACACACACACACACACACACACACACACACCCTCTGATAAATTGCAGCATACCACTGGTCAAAGCATCAGAAACCATATTCCTCATGTGTAACTGGTAACAGTAAGAGAGGGTTCATGTTGCTCCACATGTGACCGGAGGATTGTGACAGTAAACTGCAGCATCACCTCAACATGTGTTAAAGCATAGCGCCCTCTTCTGGTCTTTATTTGCCATTACAACTGCTGGTGGATTTTTTCCAATTTTATTTTAAAGGTGCAGTTTCAGGGGAGGGGGATTGTTTACATTTACAGAGCCTGAAGTTAGTATACTTTATATTATAGAAACTTTGAGTGTTTTCACGTGTGTTCATAATGTGTAAATGCTAAACATAAGCATCAGTCAATCTTCTGCATTAAGAGTGTAATAAATGTATGCTTGTTGGTTAGGAGTTTGTAACCACTGTGGTGCATCGGTAAGAATGCAAGGGAACGAGGATTATCTCTTCACAGATTTATTGAACAGTTTGCAAGCAGGTGTGTAGTGTGTGTGTCTGTGGTTCTGTTCTGGGGTGGTAGGATGGCCTAGAGCACATGTGTCAAACTCAAGGCCCGCGGGCCACATACGTTTTAATGTGGCCCGCGAATCAATTCGGCCGATTTGAATCAATTCTGAAAAAAAAAAAAAAAAGAAAACTTTTTTTTTTTTTTTCCTTCATGGAGCCTGTGCCATATCCGCACGTTGCATACGCTCCCAACTGTTAGGAAACTTACGTGGCTTACAGCTAGGAATGTCTGCTGAAAGTTCTACAGCTCAGGATTTTAAGCCATGAATTGATGAACTTGCATCTAAGAAGAGCTGTCAGTTTTCTGAGGGCTGTAAATAGGCCAATATATGTGGCCAAATAGCATGCTAATATTGATGATTGATTGTGTCAAGTGTCTAAGGCAGTGGTGTCAAACATCCGGCCCGCGACTTGTAGAGCACACATTTTTGAGCATTTAAAAAAAAAGTAAGTTAAATTAAATTTAAATTAAATTGGGAAAAACATATTCCAAAACAACAAATAACCTCTGTATTTAAAAATAAATCAAAACAGTAGAAGTTGCACTTTTATTTAATTGTATTTTGTACTGTCTGCATGTTTGCACAAAATGTGTCCCTGTACATGTAGTAAACAAAATTGGACAACTGTAAGGTCAGTGCCTGTTGTATTTGTGTATTCAAATAAACAGTTGTTTATTTCATTAGTGCGTATTGGCATCTTTGAGCAAAATACCCCCAAAATTTACATATGTTACATATGTAGGCTGAGTTATAAAGCATATAACTGAAAAACAAAGCTAAAGATTTGGATTTGACATATGTACGTTATTTTGCCATTATTTTACTGGTCCGGCCCACTTGAGATCAGAGTATGTGGCCCTCGAACCAAAATGAGTTTGACACCCCTGGCCTAGAGGTAAGGAGGCCGATCAGTAACCATGAGGTCGCTGGTTCGATCCCCGGCACCTAGCAGAGGCTGGTATTGCATCTACCACCATCTCTACCATTGTGTCCTTGAGCAAGACACTTAACCCCAAACTGCTCCAGGGGCGCTGTACTATGGCTGACCCTGCTCCGAAGTGTGGTTACTTGAGAGGGGATATGCGAAAAGATGAATTTCAATGTGCCTTGTGTACAATTGACAAATAAAGAAAACTTAAACAGAAACATAAAATAATATAATCAGTCTAAAATAATATACATTATTATCATGAACAGAAGTTAAATGCTCTGCCATACATTATGTACAGATTAACCAATATGCACTAATTCCTATGTTAACCAGATGTGAACACAATTACAGAAAATCCAAAATATTAAATAAGGTGGCTCCAATAAGTTCTATAAAACTTAACAGTAAACATGTGCATCAACATTAACACATATAACATACTGGCCATAACACACGGTTAACTCAAATAACTGATCTCATTATACAAGACTCCAGAGCGGGCAGATAAATTACAACAATCTTACAACCATGAAAATAATACTCACGGTTCTATGGACGCACACATAACCATTGATGCCGAAAATACTGTCAGCAAACACACCCAAACTGTATTAATAAACTGACAAACAGTAGGCCTACTCTTCAACAGCCCCTCTCTCTGTCTCCTATGAGAAGATATGTCCATTTGAAAGATCACTCAGACAAAAATCTAGTAGTATAGAATGTGATGCAGATCGAAATACAATAAAAAACCCAACATGTTGTTCACGTCGAACACAGTTTATACCGAATAATATATGATATTAATAATAATAATGATTTAGCAAGATAGTACATTTTACTTTCTGTCCCTTCATAATAACATCTTAACGGTATATCTAGGCCTAAATGAAAATAAACTTACCTTTTTAAGCTGCCATTCTGGTAACTCTGTCACAGAACTGTCCATCTGTATCAGTCCCAAACTCAGTCAAAAACCTAGAACGAAATTTCACATTAAGTAAATTAGAAATTCACAAAAATTGCATTCATCTTAATTCAGCAACATTGATGTTTTCCACTATTCACAGTTCACATTCACATGATATTTACTTGTTCAAACCTAGGTTTACCTGCTGCTGTTTTTAGCTCCACTAAAATATGTTTCTCATAATTCCCACCTGAATACCTCTCCTTGGATTTATATAGAAAATTAGTCTTACATGAACAATGCCTGATTCAGTTCAATAAATCCCTTTAGTTTGTTTGTTTGTTTGGTTGCTCTCCGTTTAGCAGTCAGGATCAGCTGTCATACTCGCTCTTTATGACAGAGGAGTCAAAGGTTAACCCCCGCGCTGCTTTCAAAACAAACCGGCGATGCTCACGGCAGCTCATGAACCTATTACAGCACTGCAATTGTTCAAACCACACTGTACTGTACTGCCCGGTACTGCCCCCTTTATAATAGGTCCATGGTTTACTGAAGCTAATGGTTAGCTAGTGTGCTGAACATCAGAGTAAAGTAAAGCTGGTGTTAGCGGTTAGCGCTACCAATGGCTAGTAGAGGTTAGCCGTTAGCTAGCGGATAGCTCGCGAGCTAACGGTTAATGTAGGTCACTTAGCTAGCCAATACACTATTTGTGCAGAAGGACAAGAGGCCGCCACAAATTAAATTGTAAAATTAAAAATAGCTTGTGATGTATTCGGCAGAGCCCTGAAAGTAGCTCTGGTAGTAGCTAATGAGCTAAAGTTAAATGTGTAGTTAGCCTACATTCTCACAGACTAAACCACTGATTTCAGTTTCTATCTTTGCTTGTTTTTATTACTTACAATAAACTGGTCTCAAGATCATGCGGTTAACATAACGTTACAAATATATATATGAAGGTAATTAACACAAATATAGGTATAAATATTCACAGTAACCTACCATAAAATCCTGTCGTGTCCGACCAAAAGATCCAGAAAGTTCTGTTCGACGATGAGATGGAGGAGCGGGAAAATTAATGAACCAACAGCTGGGTCAAAATAACCCAACCAGATGTTCAACTGCGATTTAACCCCTCACTGCCCCATTTACCCAGCAGAATAACCCAGCAGTGTGTTTACAGTGCCCCAAACAACCCAGCATTTTGACCCAACATAAATAACCCAGCAGTGTGTTTAAAGTGCCCCAAACAACCCAGCACTTTGACCCAACATCAATAACCCAGCAATGTGTTTACAAAAACAACCCAACCCAAAACAGCACTTTTTAGTGTAGCGCCACTGTGTGTTGGTGTATCACATACAATCCTAATAAAATAAATATACGTATGTGGTTGTAACGTGACAAAATGTGGAAAATGTCAAGGGGTATGAATACTTTTGCAAGCCACTGTATTTGATTCAAAGTCAATTGATTCTGTATAGTGCCATTATTAGTGTTGATGGATGATGAACCAACATCTCCGTCCTAAGAACACATGAAACAGCAAATTGTGTTGCAATAAGAATATAATTCAAATATCAGCAATAATATATTTTCCCTAAACATGTTGTTAATTTACATACCTTCAGATGCAGGGACCAATTCAGCCAGGGTCCATTCTCTGAATGTCTCCTCCACAAACGCATCCATCTTTAAGAAATTAACAGAAATACAGTATTAGTTCATTATTGTGCACATATGGATTGTTGCAATATCCCTCTAGTAGGGTTGTAATGGGCGTTAAGGTTCAGTACATTTTCTGTAGAGTAGGGAAAACAAAACTAAAATAGCTAAATAACTTTCGTCATGCTTTAAAAAAATAAAAGATTCAGCAGAGGTCCACCTTAATTATTATTCTAACAGACAGTGCGCTCAAATACTGGCATGCTCTCAATGCTAGAAAATAAATAGTACTAATATGTGGAATATATGGTCTGAGCCACTGTAGTGTATGCTTGTTTTCAGAGCATAACAAAAACTGACAAATGCACAAAGCAGATCTTATCGCTCTGGCCAAATAATTAAATTAAATCATGTATTCTTGTAACAGAGTACGGTGGCATTGTTTACTTTACAGTAGTGAAAGTGCAGATAATCCTCCGGTAGAGAGAGAGACATGAAAACACTCTCTGTAGCTGTGTGAAGGTACTGCTAATCATAGCTGCTAATGCAAACGGAGCATTTCCTAGTTTCACAATAAAAGCATTTACACTGGTCAAAAGTCAGATCACGGTACACCAACTGACTCTTATTTTGAAGTACGTTAGTGACAGAAAACCGTTGAGGCAACGTTACAATAGCTAGCTTGCTAGCGATCGCAGTATTTTCAGCTTTTGTTGACGTGAATCAACTTTAAATATGTCTGAGAGTAGTTTTATACCGTCTATGAACGTAATGGAACAAGAAGGAGCTGTTGGCCGTCACTTTGCCGTCGGAAGAACTGACAGTTAAGATCCGACTAGAGCAGCCGTTAGCCGCTAACCGTTACCTCAACTGTCAGTCCTTCCGACGGCAAAATGAAGGGGGTCCCAGTGGGTGAAATAAATAATATAATGTTACGCAAACACAGGGAAAACCGACTACCGTAGCGAGCCTACCTCTTAATGGCCCTTTCCTCCCGTGAAATAATCACAATACTAAGTTACAAAAACACAAAGAGTCGATAAACAGCTAGCAAAACATTAGCCAGAGACTTAACAGGGCAGTTGGCAGCCAGCTTAAAGGCTAGAGAGCTACATATAATGTTAGCTTTATCAGTTATACACAATGTCAATATCTAGGTTCAGTTTTGTGAATTTACCGTTTTTAATTTAATTTAGTCCAAGTCAAGGGGAGCTGAGTTGGAGGTCCATTCAGGTCCATTCAGGTCCAGAATGTTCAACCTTTATTTTCGCGGTCACATCAGTACTTCATACGAGCATTTCCGGTTTGCGTAACAAGCCGTTACCTTGCGTGAGGACTCGCCGCTCTTGTGCTGCCTAGCAACCCTGATAGCTGCCAACGGAGACAGCCTTGTCAACGGAGGAAAAAAGAAAAAGACGTTGCCTACCAGACGAGAAGAAAAAAAAGTACAAGAAAAAAAGAAAGGAAGATAAAAGATGGAGCAACACGTTGCCGTTTTGTTATTTTTTATTTTATTGTATGCCATCTCTGAAAAAAACGCAATGAATCTTGGGATATGTTGGGCTGCGAAGGATACATCTGATGCAGCCTTCAAAACCGTGAAACGAACGGTGAATCTCAATACAGGGGTTGCGGTCTACGAAGGCTGCATTTGAAGACCGATTGCGTCATAGCGGCGCGCAAAGGTTGTTCCATTTGCAAGGCTCCTTGCAAGGCTCCTCATATGCGGCCGAGAAATGCAGCCTTCGTTTCACGGTTTTGAAGGCTGCATCAGATGTATCCTTCGCAGCCCAACATATCCCAAGATTCATTGCGTTTTTTTCAGAGATGGCAGAAAATAAAATAAAAAATAACAAAACAGCAACGTGTTGCTCCATCTTCTTAACTTTTATCTTCCTTTCTTTTTTACTTGTACTTTTTTTTCTTTTCGTCTGGTAGGCAACTTATTTTTCTTTTTTCCTCTGCTGACAAGGCTGTCTCCGTTGGCAGCAATCAGGGTTGCTAGGCAGCACAGGAGCGGCGAGTCGTCACGCAAGGTAACGGCTTGTTACGCAAACCGGAAATGCTCGTAAACGGAGACCTGCGGAGAACGTCTCGTTTAACAACGCTCGTTCGGCCCTGGTTCGGCCTTCGAATCGGCCTTCATAGGCTATAGCCTTCATAGACCGCGAGACCGCGTCCTACCAAGGAGGCGGTCTCTGTAACGGGATACAGCTAAAGGCTGCATTTCTCGGCCGCATATGAGGAGCCTTGCAAATCGTTGCAAATGGGACAGCCTTTGCGCGCCGCTATGACGCAATCGGTCTTCAAATGCAGCCTACGTAGGCCGTAACCCCTGAATTGAGACGCAGCCTACGTTCACGGGCACAGAGACCCGCCTCTTTATAGCGCTCTGTCTCCTGATTGGATAAAAACGACTGGGAGACCTGTGTTGTGAACTGTGCATACTGTTTAAGATAGATAGATAGATAGATAGATAGATAGATAGATAGATAGATAGATAGATAGATAGATAGATAGATAGATAGATAGATAGATAGATAGATAGATAGATAGATAGATAGATAGATATAGACCTGTGTTATGAACTGTTTAAGTGATTGCTGTATGAATATAGAGAGATTTAACACGTATATTAACAAGAAAATATCACTTCCTTCTCCTTTAAGTGTGTAATAAATCTAACCCTGCGTTCCGAATCTCCTCCTCTTTCTTTTTTCTATTCTACATACTACATCTGATCATAAAAAGAATCTAGTTAGGATGCAGTATGCTACACTTGGGACATACTTTAACTCATTTATTTCATCCTAACATGGCTCCTTGATTTTGCCTCTTGCTTTTATATCCGTCTCATCCCTGTTTGTTTTCATACGGAGGCTTCGTCGATGTGACGTCACTTCAGGTGCGCACTGGATTGTGAGTCAGAATCGCCCAAATAGGATGCTGATTTCAACACTAAAAATCTCGGCCGGATGTAGTAGACATCCGGGTCTTTCTAACCATACTACATCTGGCCACAAGAATCGGGACATCCTAAATCTTTTTTCTACCAAACTAAATAGTAGAAAGTATGCGATTCAGAACGCAGGGAGGGTTTAGGTCTGGAGACATGCTTGGCCACTCGTCTTGGAGGTGTGTTTTGGGTTGCTATCATGTTGGAATACACACACACACACACACACACACACACAGTATCATGCCCATATAGATTTTTTTTAATTGGTTTGAGAAAATATGTTTAGTAAACTAACTGCAGGCTCTGTGAATGTAAATAAATCCCCCTTCTCTGAAACTGCATTGTGCAACTTTAACATACACACACACACACACTCACACACAAACACACACTCACACACACACACACACACACACACACACACACACACACATAAACAAACACACACGCACAGTATCATGCATTATTTGACTCAATAACATTTCTAAACACCATGAAAAACACACAGACAGAGACGTATGAATTTACTGTCAAATGTTTATTCCGTTCAGTACAGGGAGTTTGTCTCAGTGCAAAACAACAATATAACTGGAGTCGTGTTTTAAATTTGGCTTTTAATATATTTACAAATATGAACTTTGCACTTTGAGAAGCAGAAAGGGCAAAAACACTAACCCTGCGTTCCAAATCACATTCTCTTCCTTTTTACTACACTACATACTAAAGTACAGAACTGTGTGTGTGTGTGTGTGTGTGTGTGTGTGTCTTTTTACTACACTACATACTAAAGTACAGAACTGTGTGTGTGTGTGTGTCTTTTTACTACACTACATACTAAAGTACAGAAGAGTTTTAGGGCCACAGACAGGAGAGAAAAAAAAAATCAGATAAGGAAGATTTTTTTTAAAATTTTGTTGAGAAATGTCAAGAATAAAGACGAATACTCCAAAATGCTATTGTAGTTAGTGGGGCATTTATGCATTTTTTTTTTAGCATACTACAATTGATGTGCATAGTATTGGGACATCCTAAATCTTTTTCTGGCATACTAATACTAAATAGTAGGGAAGTATGGGGATTGGAACGCAGGGTAACAGACACTGCAGAACTAGGTTGAAAACACTAACACAGATGAGATGACAAAAACAACAGCTTCGATTTGAGCCGCAAAATATTTAGAAAAACGTAAGAATACAGCAGCTGGTAAATACAAAGAACTGGACATCTGAACAGAGTGAAATACAGAAGAGATTTAGGGCCCAAAAATTAGTTGAGGAAGCTTTTTTTTTCATGATGTACTTGAAGAATGTTCCTCTAAATTTTACCCTAATCCTCTTCCGTACAGAAAACTTTTTTAAACTGTCCCTGCGTTCCGAATCGCATACTCTTTCTTTTCTCTATTCTACATACTACATCCGACGATAAAAATAATCTAGTTAGGATGCAGTAGGCATACTATTGGGACATACTTTTACTCTCTTATTTCATCATAACATTGCGCCTTGATCTTGCCTCTTGCTTTTTATATCCGTCGCATCCCCGTTTGTTTTCATATGGAGGCTTCGTCGATGTGACGTCACTTCACGTGCGCACTGGATTGTGGGTCAGAATCGTCCCAAATAGCATGCTGTTTTCAACACTAACAATCTTGGCCGGACCTAGTAGGACATCCAGGTATTTTCTAACCATACTAAATCTGGCCACAAGAATGGGGACATACTAAATCTTTTTTCTACCATACTCAATACTAAATAGTAGAAAGTATGCGATTCAGAACGCAGGGTGAAAATTGAACACAGAGTTACGACCGTCGTTTTTTTTTTCTTCTTCATTTGAAATCAACAAAATCAAGTCAACGAACAAAACAAAACAAAACAGAACAAAATGAAAATGAAATTAATGGTTTATATACTTTTATATTTATATGTCTAAAGTGCAATATGGTACAAAAATATATATAAGGTCAGCAGCCCCTCCGTACATTTACAAAATAAATACAAAACCGAATAAATTACCGCAAAAAAAACAAGAAAATATCTTACGACATAATTATATAAATGGGAAAGAAAATAAAAAATAAAAAATTATATATAAAAAAAAAATAAGTTTTAAGCAAAAGGATTCACAAAGAGCCTCACAGAGCATCAAATTACTTTTTTGTTTTTTTTTAACATATTCTGACATTTTTTTTTTAGATATATTTAGAATATTTACAGTCAATAAATATTTTCCAATTGTCTTTCCAAACGATCGCCGATAAAACGAGCGTTTAGGAGTCGGATTGTCCTTCGCTTTCTGGAAGAGAGAGAGAGAGAGAGAGAGAGAGAGAGAGAGAGAGAGAGAGAGAGAGAGAGAGAGAGAGAGAGAGAGAGAGAGAGAGAGAGGGAGAGAGAGAGAGGGAGAGAGAGAGAGAGAGAGAGAGAGAGAGAGAGAGAGAGAGAGAAAAAATGGTTAGTTCATTGTTTAAATTTCTAGTTTCAGCAACATTTCATACATAAATAAAGTCAAAATATATACACTGGAAAATGAGCGAAAGTTATTAAGGAGTATTAAAGGTGTATCCGCTATTCTGGAGAACGCTTGTTGTCAAAATCACTTTTTTGTCAAAATCAGTGAATATCTCACACACACGCACGCACGCACGCACGCACGCACACACACGCACGCACACACACACACACGCGCACACACACACACACACACACACACACACACACACACACACAGTACATACAATAAATTCAATCAAATAATTCACAAATAAACTCACCTTTGTCATGTGTGTGACAGTGTCTTTAGAGCAGGGCCCTTTGTAAGCCCAGCAGAGCCTTCCACCGCAGACCGATCCCTCTGATCCCATTGGCCGGATTCAGCCCGTTAATGGCCATGGACCTATCAGAGAGCAGCGCGCCACCGAATCCACTTCCTGGTTCGGCCTCGGGAGAACGCGCTCTCCTCCTTCTCTTCTCTCCATCCCTTCTCTTGCCCGATCTTCCCTTCTTCTTCTTCTTGCCCTCTTTTCCCTGCGCTTTCGAGACGCCGCCATTTTCTTTGTTGTTGTAGTTTTGCTGAGACTTGTTGGTTTCCTGGGGGAGGTTGGTTCCCTCTTCTTCGTCTAATCTGAAGTTAATCGGTAGATTTTTGGTCCCGCCCGGAGGTTTGGAATGCATGGTGCTACCTAAGAATAGATAGATAGATAGATAGATAGATAGATAGATAGATAGATAGATAGATAGATAGATAGATAGATAGATAGATAGATAGATAGATAGATAGATAGATAGATAGATAGATAGATAGATAGATAGATAGAAAGATGGATAAATTGAGAGAGAGAGAGAGAGAGAGAGTTCAAATCTTTATTTCATTTGAACATATTTATTTATTTTATTATTATTATTATTATTATTATTATTATTATTATTATTATTATTAATTATTATTATAATAATAATAATAATAATAATAATAATAACAATAATAATAATAATAATAATAATAAAAAACTGTAAAACATTATATTAACCCCTTTCATACCTGTCGTGCTCAGGTGTATCCCAGGTATCGCCACGACGACGCCCGCCCCGCTGCTGGCCCCTCCCCCTGTCGCGCTATTGGCCGATCGGGACGGCAGCTCTCTGATCTCCGCCGTGTGCACTTCATCCAGCAGCTCCTGCAGCCACATGCGCCGCTTAAAGTCCTGCAGCACGCGACCCTTATCATGCATCAGCTGGGCATGGGTCACTGAGCGCTTCCTGAGAATGACAAGGAAAGGATAAGGTTTATTAAGACTTTTTTAGGTCGTTTCTGTGTTTTTTATATATTTATTTATCTGTCTGTCTGTCTGTCTGTCTGTCTGTCTGTCTGTCTGTCCGTCCATCCATTTCTCTCTCTCTCTCCCTCCCTCTATCTATCTATCTATCTATCTATCTATCTATCTATCTATCTATCTATCTATCTATCTATCTATCTATCTATCTATCTATCTATCTATCTATCTATCTATCTATCTATCTATCTATCTATCTATCTATCTATCTATCTATCTATCTATCTATCTATTTGTATTTGATCTATTTTAAATATTACTTTTTACAGAACACAAACTCTGTGTGTAATTCTGTGTGTGTTTAAAATGCATTACAGCGCTTCCTGACTGCATCCTAACTACAATAGATTATTTTTACACAATACACTCATATCCTTTTACACTTCCTGGGTGATGTGTGCACAAGTGATCTAGTGATGGGTGCACAATATCAAGTGATGAGGTGAAGATGTATTTAGTTATTTATTCTATAGTACTTCTTCTTCTTCTTCTTGGTCTTCCAACAGGTGCATTTCCCCAGGACGCCCACTATATATAAAAACGTGTAAGGCCGTTAAGTTTGTCCGTTCTGTGCTACTGTAAAAACAGCAATACTGCCAAACTACACATTGTAGCTTTACGTGCTGCTGTGTGTACATGTGATCAAAGGTTGTGTGTATTCAGATATGAATTATGATCTTAAAACACCTGAAGGCCCCAGCGAGAATTGAACTCGCGACCCCTGGTTTACAAGACCAGTGCTCTAACCACTGAGCTATGGAGCCAGATGTGCACAGAAAATTTGTGTCAAAAATTTTGGAGAACGCTTGTTGTCAAAATCACTTTCTGTCAAAATCAGTGAATATCTCCTCATGATCCACTACCTGTCTGTACTGTGTGAATATCTCCTCATGATCCACTACCTGTCTGTACTGTGTGAATATCTCCTCATGATCCACTACCTGTCTGTACTGTGTGAATATCTCCTCATGATCCACTACCTGTCTGTACTGTGTGTGTTGCTTACTACGGTGGGCCCCATTCATTTGAACACCCTTTGTTTACATACCAGTTTACAGAGCCTAGGCTGTGTATTGACACCAGATTTTCTTTCAGCTCACACACAGTACAGACAGTCAGACAGGTA
This sequence comes from Ammodytes marinus, assembly GCF_949987685.1. Classification (NCBI taxonomy): domain Eukaryota; kingdom Metazoa; phylum Chordata; class Actinopteri; order Uranoscopiformes; family Ammodytidae; genus Ammodytes; species Ammodytes marinus. The sequence goes on from NC_137226.1 coordinate 579,666, forward strand.
AGTGGATAATGAGGAGATATTCACTGATTTT